>NC_080671.1:187913603-188224603 GCF_030247195.1 Topomyia yanbarensis | reverse complement strand
AAATGTCGTGCGAAATTCCGTGTGAAATTCCGTGTGAAATTCGTGCGAAATTTCGTGCGAAATTCCATGCGAAATTCCGTGCGAAATGTCGTACGCGGTACGCGGAATTTCACACGGAATTTCGCGCGGCATTTCGCATGGCATTTCGCACGAAATTTCGCATGGAATTTCGCACAGAATTTCGCGCGGAATTTCGCACGGAATTTCGCGCGAAATTTCACGCGGAATCGGGCGAAAATTCGCACGGAATTTCACACGAAATTTCGCGCGGGATTTCGCACTGAATTTCGCACGAAATTTCGCACGGAATTCCGCACGAATTTTCACACGGAACTTCGTGCGGAATTTCGCACGGAATTTCTCGCGGAATTTCGCATGGAATTTCGCATGGAATTTCGCACGACATTTCGCACGGAATTTTGCACGACATCTCGCACGGAATTTCGGACGGAAATTCGCACGGAATTTCGCGCGGAATTTCGCACGAAATTTCGCACGGAATTCCGCACGAAATTTCGCGGAATTTTGCACGAAATTTCGCGCGGAATTTCGCACGGAATTTCGCGTGGAATTTCACACGAAATTTCGCACTTAATTTCGCACGGAATTTTGCACGACATCTCGCACGGACAATTCCTACGGAATTTCGCACGAAATTTCGCACGGAATTTCGTACGAAATTTCGCACGGAATTTCGTACGGAATTTCGCACGGAATTTCTCACAAAATTTTCCACGAAATTTCGCACGGAATTTCTCAAGCAATTTTCCACGAAATTTCGCACGGAATTTCGCATGGAATTTCGCGCGGAATTTTGCTCGGAATTTCGCACGGAATTTCGCGCGGAATCTAGCACGGAATTTCGCGCGGAATTTCGCGGGGAATTTCGCATGGAATTTCGCAAGGAATTCGGCACAGAATTTCGTACGGGATTTCGCACGGAATCTCGCGCGGAATTTCGCACGGAATTTGCCACGACATCTCGCACGACATTTCGCGCTGCATTTCGCACGGAACTTCACGTGGAATTTCGCGTGGAATTTCGCACTGAATTACGCACGGAATTCCAAACGGAATTCGCACGGAATTTCGCGCGGAATTTTGGGCAGAATTTCGCATGTTGTTTCGCGCAGAATTTCGCACGGAATTTTGCACGGAGTTTCTGACGGAATTTCGCGTGGAATTTCGCACGGAATTTCGCGCGGAATTGTTCACGGTATTGTTCACGGTATTGTACACGGAATTTCGCGCGGAATTTCGCACTGAATTGCGCACGGAATTCCAAACGGAATTTCGCATGGAATTTCGAACGGAATTTCGCACGGAATTTTGAACGGAATTTCGCACGGAATTTCGAACGGAATTTCGCACGGAATTTCGAACGGAATTTCGCACAGAATTTCGCGTGGAATTTTGCGCAGAATTTCGCCCGGAATTTCGCATGGATTTTCGCACAGAATTTCGCACGGAATTTCGCACGGAATTTCGCTCGAAATTTCGTGCGGGATTTCGTGCGGAATTTCGCGCGGAATTTCGCATGGAATTTCGCACGAAATTTCGCGCAGAATTTCGCACGCAATTTTGCACGAAATCTCGCATGAAATTTCGCACGAAATTTCGCCCGAATTTCGCACGGAATTTTACACGGAATGTCGCGCGGAATTTCGTGCGAAGTTTCATTCGAAATTCAGTGCGAAATATCGTGTGAAATTCCGCGAGAACTTCCGTGCGAAATTTCGAGCGAAATTCCGTGCGAAATTCCGTGCGAAATTCTGTGCGAAAATCCATGCGAAATTCCGGGCGAAATTCTGCGCAAAATTCCACGCGAAATTCTGTGCGAAATTCCGTTCGAAATTCCGTGCGAAATTCCGTTCGAAATTCCGTGCGAAATTCCGTTCAAAATTCCGTGCGAAATTCCGTTCGAAATTCCATGCGAAATTCCGTTTGGAATTCCGTGCGCAATTCAGTGCGAAATTCCGCGCGAAATTCCGTGTACAATACCGTGAACAATACCGTGAACAATTCCGCGCGAAATTCCGTGCGAAATTCCACGCGAAATTCCGTCAGAAACTCCGTGCAAAATTCCGTGCGAAATTCTGCGCGAAACAACATGCGAAATTCTGCCCAAAATTCCGCGCGAAATTCCGTGCGAATTCCGTTTGGAATTCCGTGCGTAATTCAGTGCGAAATTCCACGCGAAATTCCACGTGAAGTTCCGTGCGAAATGCAGCGCGAAATGTCGTGCGAGATGTCGTGGCAAATTCCGTGCGAAATTCCGCGCGAGATTCCGTGCGAAATCCCGTACGAAATTCTGTGCCGAATTCCTTGCGAAATTCCATGCGAAATTCCCCGCGAAATTCCGCGCGAAATTCCGTGCTAGATTCCGCGCGAAATTCCGTGCGAAATTCCGAGCAAAATTCCGCGCGAAATTCCATGCGAAATTCCGTGCGAAATTTCGTGGAAAATTCGCACGACATTTCGCACGGAATTTTGCACGACATCTCGCACGGAATTTCGGACGGAAATTCGCACGGAATTTCGCGCGGAATTTCGCACGAAATTTCGCACGGAATTCCGCACGAAATTTCGCGGAATTTTGCACGAAATTTCGCGCGGAATTTCGCACGGAATTTCGCGTGGAATTTCACACGAAATTTCGCACTTAATTTCGCACGGAATTTTGCACGACATCTCGCACGGACAATTCCTACGGAATTTCGCACGAAATTTCGCACGGAATTTCGTACGAAATTTCGCACGGAATTTCGTACGGAATTTCGCACGGAATTTCTCACAAAATTTTCCACGAAATTTCGCACGGAATTTCTCAAGCAATTTTCCACGAAATTTCGCACGGAATTTCGCATGGAATTTCGCGCGGAATTTTGCTCGGAATTTCGCACGGAATTTCGCGCGGAATCTAGCACGGAATTTCGCGCGGAATTTCGCGGGGAATTTCGCATGGAATTTCGCAAGGAATTCGGCACAGAATTTCGTACGGGATTTCGCACGGAATCTCGCGCGGAATTTCGCACGGAATTTGCCACGACATCTCGCACGACATTTCGCGCTGCATTTCGCACGGAACTTCACGTGGAATTTCGCGTGGAATTTCGCACTGAATTACGCACGGAATTCCAAACGGAATTCGCACGGAATTTCGCGCGGAATTTTGGGCAGAATTTCGCATGTTGTTTCGCGCAGAATTTCGCACGGAATTTTGCACGGAGTTTCTGACGGAATTTCGCGTGGAATTTCGCACGGAATTTCGCGCGGAATTGTTCACGGTATTGTTCACGGTATTGTACACGGAATTTCGCGCGGAATTTCGCACTGAATTGCGCACGGAATTCCAAACGGAATTTCGCATGGAATTTCGAACGGAATTTCGCACGGAATTTTGAACGGAATTTCGCACGGAATTTCGAACGGAATTTCGCACGGAATTTCGAACGGAATTTCGCACAGAATTTCGCGTGGAATTTTGCGCAGAATTTCGCCCGGAATTTCGCATGGATTTTCGCACAGAATTTCGCACGGAATTTCGCACGGAATTTCGCTCGAAATTTCGCACGGAAGTTCTCGCGGAATTTCACACGATATTTCGCACTGAATTTCGAATGAAACTTCGCACGAAATTCCGCGCGACATTCCGTGTAAAATTCCGTGCGAAATTCGGGCGAAATTTCGTGCGAAATTTCATGCGAGATTTCGTGCAAAATTGCGTGCGAAATTCTGCGCGAAATTTCGTGCAAAATTCCATGCGAAATTCCGCGCGAAATTCCGCACGAAATCCCGCACGAAATTCCGCGCGAAATTCCATGCGAAATTCCGTGCGAAATTTCGTGCGAAATTTCATGCGAAATTTCGTGCAAAATTGCGTGCGAAATTCTGCGCGAAATTTTGTGCGAAATTCCATGCGAAATCCCGCACGAAATTCCGCGCGAAATTCCATGCGAAATTTCGTGCGAAATTCCGCCCGAAATTCCGTGCGAAATTTCGCGCGAAATTCCATGCGAAATTTCGTTGGATTTCGACCAATCCATAGCTTATAGATATTTTTATAATCTTTTTAATTACACTAGTTTACAGCATTTCTGAACTAAATAAGCTAGTGGTCATTTTCAATGTAAAATCGTGCGCTGAATCTAAAAATAAGGTCCAAAAAATTTACAATAGAACAATTTTCAAGTAACAGTGAAAAAATGAATTTTACCTTAAAAATTAAAAGTACGTTTAGTAAAATCCTAATATCTTCGATTGTCGATATGAAATATTATTATGTTGAATTAAAGGTAATCTAGTCATTCGTGGAATAGCTTTGAACTCTCCCTAAATAACAAAAATGTTAAATTTTGAAAACTTCACCTAGGGTAATGAGCCTATTTTTGCGCTAACCATGTGAAGCCGTTGGTTAGAGCGGCGAAAGCCATCTTTGTTCAACGCATTGGTTCAATTGGCAAGGCGATTTTTATTATAATGGTTCATAAGAAGAAAACAAAGATATTGGTGCCAATTTATACGCATTGCATCAATTGTATTCTGAGTAATTAATGAAGTGCTGAGGCACTCTCCCCAATACTACTAAAATAAGCTCTTGACTCTAATACGCTCGAAAACTTAATATCGCTTACAACGTGTTCGAAAGACAATGTAATGCAACATAAACACATTGGAGAATGTATTAGACAGTACTTCAAGTGCAGAACTAGAGACAACGCCATATGGCTAAAGCAACTGAAGAAAAAACTAACCCAGACTCCCCTAAATAAATGTTGTTCTTTTCATTGCACAATTGCACATAATGATAGTTTCGATACGATAAGTCACTGAAGACTGAAATTTTTTCGCTCAGATGCCTAACACCGCCTCTAGGCAGGTAAAATATTTTACCAAAAAACCTAAACTTCCGAATTATTCCACTAAACCAATTCACATCTACAGTGAAATGCTAGTAACAGGCAACTCCAGTTTTTTTTAGTTATTGAAATTTCCAAAAATAGTTAAAAGTTTTTTTAATGAACATTACCACTAAACACGAAATAGTTTTTTTCCACGTTTTCTCGAATTTTAAACTTTGAGCATCAATTGCCTTTGACAGAAAGCTACGAATATTCAAATAATGTGTGTATGTATGAAAGGTGTGAGCGTTGGGAAAAAATGCTAGTGCAGATGATGACATACAATCACGTTTTAGTAGTTTTATTGAGTTTTTTTATAGGACCGCCTAGAGGTGCTGGTGGGATCTAAAGGGTTAAAACAGGTTGTGTTTTAACAAAATGACCCATATCTCAAAAAGTAAACAACATATCGAAAATCAAAAATAATAGTGTCAAATTGTCGCGTTAGGCCTTTCATTTGAAACTAGTTTTGTTAACATCAGTTCAGCCGTTGCTGAGATAATTACATGACATTAGAGAAAATAGATACAGACATTGTCCCAATTTGTCGAGCTGAGTCGATTGGTATATGAGGCTCGGGCCTCTTTCATGCCGGTGAAACGAGTAAAGTTTCATCGGAATTTGGTTGGTCACTATTTTAAAGGTTTTCGGACGGATCTTCGTGGAATTCTTCAGTATCATAAAAATAATAAATAATCAAACTAAGTTTTAAACCACAGTTTTCGTAATACAAGTAGCCATTAAAAATATTCTTGACCACAACAACTGCTTTTGGCGATTCCGGAACTCATTAATATAGGAATGAAAATTCTTGAAAGATCATTCTTTTTTGAAAAATAGCAATTTCAAGTATTTAGTCACATTAGTCACATTGAGCCCCTTGGGTGCAGCTCAGTGCTATTTGTTGCTACAGAGTAATATTGTATAGCAAAAATCTAGTCAGATCAATTATCTTTCCAATGTGTAGACTCTAAGTTTAATCCTCGCTCATTTAGTTGTTGAATATGGAGTACTGAATTAACCTTCTCTAGTCTACTATTTAAGACTGCCATTAAAATTTCAATAAAAGCATTCTCAGCTTAGGTCAAATTCAGGCAAATGAAATCTGTGCTATAAATTAGAAGATACATTGTACTTGCATTCCACATCAAGAGTTCAGGGGGACTTTTTTCCGGATCTAATTTGTGTATATATTTTAGGACGCGGGATGGTATTTTTTGATTATAGAGATTTTAGCCTTTGGGTCAATCGCCTCTTTTTTCGGTTAGAGAAATCTCATTAAAAATGTTTCTAACTCTATGTGTGGGGCTGGGAGTCGAACCCAGGTGAGCTGCGTACAGGGCAATCGATTTACCAACTACGCTATGCCCGTCACCACTTTGGATGGTTATTTTTCATATAAATCCGTACCAAAACGTTTATATTGCATTTCTAGTAATATAATCACAAAACTGTTATTCTTTGCTTTAAAATGACATACTTGAATATATGGTTAAATCTAATTTCAGAAACGATACTAGCATTTGAGAAAACGCACTTAATATATCTTTTTTCATCTTTAGACATATACAATTCACAGTAAAGTCAAATATTTTAATGAGGTTCTCTGGGAATTTCTTAACTAGAGTATACACAAACATTCATTATAGAATTGAATTACGTTGGAGTTGATGTAATTTTCGATTTTTGACCACATGCCTCCCCATAGCGCAGAAACAAAAAGACCCCGAGTAAAAATATTTTTCAATTTTAAAATTGGGATTATCGCAAAATTGGATAAATGTCGGTTATTGGTGTCTTCGCAAATACTTATTAAGGTAACAAGCGCTTTCTTCTGATATTGTCTGTCTAAAAATGCATCCCCCTACAAGTGAGATATCTTATGAAAACTAAGAAAAATCTTCAAAAATAATCATCATTAAAAACACAAATGTTCTGGACCCCCGATAGAAAATTTCAAATCAGTATCAGATGAAAGAAGAGTATTTGATTAGTGAGTATTTCAGCGATACTGTTTTTTAATTATTGTTCTACCAGAGACACCGTGGCAGTTTGCAAGGCAAAGCATACATACGAGCTCTCATCCGACGTGACAAGCGTGACCGCAGCAGCGTTCAATAATTTACCAGAATAGAACTGGTGCGGCATCACACCGGTCGACGATAATGACTTGATACAATTTCTGATATTATCTTCTGCCGCCCTGCCCACCCTAGCTGGCCGTACAGAAATATCCATCACCTGCCACAGCGCGATCTATTTGCACAAGTGATCTCCAAGAAACTCAAACGGCAGAGCGAACTCGAATAGCGTGGCCTAACGTGCGTGAGGAGAGGGTATGAAGCGAGGTCAGCATGAGTGGGCATTTTTTGGCCGACATGCCCCTTCGAAACGTCCCATCGAAATTCCCGTTCGTAAGCGGTAGAAAAATCATAAGTAATCGTTCTCAAGTACGATGCCGAAGAGTAATAATGATTCATCTCGTTCGCCGGCTCCGCATGACGATGCTGTGGATATGCATTCCAGAGGAATTTAATTTTGACCATTTGCTGACGGGGCCGGCTGTGAAGCATGCCGTCCCACTTCTTCCAGAATGATATTTATCATTTTTCACGTTACCACCATACCCGACCCACGGGAGGGGAAGGTTCTAGCCCAATAATCAAGGTCCAAATACTTTAGATCACAGCAGGTCTCGGGGGAGGTGTTTGGATTACGACAATTTTTAATATTGATTGATTGCGGGAAATTCCTGCCCCAGGGTAAACCTCCTTGAGCTGACAGAAGGTGACGGATATGACAGGGAAGAAATTCAAATTCCTAGAGACCTCTCGGCCGGTAGGATGAGAAATTGATTCATTCTGGTCTAGCTGCACCAGAGGGTCCCTGAGGGTGGAATCTCGGAACGGACAGACAATCAGGCTACCGAGGTTCTGTGTGGTAAAGCGACCGCTACAAACAGAAAAAAGGATCTCGGCAAAATAATCTGAGCTTGGTTCGTACACCTTGAAAGCTAATAAGTTTCATCATTTATTACTGCTTTCGATGGCAAACGTCATTAATCATTCCGGATGCTTCTGCTGCCAGTGATGCTGTCTTCCGTGGCCGTCTCTATGGATGGATGGCCCCGGGAAACGATGTGCCGAACGGAATAACAACAAGCAGTTTCGGGGAGCTGAGAAATCGGTGCACAAAGACGGGGGAAGGGAAAACAGTAATAAATTCTTAATTTTACGACAAAAATTTCATTTTTCTTCTCCAATCTCTGTTATTATTTTTTTGGGTGCACCGCAAGTTTTCTCGCTACAGGGTTTTCGAATTGAAGAATTCATTTGATCGACCTGATGAGACCTACATAAAAATAGTGTTATGTTACACCTCTTCGACGCTCTCCGTGTTTACGTCCGTCTTAGTTCAATTAACTAATGATATTACTACTGGCAGACAGAACATATTCGTGGACTATTGAATCAATTATGAAGGACTTGGCGATTTCGAAAATAAGTACAGTCAGTATAATATTGCGCTGGTCACATGGCTTTTATGAAATTTAGTTGATGTGAGAACGACAATACTATAGGTGTGGAGAAACTGATCCAACAGTGACGTCATCGTCATCGCGACCGAGAAAATTTAATGTTCCATGTTGCTACCACACAGACCGCCACTCCTCAGTCTTCTTGTAGGTCCGTCGCATGCACATTTTTCTCGATTGCACATGGTCAGGGAGGGTGAGGTTATTTCCGCAATCGACGACCTTTTCCAGGTTCTTTGCTGAACACTACTCAGACACTCGCGGTACATGCTCAGTTGGGTATTGCGAAAAATGAACTCTTTTTTTGAATTCCTAAAGTCATCCCCCTCTATTTTTTTAATTATTTTTTGACAAGGCTCAATGCGTTAGTTTAGAGGAGCCCTGGGTCTTTTATATTCATATATTCAATATGTAACAATTACTATTACTCTTATTCAGAGCCTGTAAAATCCCATGCGTGAAACTTGCCGCTACGAGCGGAGATCTAGTTTCGCGGCGGAAAAATGTTTGTTTTCTCGCCAACTTCGGGGTCGTCCGTGTCATCATCTTGATTACTGTCTTGATACTCACGATCAAATGTTCTTCGTGGGCCTTGCTTGTAAAGAGTGGCAACTGTCCATCTCGAGTAGTAGCTTCTTCACTGGTGGTATTAGTTATTGAGGTTGAAGTGCTTGACGCAGCTTTTGCAGCTGTCATTATTGCCTGAACAGCCACATTTTCAAGAAAAGATATTGGAGCCCGGGTGATGACAGTTCTTTCTGCAGGTGAACTTTCCTTAGCAGTTCCTGGGTAGAGTTGTCCGTAATATGTCATTTGTTCACAAAACTGGCACGTATTAGTCTGTTCTTAATATGTGCAAAGAGTTCGCTGAGTGATGGTATCACCTCCTTCTGTTTTGTACTGTATGGTAGGAGGAAATGGGTAGGTCTACACGCATTCTCACTACAAAAAGACCATTTGAAATATCTGAAAAGTACGATTGATGCCCCCTAATTCATCTCAGCACCTCTATTCATCTCATTTCCTGGTTGATCAACTAATATTTTGGCATTTATCACTTTCTTAAAATAGACTTGCAATATTTTGAAAATAAAACACTCATTGTTTTTTTTTTCGATTTCTTGACTTGAAATCAGCGATGAGACACATTTCTTCGTCGCTACTAGCTCAATCCTCGCTATACACACCGAAGCCTTTCACCTAAATGCACAACAATCCAAAGTTAAATCACTTCTACTGATCCACAGCTCGATTCGTTACAAAATCCCGAATAAATCACTCAAATTTTTAAATAGTTTGTTTATGATGAGTTGAATTTTTCTAAATTTTGATTTGAATTTACCTAAATTCATCTCCAAATACTAATTACACACACACCAAAGCACGCACAATGTTGCCAAGGTGATATATGCTATTGTTGATTACGCGATTTCAAACAGCATTTCGATAATTCACATCGTAATATGCATTCAAATTTCATTTAATCATAACTACTAATTTCATGGAGAAATTTAAATTGTTAACTTTAACTTATTAAACCAAATTCATCAAATGTTCTATGAAATGGGAATCGATCACAATGTTGATCATTTTCCATATTCGTTCGTTTGGCCGCATTACCAGGTGGTACCATTTCGGCTTGTTTACGTTCTCCCTCTATAACAGTCTGTTTTATTGTGATCTGATGAAGGTCCGCGTGTTTTTTGAAAAGGGCCAATAAGCATACTGTCAAAATTCACTTTGAGAGGAAATTCTGGCCAAACCATCAATCGCCGATTATTAGTGACAGCATTAAACGAAAGAGAAAACTTTTCTCTTTTATAAAATGCCAACGTCCACTCTTGGCGAGTTACGGTTTGTCCAGAATATTCTCTCAAAGTGAAATTTGACAGTATGCTTATTGGCCGTTTACAAAAAACACGCGAGAGGTCTTCTGTTGGTCAACCGTTCCACTATGGGACCTGTGTAGGACGGGTTTCAAGCATTTGTTTGTGATTTCTCAGTGGGTGGCATTAGGCGTTTCTCCATTCAATGATATTCATGAAAGGGCCTATGCTAAAAAGTTTTAGATTGCAAGTCTCAATTTTAAACTTTTTAGCGAATGAAAACGATAGTTCAGAGGAATGTGGTTACTGCTAGTGTGCTGTTTTGTTTACTAGGATTCAAGTCAGAGCAAGCTGCTTTCTTTGTAATTCACAGAGTGTATGTAAGGAGAGCGACGACAACTATGACATAAGGAACAATAATTATCCACCAGTGTAAATCAAATCTAGCAAACGGCTTCTCTAATCCATCTATTGTTAGGTATTGTTCTGTGTATGATAGTTGTCATACGCCTTACACACACTGTCATAATCCATATGAAAATGAGTTTCGTAGTTCGTGATTTATTATTATAACCAATGGCGTGGCCAGAAATTTGGTTTGCAGGGGGTTTTGATGAAAATCGTAAATTTTTTGAAAAATGCTGAAATTTAGTATGAGTTTGATAAATCATTTAAAATTCAGAAACATAAGTATCTAACACATATCATTGCAGTCTACAAACAAAAAGAATCAGCATGAAACAGCTTTCGAACCCCTATAGATTATTTTCTTGTACAATATGTCAATGAAGTCAAAGATTACGATCTTTTAAAGTGGGATAAATATTCGAAAAAAATTTCAGCGTGTAAGATCACCTAATTTAATAATACTTGGCTTTGAAGGTTTGACAACTTCTAGAAGTTTTCCAATATAAAACAGTGCATACTCTGATATAATAATTTTAGTGATTAATTCTCATAGAGGTAATTATTGAAAATTAACTCTTCAAAAATAGTAATAAACTTGGTGCCTTCAGTAAAGTTGTTGATAATGACATTTTCAACAATTTTGTTTAAAATATGAAAATTTTATGAATGCGGCATATCGAGATACACTGCTGGCCAATAAAATAGGTGTGTGATAGATTATTTTGTTTTTCTCTCAATTACGCATACCAAGTTGCAGCAGTCTCAATCACACCTACCGCACACAGAAGCCTTGGGATCTGTCAAGTTACTAGTGGGTTGTTGGCGCTGATTATATTTGCAATCTTTGTCAAGATGCAAAACAAGACTACCGTAGGCTTTTTCGTGTGGTCAATATAATAGGTGTGTGAAATATATTACGTTTTATTATTTTACATAATTCCATTATACTTTTTATTTGGTGAAATTTGAATTCTGCGTGTTAATAAATGTATTTAAATGTTGAATAAGTCAAAGATTTGTTGTGGAATGGGTCGAGCATCTCACTGTACTCAAGTGGAACGCTAAGTTTTGCTAAGAAATTTTGTTCAAGAAGATAAGACGTATAAATAAATCGCGAATACATTGCGGCGTTCCGAAAACTTCGTTACAAATACCTTAAAACCTTTGAAAAAGGGAAACACGCAAAAAACCCAAGAAAACATCTACAGCAGCTGACCATCGTATTGCAATTTTAGCGAAATCTGATCCATTTGCGTCATCCAAGACCAATTCAGCACAAAATGGAAAAGTGGTAGGTCCGAGAACAGTTCGCTGTAGGCTGTAAAATTCCAATCTTCCAGAAAGAATTGCTAAGAAGGTTCCACTATTTCGAAGCCAAAGCCTTTGAAGAAAAATGCAATTTGCTATTCAACAGCGTTAATGGGCCTGGTTCAGAAGGAATAAAAAAAATGGCGACATATCCTTCGGAGGGACGAATCAAAGGTAAACCTGTTTTCCTCCGATGCACAACGAAACGTTAAACGTCCAAAGTGCAAACAGTTTGATCTGCGACACACGCAAAATATGCTAAAGCACGGAGGCGAGAACAATGAGGTTTGGGGCTTGCTTTTCGTGGAATGGCGCAGGTCCTATTCTTCGCAACACCACTATAATGGCAAGATTCGAATGCAACGCTAAAGGATGGACACCCTAAAGGATGCCATGCAGTCCTCTGCCAAAGATAACGTGCATTTACATGACAGTTTCAGCAAGATATTTACCAAAAAGACACATCGAAGTATGTAAAGGAATGATTTCGAGATAATAAAGTGACTATAATTTCGAACCATGCCTATCTCCTGTCATCAATCCCGTAGAAAATTTAACTAATGTACTTAAAAAGAAGTTATTTGATCGAAATTTCACAAATAAGGATCGTTTGTGGGAAGCAGCTTAAAAGGAATGCTACCCTATACCAACGGAAACTTATCAGCGTTTGAATGACTCAATGACAAGACAAATGGATAAAATTTGGTTGAATTAGGGAGCATACACAGGTTACTAGTTGTTAAAAATGTTGAAGTCTTAAAATCATTGGATTTGAAAATTTTTAATGCAATGGATTACAATACACCTATTTCATTGACCAGGTACTTTTTTGGATTTCATGGAGAAGAAAGAGTTACGATAAAGCATAACATTTAATTTACAAATAAAAGTGTTCTTTTTCATTTTTACGATTGTGCCTAACTATAAAATATTTGAATATAAAAATATTTTTAGAGAAAACTCAAAATTTCATGTATTTTTATCTCACACCTGTTTTATTGACCAGCAGTGTATAAATGAACATGCTATATTTCTCCTTAGTGAAGAAAAATTTAGGTAAAAACTCTTTTTTCTGCACTACGGAGAAAATTGTTTAAAACAATCATTACGAATTGAGAACACACAACCTATAACTAAATTAGTTATGGAATTTGCGTTTCGACTTCATCTCATCAGAATCTGACACTAACTTAGTGACAGGACTAAGCTAGCGCCGAATTGATGCCAACACCATAAAAAAGAAAACACTATTTATGTGTCTGGGCAAACCCCTTGTCCGTTTAATATTCGGGAATGTTTTTAAAACTAGTATTTTTAAATATATCTTTTGTGTAAGCTTCGGAGACCCATACTTTGAATGCAATGTGAATTTATTGTTTATGAATCGCAGAAGAGATTTATCAAATACAGTAATATTAGAATAACTTGCTGTAAAGGTTTTCTACTACTATATTTCGATACTCTGAATAGTCGACAAAGTTGTTTGAAATAGCATTTTCGAAAACTTTGTTGGAGACATTAAGTCTCGACCTAAAATTGCTTGAAGAGTAAATTCTCTATAATTACTTCTAGTAGGATTACTTGCCAAAATAATTTTATGAGAAGATGAAAAGTTTTACGTTTTGAAATTCTCAATGTTACTTAACATCTGAATTTGGCAGTTTCGAATGAATATGATCGTGAAAAATATATCGAGCATTGATTTTACTTTTCTTTTTTTTCAAGCTCACAGCTTGACAACGAGTCCTAGTACCTAGTACTTTCATTTTAAATTGAAGTGAAGTAATTTGACAACTATGGGATTTCGGCTAAGAGATAAGTTACAAGATCCCCTTCCCATAATTTTCCAACCGTCCTCATGACGCTTTAAACACGGTTCTCAATGCAGTGATCGGAGAATGTTTTTCCAAAAATATTTTGTGGAATATTTAATTAAATTCGTTAGTGTCAATTAATGTTTTCAATGCAATTAATTTTGGTTTGGGGGGGGGGTGCTTAACTAATGGCTACCCCACTGATTATAACTGCAATGATCAAGTAATTTTCGAGAGCTTGATTAATTGATTTGAGTAATCGACCAAGATAATCGATTAAGATCAATAATCGATTAGATAGTAAATCTTAGTTTGCCAACCAATCTATGTTGATATTTTGGAGCATTTGTCATTTTTTGGTCTGCGATTTTCATATTTCGTCGCTATTGTGCTATCTTATGACAAACGCCATTTTGGGGTAAACTGAGTTAGATATGCCACATTGCTTGTTTGAAAAATCTCAACAAAGTGGCGTTTTCAGAATTTTGAAATTCTACTTGGTTACTTAGATATAGCGAGAAACATGATGAGAAATTGTGAGTTTTTTGCTTCAAATCACTGTATCTAAGGATTTGCTCAAGTTATATTGAAGGTTTAGATGTTTTTATGTGTGCAAATGTCTGAGGAACACAATGGCATAAACATTTTCAAAAGAAAATTACACGAGTTGTGAGAAAAACACAGTTCTACTTTTAAACTGGAAATAAAGCATATTAGGCAACACTATAATCAAAAATATCAATTTTTTCTAGATTCCCTGACTCATTTCCTTCAAAATGCATTTCACCGATTGTTTATAGACCATATGAACGCAAAAATATGAATAAAAGTTAAAAATTTATGATTTTTTTCTATGGAAAATTTTCCATGCACGATTATGACACGTCATACAAATTTTGTCATCAATACACGCCTATGACACGTGTGAGTGCTACTTTTGTTTACATTCATAGTAAAAACTCGCAACATAGTCAACCGATCTTCGTAATATTTGAGAAATTAATGCAGAATAGATGGAAGCATCAATTGTCTTCTTTAGATTGTTTAAACCATTTATAAGTCTCAAGATATTCAATCTCAAACTTTAAAAATCGTTTTTCTCGAAATGTGCTAAATGGCGCTTGTCATAAGATAGCACAACAGCGACGATTTAGCGTTAGCACAACCGCCAACAAATGAATGAAACAGCAATAGACAGCAAGTACACAATGATTGTTTTGGTTTGACTTTTACCGCACGGTGGAGAAAGATGATGAATAATAGGATGATTAATGATAGAATAAAGTAATAATATTCAGCCGCATTAATTTTCAATATTAAGTGACTCAACTGAAAACGTCAAACGAACAAACTGCCTATTCATTCAATACAGATTTTCATTCATCCTCGATTATTAGTTTCTTTACTGGCACAGTTAACCTCACTTTTCTTGGCAGTTCACTAGTACTATTTACGTGGATTTGGAAAAATTTAGTGGACGACTAGATTCGCTCGAAGCAAAATGTAAAGAATTTTTCTAAGTCCGTGTAAACAGTACAAGCGAACTGTTAAAATGAACACCCGAGTTCATTTATGACGTCAGCGTAAAGTATTCAATTGCACGAAGCGAACGTGCAGCAACGAATGAAATCCATCAAAGTAGGTCCTGCCACAGTGAAAGCGATGATAACTATTATTTTATATGCTTTACCAACACTTGAAAACATTTACCTACCTAGATAATTAGCGAAATGAATATTATTGCACTATATTCAACTGAATGAATAACATGAATTTTTGAATGAATATTTTTTCTATTCTCCACGGGTCACATCAGGTTCATTTTCAGCAGGACTTCGATTATTTATTCTACTCCTACGGATCATGTGTTCTATTCATGGCTTTTATTTTTATCGTATTCGGTGAATAAAAATGGTCTTGCTTTATTCTAAGGCCAATCATGCGATAAAATACTTTGGAGAAGACAATCGATCACATCCCTAGCACAAATATTCAAACGAGAAATTATTTCAATTAATTTTACTACTACTGATGTGATCTGTAATCATTTTAAAGAGTTTTTTTCTGTGATCATTTTAAAGAGTTGAGATTATTTTGTTAAGGAGCAAACCTGCAGAACAGAAGATTATAATTTTAAATTTTATTATTTATTTATTTATTTATTTATTTATTTATTTATTTATTTATTTATTTATTTATTTATTTATTTATTTATTTATTTATTTAAGAACAACGTTATCGCGACCCATGTGTGAAGTGAATAGACGGATCAGCGTCAAGTTTATTAATAACTTGGATCTGAAACTAGAAAATTACCAGATTTCTACAGTCAGCGAAACTAAGTATTATAATATGCCCTTTCGAAAATTATTCTGATGATTTTTTCATGCTTGTTAGTAGTTCAGTACGCCCCATTGAAGTTAGCCGGGATATGATTGGCTGGTTTCTGTCAGAAATCCAGCACAAATGACACAACCGATCCCTACACGGAATCGGTCGATTCATTTGAGTCGGAATTTTGGCGAGTCATTCGAAAATCCGATTCAAATTCCATTTGGATCTGACTGGGAGTTTTTTATTCTTTTTTTACCTTCATTAATTGAGCCGAATTTCGGAACTATAGGACGAATTCTTAGGAGTATTGAGATGAAATCAGGGGCACGATAGTCACAACTTTAAAACATTTTAATGTGAAATTGGTGTCAAAGTTTTAGTTTTAAAACTTTGTAGGTCGTGTGTCTATATGTAGCAAGCTAAGTTTGCCTAAAACTTTCATTACTTGTTAAATATATTGCAGAATAATCAAACTTTTCCCCAAACGTGCTACTAATGAGATGAATAAAGCAGCGTCCTAGCTTCTCTATGTGTCCTTCATAATAGATATCAGACTTCGTGAAATCAGTTGGCACTAGGTGTTTGAAGGCGATGGACGGAGCATTTTACCGGGAGAGTGTAGAATGTATGGAATTCTTGTAATTTTTGAATACTTGCTTGTTCACCAATAAATATTTCATGTAAATTCCAGCCTCCAATCATAAGTCGTAAATTCCGTGAAATCTTCTGTCGCTAAGTGTTTGAAGGCAAAAAACAGGTTTTAGCTATGATTTGACCAAATGGCTTCGAAAAGGAGCTAACCCGCATTTCGCGCGTTTTTTTTAGTGTCGACACATAATATCTCAAGATCTTGGCTGTCGATCCATTGTATGTATGTGCAAATCGTACTGAGTATGTAATATACATTTCCATCATTGTATTGAACATAACCAGCCATGGAATCGTAGTTTGGACAAATGAGAAAGGCACAATTGCACCACTAGGTGGATTAAAACAGGTTTTTTTTTAATTTTCCTGCCACAATGTACCGTTTTTTCCTTGATCCCATATTGCTCGGTCAACTTTCAATATGGCACTTTCACCGGAATTTTCGAAAAATTGCGCCCTACAATATACATTCGTGAAAGAAATTTATAAAGGGAACCCGAGGATATTAAGACCATGGAGGTGATTCGACCATCTCGATTTCTCAGAAAATCGTAAGGGTTTCTGACTGCGTTTTGGAAAGCTTGAGGCTCCTATTTCATGAACTGATTTTTGTTTTGTTATGAAAACACAGATATTTTCAAGACGCTCACCACTTTTGTGCGAAAAGAACGTGAAGGGCTATTCGGACCCACTATTCCATCAAACACCGTTCAGCGGCTTGCGGCTACGCACACGATTTCACACGCCGCAGCAAAGAAAATACACGATGCGCCAATCGACAGATGTGACTACCCGGATTAGACTGGATTGTCCCTTAGGGAGGTCCGAATTGTGCTTACATTGTAAAAGGGTGAAAAAACGAAGAGTTTTGCAAATCGCCACCTAGCGCTGCCATGGAGTAATGCAAATGAACTTTTTTGGTACCAAAATGTAGCTGAGGTTTAACATTTAGGACGTCTTATTTAGGTCGATAAATTATTTCACATGCATCCACCAAAAAGGGCGATTTTCTTAGTAAGGTTCGAATAGCCCCGGGTTCCCTATTAGATAGAAAATAGTCGAAATGTTAACGTACAATGTAATCTAACTAAAACAGTGTCATATCGAGTACACCGATATTTGAGCTACAATATAACATTTACTACTAGACTACTTTTTGTTAAAACCTCGGAAAACGAAGGAGAAAATAGATATATGGTAGTCTTGTATTGTTTCCCATCGGGATATGGCTGCATAGTTTTGTCAATGGAAAAAAGACGCAAATTACCTCAGTCTGAGAACTGAACTCAGTACTGGCACTATTAGTGTCGATCGAAAACAAATTATGTGCCTATCGCCGTGACGGTCCGAAAAAATACGGATAATGATGATTCAAATATGGAAGTCGAAATGAACGAATGTCTAGAAAACAAAAAATTAAATGATGAAGCAGAAAAAAACAAATCCAAACCTAAGAAGAACTATTTGCTCACTCGCCGTAGATCGAGCGATCCGATGCGATGTCGACTGAAAATGGAGGAGGGGCAGCAGCAGCAGTGCGAGAAAGATCAAAATTGAGTTAAATCAAGATAATAGATCTGCTCTCGTGAAAACTTGACCCTTCCATTCCGAAAAAGAGGCCAAAACGAAGGGAACAAACAGACGACTGCGAATGCCGACGAAATGTCTAGTGAGGTTTTAATCATCTCACTGATGACTGCAGCCATTAGTATTTCGAAATCGGTCCCGGCCAGTCCAGACAGCCTGTCCCCTGTGTGCGCCTTGGGGTCTCAAGAAGATAAAAATAAGATATATACAGCGAGGAAGAATAACAACACTTCCTCTGCTAAAATGCCCCAGGCAAGGCACGAGGGTCTACGCACGCAGCAGTTGTGGCCATTTCTGGAACCGTTTGTTGACTTGATGGAACGGCAAAGATGGATGAGCCAACAGCGTGGAATGTGTGATCTTATGTGGCGATGCCATGAGGTGTAGGGCGTAGCAAAAAACGACGACGAGTTAAACGCGTACCAGCAACCAGCCACCAGAACCCGGACCATCGTATAAACGGAAATGTTTTGTTTTATTGTGTTATGGTTATGATTATTATCGTGCCCATGATAATTTAATCTTTTACTACTTGATTGGCCGTAAATTACCCGATTCGAGCAGTGGACCTCAGTCGGAGTTGTAGCAGGCACCGTTTCTCCCCACCGACTGGCTGTGTCCAATTTCGTTTCCGAGGAGAATCTCGTTTTGTAGGATGATTACCCAAATTATACATTATTTATCTGATTTGGTAGAAAGGTGCGAATAAACACCACAAGAAGAGCTGAGCTAAACCGTTTCTAACAGCGAGTGCTTGTTTGCGTTATTGAATTGTTATGGTCTGGTATGAGGCATTTAATTGGCTGTAAGATTGTTAGGCATTTCTTCAGCCTGATGATCACTTAATTTTGTGTAGGATAGAAATATGTACGATTACGTAATTTACGGAGAGATTTTAGCAGTCAAATCATGTTTAACAATGTTTCGGTGTATTTAAAAATGTATTAAAAATAAAACTTAGAAGTTTTTGACAACATTCGACTAAAGGTTGATTACGGAAAAATTCGGACACACGAAAAATGTTACCACTAATTTAGCATATGAGCAAAACTTCTCAAAATTTCACTGTATCCGGTTAATCCGCTCACTAGTTTTTGAACTATCTACATTTGTTCTTCAATTTATTCCACGAGAAACAAATGAAGAATATTTATTTATTTGTTTATTTAGGCTTTAACCTCGCCTTTTCGAAAATTATATACATTTAAAACATACAATTCCAGTTACAAGTCAATATCAATAAAAAAATAATCGAGTATAATTTCTCTATACCAGCGAAGGTGCACTGCTTTTCGCTTCTTGTGTTAATTTTACTTCATAGTGGCGAGCAATGGTCAGGTTTACCCTCTGTCAATTAGGGGGACTGTGGGTAAGACGGACAGGTAGGGTAAGACGGACACATTACTATTTTAGGGATATAACATTAAAACTTCAATTGTATTGAATGTGTACCATATGATTATGGGTAAACCATCCAGTTAGCTAAAGTCTGACATGTAGTAAACTGCAGGATGTACGTTAATGTGCCGGAGGCTTAATACGGAATTCCTAGAGCCTGGAAAAGGTAGACAACTTTGTGCAGATCCCATACTCTGGCTGTGTGTAATCGAGGAACTGATGTTACCAATTATGCATTTAATATAGGGGTGACCGGGGCTGGTTGGCCGAAGCGGCAGGTTGGCCGAGTGCCTTTTATGAAAAGGCTATTGTGCGCAGTAGGGACATCTATAGTAATTTTGGTGGGGTATTAGGTCGCGCATATACCGACGTAGTTTCAGGTGAGTTTGTGTTGTCGTTTTGTACAGGAGCATACTTGTTCTTTTTCGGCGCTGATGAGTAAATTTTTGTTTTTGTAAAGTACTATGTGTAACGCGAATGAATTTGCATCTGACTTTCAAAAATGTGGTACCGCTAGAAAGGGTATTCAAATCCCAACAAAATGATATAACGGTTTCCAGTGTAACCTTACTATTGTTTTTGTAAATCGTGATTGTTTTCGAAAACATGCATTGGGGTAGGTTGTCCAAATTTTGTGCGGGGCTGGTTGGCCGTAGAGCAACGTGCACCTTGATATACGTGAAATGTTAACCTCTTACTTTCCAGTTTGGTATAAGTGATTGTGACTAATCATTGGAACTGATTGTATAGCTCTCTTTATGACAACGGCAAAAATGATATTAGAAAATACATCATTTGCTTTAACTCTAAACTGAACCCCAAAACGTTATTTTTCAACTTGAACTGAACATACATATATATTAGGAAGAACCGCAATCTATTCAAAACCTCCGTTAGAAACAGTAAATTTTAATATTTTGTGTTGTGATCATCATTTCTGCAACATGTCCGTCTTACCCTCACCATATGTCCGTTTCACCCGCAGTTTTTTTTATAATTCGTTTATATGAAACGGCTCATAACGGTAGCTTAACGGAGCCGTGGATCTTTTATATATTTACAAATGTAAAAATAAAAATATAAAACAAATATCATTATAATATTGGATCTCGTGCGCGCAATTTTTTATTGCGAGCGGAGACATTCTTTCGCGGGGTTTGCTGGCAATCTGCATCTTGGGGGTCACTTAATTCTTTTTTTGTTTTTCACGTCCAGGTCGAAACCGGCTTGGTGTCCGCGATCAGATGTTTTCCCCTGTTTCTTGCACTTATTTTGGCTCAGGAGGGGTACGAGGTACCCATAAAACATGAAGCTGTTTATCGCAGTGCGCTTGAATATTTCATTTTATACCACTGCGATGGTATATTGTATTGAACATAACACTCGGGGAGAATCGCGTCGACTTACAATCGGGCCACTACTTAAAAGTTAAAAGCTGGTACTTTTAGTATGTTATGATGTTGTTTGCTCCTTTTTGCTCTTTAACGTGTTATTTAAGGTGGAAGTTACCCCAAATATATCGTAAAATTTGGAATATCTTTTAAAATTCAACAAATAGGAAGTAACTATGCTCGGCAAAAATATGTGTTTCGATACTACAAACAACATTGTGGAAGATTCCAAAAAGATAAGAGAATGTTTAAAAAAGTTATTATGAAAAAACTAATTTTAAGGGGTCTTCCATATAATATGTTCCATAACTTGCAAACTATTAAAGCTAGATATATGGTGTCTTCAGCAATTTCTTTTGTAGTAATATTTGCTACAACTTTGCCGAAGACACAAAGACTCTATCTTAATTAGTTTGGAATATAAATTTCGTATATCACTTATAGGTGAATTATTCACTGAACGGTATACTCCTGTGGATGCTCAATTATAAGAACAACAACTTCTCCGAACAAACTATACTTCTTAAGTCAACGATAGAGACGCTATTAATTTTGAGCACGAAAACGACGTTTTAAAACACTGTGCAATGCCGCGATTATTCTCGAACTGAAACAAAGGAACACTTGGGGTTTTTGATGTTCCGGGAAGTGCTGACAACTCCTTCTCTGAATTTAATCCTCCGAGACCCGGAACTACTTGCTTCGGTTTGGTTGCAACACTTCTGAGAGATGTCACTTTCAGAGCCCCGTCAAGGGACACCTTCTGGCCTTCACAAGGAAATTTAGGAGAGAAAATATTCCTCCTCTTCCTGTAGCTTGTTGGCACCCTAGTAGATGTAACCTCTTGTGGGTCATCAGGCTCGTCTTCGTTAGGAGGTAAGAGAGCATGACGGTTCGTTGAGGAAGGTGGCGTAGCTTTCTTTAACAATTTTGTGAAAGAACGCTCGGAACGTTGCACAAGGGAACGTTTTAGTTTATCCCCGCGTATTTTGTTCGGGGGACATGCCTAGATCTCGTTCAGAATGTCTGCACAGTAAGGACAGTTTTCAGCATTCTTACTGCACGAATCATCCACATGGTTCTCACCGCTTTTTCCACAGCGGGCCTTATTGCTACTATGGGTGGTTGTGTGACCCAATTGCTTACACTTAGTGCAATTCATGACCCGCGGTACAAACAGACGCAAGGTAAACGAACCTTATGCAAGAGGATGTATTTCGGTAAAGTTGTAACAGCAAAGGTCACCCGATAAGAGTTTCATTGGGGGTACGTTTTTGAACCATCCACCACAACTACTACTGAGTGAAAACGCTTGCCCTCAAGTATTTTCACCGGCTGAAGTAAGCGGTTTCTAAAACGGCCAACCCCGTACTGCAGCAGATACTCGCATATCAAACTCTCATCAGTGACCACGCCTTTCGTCTCTACCCTTACCGCTGGAATATACACGTTGTCATCCTGTGTGAAGTGCTCACAGCAAGCAATATTGTTTGCCTGCTTTAAGTTGGCTAGTAACACCCTTATCTTGTCCGAGCGGACTTTTGAAATTTCGATCACAGCCGAGAACTATTCTGTCAGGTCCTTAGAAATCTAGAGAAGATTTAGCGATTTAGTCTTGGGCCGAAAAAAGACCACAAATGGACCAGTTGAGAGTTCTGAGTAGAATTTGAATCGGAGGGGAGCCTTGGGAGTTGCACCCGCTTCAACCTCTATTTGACTATCCGGAGAAGGAAACATCGAAAACGTCAACTCACGGAGTTAGCGCCCGCGCAGACGGAAGAAAGCAATAAATGTGTTGAGAAAGAATTAGAACCACTTAGCTTTTAATTGGATTTCAACGACCCACCGTTCCAGCTTATACAGATGGCTATTGTTGAATCCTCACATGCGAACAAAAGACTAATGAATTTGGCCTTGAGAATAAGGCACAAAACATCACCGGACAAGCGTCTAATCGCACACCACACAAAAACAGAAACATAACTGATTGAGGGTATGTCGACAACTGTGTTCTCCCTCGCTTGTGGTTGGTATCCAAGTCGTCGTCGCAAGAGCTTTGATTTTCGCTGTTACATGTTTGGTATTTTTGTGTTGTCGAGTAACTCTGGTAAAGCCGTCTTCTTTCTTGTTTATTTCTTCCCTAGGCATGGGCACTATTGGCTTGGGGATAACGTGAAATATTGTTTGTCCGGCATTTTTTGTTTGGCAGTCTGTGGTGTATCAGCAGATGTTGAAGGCTGTTTGAAGGAATTTTCTTTAGTTGTTTTGGCGAATAGCTTACCGTAGTGTGCCGTCTGGTCACAGAACTGGCAGGAGGGCGTCTGCCCAGAGTATGTGGAAAATGCTCACAAAATTTCATTAGGATCGGAGAACTGGAACTTGAGTTACAGTTATTTTTAGACCTCTACTTGTTGACCACTCGAAAGAGGCGTGTGCTGTTCGATAGGGAAACTGGTGGTAAAATATACATGTTAAGCAAAGTCATTATTTTCTAAGTAATTAGTGATTGAGATACTAAAATTACCTTGTATACTTGTTGATAGACATGCTTTCTACATAAGTGGTAAAAATACTTCGACATTAACATATTTTTTGAACCATTATTCTTGATTTCA
This sequence comes from Topomyia yanbarensis, assembly GCF_030247195.1. Taxonomy (NCBI): domain Eukaryota; kingdom Metazoa; phylum Arthropoda; class Insecta; order Diptera; family Culicidae; genus Topomyia; species Topomyia yanbarensis. Next base: position 188,200,838 of record NC_080671.1, on the reverse strand, counting down.
AAACATGTCCAAAAATGAGACATGTTTATAGCGTGTGGGTAAAATAAACATGTTGTGGTGGTAAAATGAAGACCTAGTGGCAATGCTTCTTTGCGTGTAGAATGTCCTGTATGTATGCAATGCGCAAAGTTAATCTGCAATTTTTCAAGCAATGCTGATGTCACAGCGGATACATTTGAATTGCATACACACTGAATATTTTGTGGGTAAAATAACGTGTCACGTGAAAATTAAATTTTCTTATCGTAATATTTACCGATTTTCAATTTAGTGGTATATAAACACATCCAAAAACATGCGCTGTCAAAATGTTTAGGATCTGTTGAAGAACAGTGTAGATATAGCAACTTGAAGTTAGCGTTCTGACTAATTTTGACGCTTGGTACACTTGGAGTGTTAAGATTGTTCATATTGCCCCCACTACAACTGTTTGTGTCGAAGTCGTCGTCGCTAGAGCTTTGATTTTCGCTGTTACATGTTTGGTATTTTTGTGCCGTGGAATTACACTGGTAAAGCCGTCTTCTTTCTTGTTTATTTCTTTCCTATTAGCACTATTGGATTGGGGATAACGTGGAATGTTGTTTATCCGGCATTTATTTTTTGCAGTCTGCGGTGTATGAGTAGATGTCGAAAGCTGTTTGAAGGTATTGGTTATAGTAGATGAATTTTCTTTAGTTGTTTTGGCGCTTAGCTTACCGTAGTGTGCCTTCTGGTAACAGAACTAGCACGAGGGCGTCTGCCCAAGGTATGTGCATGGAGTTCTTAGTATGTAGTTAACACCTTGAGATGATCTACCCTCGAAAGTCAATTAAGCCACAATCGCCCCACTTGAACACTTTTGAGAATGCTAGGGAAAAATTTGGCCAAGTGTCGTTAGATAATTCCACTTCTCCATACTTCGACATGAAACATTTACCATAATCCGTGCGAGTATTAGGAGCCCAATAATGTAAGCGAATTTCCGTTAAATCGAGGTCCCTATACAGGGAGGACTTGGTTGTGACGTTGTTCTTCGCCTATCGCTTTCTGCCTCGGCTAACTAGTTGAATGTTAGTGCTACTTGTCTCGTATGATGTAGCTGTAGAAGCGCCATTTTCACCTTGATCAACTTCAACTGGTCCACCTCGCGCACTGGAGGTCTAAGACGGGTCTGCGCAAAGTCAATCGCGATTGTGTTCTCTCGTAATGGGCGGATCACTCATTTCACTCGCATTTTGGGGCAACATAATTTTGCTGTGTTTATATGTTCCACGAACACGTTAGAGCGCCCAAAAGCAGCCTCCTGCAAATCTTTGGTCATCTAGACCAACATGCTTGCGAGATACGGTTGGAAAACTCATGGAGAAGATTTTGTTTAACAGGCTGATAACCATAGGCGATCTTAGCCAGATGGTAAAAAGGGGCACGCCTTCTTGGTAAAATATATCTGATGCACGGTTTGGAAAATGGATTTAAAAATTATTGAAGTGCGTTTCCTGACATGCGGTGAGAGTGGCGAAAAAATTTGGCGAACCATGCACAGAAATTATTTAAGCTGTTTCTAAAGGATACTTGTTACTGAGACAACGAGACTGGATCCAAACGAAATAATTTATTCTGTGTTAGAATGTAAATTATGAACTTCCTACAAGAGATTGAAGATTTAGATTTAAGTTCAATAATTTCAATTGTACTACCTATTTTTAGTAATCCTGCTTCATATAAACTGCTCTAGCAACATTGTATCTTTCAATCGCTTATACACTCAAAACAAAAATCTCTTGCAATAGTTGTAAGCGATAATCACTTGCAAATAATGTTAGCATCGCTTGCAATCGCATATAAAATCACTTCATCTCTCACTATACGTACATACGTTTCTTCAACACACTGTCAAAGGATTCACGTACCTATGCTGGTTGTTATAGCAACGCACGGGGAGTTATTATTTTCCTACTTTTACTTTTTATTCGTTCCTCACCAACATCATCAAACGCAGTTTTGTGGGTTATTCATTACACACGAGACAGCTTCAAATTGCGGATGTGCTGATTGTACGAGTTTTAACGCTCTATCCACATGTGCCAAGATTGAGCAGTGGCTGTAGTCAGTGCTACGATGCGCAAGGTCGTGAGTTCGCAACTGTGTGTGCGCATCCTTTACTTTTTTTCATTAATCGTGAAATCATCCAAGTGTTTATATAGGACTTTTATCCACTCAAAACTATCTGATAGCATGGTTGGATGGATAAAGTATTGAATAGTGATCTGCTCGTGCGGGGCTCATTTTTCAAAGCCAGGAGTCTTTTATCTAACGCATATTGGTCACCAATACAAATACATCGCTAATACTTAGGCGAAATTCGTTTTTTCTGTTTCTTACGTTAGATGCAAGGAAGCTTCTTGCAATTTTTGCACATTACCAGAACGCTTGCAATTTTCGCTCGTATTTATTGCAATAATGTAAGCGATTCTTACCGGGTACGTTTTGGGTGTAGCACAGTGAACAGACATACAAGCTAGAACAATTTTTTCTGAAAAACATTTAAATGAAAATCACCATCGCATACAGGTTCGCGTGGATGGATCACCATTTTATCCAAGATTGCACGCAACGCCCTTATAGCGTTTGCTTGCCGATCGTTGCGCCGGCTAATGGCAAGTTGTTACTTCTTAGTGGAATTTCAAAAGGACAGTTGAATTTCTTACACATATTGAAAGCTTTACTTGTATGTCAGTTCTCAGTGCTTATAGTCGGCATAACACAGATGGCAGATTATCCAAAATATAAGAGTTGAGTACACCAACCAATAACACCTCAATTTGTATCCTATTTCTAAGCTCAAACTTACTAGTTTTAAGTTTACTAGGCTAAGCTCTAGTTATAACAGTAGGAATTAGAATAGTATAAGATGATTTTAATAATTTTGTTGGGTTCGCTTTAATTCAGTCCACGCGCAAGTATATCAGATTGATTTACCAAACTATCTTCGCTTTGTATTCCGTATATGCCCTTTCTACTGCTGCCGATTCCCTAAACGGGTTGGGTGGGTCACGCACTAACGCAGCAACATCGAAATTGAGTGTACCTAATTAGGTGTGATTGATGATGGAGCGTAATCAACACTCCAATGGGTTATCCGTAAGCGTTTCGTCTACAGCGCATACGTCGAGCACAGCTAAAGATACTGCAGGCCGCTCGTTAATTCCACGGGTTGCTGTCTGTACACTGGCGTGCCGTACACGTACGTTGGGAGCCTGTTACGTTGCAATAACCTTACTCTTAGGCCAGCAGTTTCGGTCAAACTTTGGGTGGACACTTGGTTCTGCGTGTGATCGTGGGTAGATATTCACGGATCCAGTGCTTCCAGAATAAGTACGCCATGATCTGTGAACCCATGACCTTAGATCGTTCACCAGAAAAAGGTTAGGTGTTAGCAAAGGTGATTCGTTGTTATTCAGGGAAATGTCGGTCATTGGTCACGAGTTGACAAAGTTTTCTACCTCGATCAACGCGTTCTGTTGCACTTCGACGGTAGGTAGTCTATCGGGTTGTAACTTGCTCAATTCAGCGAGTACGACAAATTGAAGGTCCACTACTGAGTGCGACTTGAGGTAAATTCGGTAGCCAGTTTTCCGAAATCGAGCTGCTCGATCGTCTGCTTGCTCACCTTGCTTGTAGTTTGGAAGCTAGCTCCGCGATCGATATAGATGACAGCCAGTACTCCCCTACTAGCCATGATGTTTCGAATTACCATTACGCAAGAGTCGGTAGTCACCTTTTCCTCGATCGTTTTTGCACCACTGGCACTCTCTCCGGATCGCATGAAGGCTTTCAAACGAGGAATATGGTAGCTTTGGAGAACTTCGTTGATGATTGTGGAATGGTTTTGGTGGTTGAAACATTCGTGAATGTCGGCATTGATCAGCTGTTTGATGCGAAGGTTATGAAAGAGGGGCTGGTTCGCCTTCGGCAAATATACAGCCTTTGTTCGACCACGGACACGAGCAACTCCATTCTCGTCTAGGAAGGCGCAATGGAACAGTGGAATGTTCTTAATCATCTTCATCCACTGATATGCCGCAGAGTGATGTGCGGCTAGCACGGTGGTCTCATCGATAAAGACTTCCGACTGCGCTTGGCGGAACAAGTATTCCTCCGCTTTAGCTAACTCTTGTTGCACCAGCGGTCCAAAGACACGATGTTCTTGTCTCGTAAAATGCTGCAAGTTATCTACGTACCGGAAAAGGAAGCACGGCCAGAAGAGTAGTCCATCTAAAGTATTCTTGCGGCCTTATAACAGGATCCATAATTCTGGAATGAATAAGTAGATATGAACTTGTCGGTTTATTGTCAGTTTCTCTAAGCTAGAAATCGGAAGTCAGACATGTTCTTTTTGAACTTCTAGTCTTCAGAACCAGCGACTGTCCGACGATAGATTGGGAACACGTATCCACTGCGTCCCTTCAACGGCAGCATTCTGCTTCGTCGGAATTCAACGCCACTCGCCAGCTTCCGTCGACTCTAAAATTTCACTGACGAGAAACGCAACGAATGGGCTATATCACCGGTGGTCGGATCTCAGCCAGCACAACACGTTCTTGGAATCTGGCCAGAAGTACCGCTTGCTAACCGTGATGAACAGTGATGCCATTATTGTATTAACCAATCGGATACCGAGTAAAGCCGCGTGCAGCCCGGACTTCGGGATGAACAGGAATTTCAGTGGCGCTACTCTCGTTTTCGCGCCTACCAACTAGCTCTCAATCGTGAGCCTCTCCCGAAATCCAAGATAGACTACCACTGCGATACCGATCCCACTCGTATCCACAAATGTGTGCATTTACACCTCCGCCTTAACGGTTGTTGACGTTCGGTATCATCTCGTCAATTACACAGATCTTACTTTTCGAAAAACGGCCAGTCACGTCACGTCTCGAACTGCGCGTCTTCTATAGGAGCATTCCAGCCCACTGACGTTCTCCATATTTGTTAAAGAAAAACCTTCAAAAAGATCAACGGGTGCTTAATCAAGCCCAACGGATCGTACACCATCATTAATGTGCGGAGAACTTCGCGAACACGGAAACGGATCAGCGCCAACAACAGCGATGTTAGCTGATCTGGACCTTTTAGCAGGACTGCGTTTAAAACACCATATACAGTAGCAACAGCTGCTACACTAGGCGAAATTTACTTGGCTTATTTGGTTTCACCACAACGAATATGGGTAGGTACCAAATACGCACACGCGTATTCTGAAGTCAGCTTTCTCACGTAAATCTTCTTGACATGTTCTTGGATCTTCTACTCTAGAGCCTCGGCTAGTACTGGATCCTTGCTCAAACGGTTTTCGAGACATTTTCATCGGTCAAAAGCCATCGCTTCACTGTCGGGAAGTCGAGTGTGATCGTCTCTTCAGAGCAGGCCGGATTCGAAGTGGTTAAGCAGTGGACGGGTTAGGGATTTTAACAATGACTTAGCCCTTTGATCGTCCTGAATCGTGCCTCCTCCTGGAGCCGTCAGTGCTGACAACATTTACAAAATGGTCGAAAGAGCAAAGTCTCGGCGCGTAAGCGGAAATGAAACCAAATCAGGATCTTTTATGCAACATTTTATAGAGTTCTGTAGGACGAGACAAACAGGTGACAAAAATCGGATAAAATCGCGCAGATTTCTCATGAAGCTCCACACTCAGTCAAACGTTCTGGATTGGAATATACAATGACGAGCTGATGCTGAAGCTACCAAGTATTTCGTCCGAAAACGTAATAACGGTACTGAGCGAGACACCGGAATAGGGGAAATGTTGTCGTCTACATGAGCCGTTCAAATAATTGAATATGTTAAAAATTAAAAAAAATCTTAGAGACGTGATTAATGAAGAGCATATGTATAAAATTTCATCACCATACTAAATATAATTTTCAACTGCCTACCGCCTATGTGGTACAGTATAGTGTCTATTCAAACTACGGACAAATTTCCAGAATAGCATCCACCTCGAATGTACTTTTAATTAATTTCGAATAAAGGTAGGATTCTGATTCACAAACCATCGAAGTGCCACATGTTGCAGTGCTGAAAAAAAAAAATCTTCACAATCATGCTGCTCAAAAAAACCCAATGCATCCCATATAATCGATCACCGATGGCGGTCAAAGCTCGAAAAACCTTGCAACCAAGTACCAACGAGCAAAAATAACAATTTCACAGTTCGAAAATCAATTGTCATGCTATTTATATGTAAGCAAAAAAGCAAGTTTTGCCGCGACGACTAAACCCGAACGCATTAAATTTTAAGCTTTTTCCGAAATGATCCGGCACAAGAGAAAAAAAAACCGTTCATCCCTTACACATCATCGCTATTGCTGATGCTGTGTGACGATGGCGGCTGCGGCGGAAGATTTCTTTCAGCACTAAGAACCTCTTACCTTGCGCAGCGCTGATCCACGCCAACCGGCTGGCTGGCCGACTGGCTGGCAATCCTAGAACAATACCGAGGCTGAGGGTAATTTTTCATCTCTTCTGGTGCGTTTCTTCACGTCCGAGACTCGTTGGCGGCATTTCAACAGAACACCTTCACCGCTTAGCTCCGGTAGGTACGTGCAGATACCACGCTGCTGGCTCTGCGTACATGTGGGATGAAATGGGATGTGTGTATGTGCGGAGGGAGAAAATGACGGACCACGACGCATCAGCATATTTTCGAGGTCCATTCATTGGCAGGCAAAAGTGGAACGAAATCTCCAAATCCTCTTAAGTTATTCCGAAATGCAAACTGAACTAATTTGGATATCTAAATTCATCGTGATGCTTCGGCGAGATGACTCGCCCGATCATCCCGGGCAGGATCACGTGTGTGCATTGATGAACCTTCGGGTGGTTTCGTTTTTTTTCGAGCATATTTTTTCTAGAACAATTGGTTCCGAGGTATTGGGATTAATCGAAAATCTTGGAAACACATGACTGGACACAAATGGAGTTGGATTTAACGGTAAGTAGGTGTAGGTGGAAGCTGGCTAATACCAAGCCTACATGAATCTGTAACGGGACTATACATAGCGTATAACGATGTATGTTTGAAAAATTATCCGATGTGATAGTGATCACGGAATTCAGGTCACCTTAAGAAGTTGTACTCCTTAATGTGACCTAAATCATTGTCATATCGGATAAATTTTCAAACATACATCTTTATTCAATATAAACATTCCTGTGCGAGATTGATGTAGGGTTAGTATTAGCCAACTCCACCCTACTGTTTTTATCATAACTATGTACCGTTAAATCCATGCCGATTGTGTCCAAACACATGTATCAAAGATTTTTTATAAAGCGTCTGGGGACCAGAAAAGAGAAGAAATCACTGAATTGTGCTAAAAGAAATGTGAGTCTAGTGAATAAAAAGTAAAAAAGAAATCTCGCATAACTGCCCACAAAGTGCAATTGAAGCGTTGCACAGTGGCGTAACTATATCAAATCCATGGCCAAAATTATTTCACATGTTTCTAAGTTTTTTTTATACGATAACAAATGATGAAAGATGGTTTTTCATGGTTTTATACAATTTATGACCAAAATATGACAATATTAAACCTCTTTGCAGTGTGATGCAAAGCCGAAAATAAACAAATTCCACGAGCATTATTATTTTTCAATGTAAACGTGTTTTTAGAGTAATCTATCAGTTTGAGGAAACCTCGCAACTGTTTTCATAAATTAAAACATTTTGTTTCAAGTTCCTATGTTTATTTTGCTTTTCGGGTTTTCTTATAGTAGGAAAAATATTCAAGTTTTTGTAAATTCGGTAATATATCTCTATCCCAGTGATTATCGTATTCAATCTGGATTATTCACGTTAGCACTTGCAATCCGGAGAGGAACTGGAATGATAAGATTGCATAATTTGTTTGATGCTTAGCTTACGTTTCCAAGGCAACTTGTGTACGATACGTTTCATATAGCAAGGTTAGTCGAAGTTATATTTCACACTCTTTTATATGGCTATAGTGGTCATAATAGCTCAATTTGGGTAATGGACGCCATCTAGCAAAAATAATGTGGGAGACTCAATCAAATCATTTTTGTCATATAAGCTTGAGCTTGTGCGACCACCCTTGGCTGGTACTTCGTTATCAATCTGGACTAACTGAAGTTGCACAGGGAATAAGTAGATAATTATGCATGGGAGTAGCGAAACATCGTTCAATGTGCAACTCCTGGTAATCCTAAATTGTTTATTGATCAATACCGGCGCCGTCCAGGCCCTAACGTAGATTGCGGGAGGAAAGACGTCACCACAGATTTTTTCACTTCAGAAAAATTGCAATGATCTCTGGAATTGAACCCAGACCAACTGGAATGAGTGGCGGAAACGCTTACCACTCAACCACCGGCGCCGTCTCAAATTATTCTTTTCATATAAGATCATTTAAATAGCCCCAACACTGATTTTATAATTGTATTCTCTTAAATTTGAGCAAAAAACACGACATTTTCAAACAGCTGTAAAAAACCGAATGGGATTAATTGGGAATATTTTCTTCGTGGAACGTTAAGAGGATACTCCAAATAATCTTCTCCTTTTAACAGATTTACCCGACATTGCCCAACAAGGTACTTTACTAACGAATATGTGGAAAATTGATAAAGGTGAGCACTTTTATAAAACCTACCCAAAAATGACAAAGAAAAGTAAAAGTGACCCCAATTGATTGTAGTTACTGAAGTTTGCTATGAAAAGCACGATTTTGATTTATATATTGACTTTGGGTAATTAGTTTTTGAGCAATCTGAAAAAATTAGGGATAATGGCTTTCAAGCTAATAAAATGTGTAAAAAAATCACTGTTTTCAAATGATTGCATACAAAAATTATCAAACGAAAACGCTTTTCTTTTTAAGCAAAACATTAGAGTATGTTTCGAAGAACAATATAAGCTGAAAATATGGACAAATAAACAAAAACAATATTTTTTTTTTCCATTTTGGCCAGAATTTGAATTTAGTTATGCCTCGCTGTGCGTCGTAGTTGAATCGTTTATCATCAACTGCACTTTATGAACAACCCAATCTTGTTCGGAAAATCAAGGCTGATCCCAACATCTCTAATAATGAAAAAATACTAACTACTTCACTGTTAGCGAATCCGAAAACGCTACAAATCTTGCTGAGAAAATAAACAACCCAAACTAAGTCCCAAATAACAAACATCGATCAAAATTTGAGCCCGTATATTGAATGACCAAGTGCGGATGAAGCTTAATGGATATGTTTTGATCTACGATGAATCATATGGTTGTACCCCATCAGGCAGAAATACGTTATGCATAATGGACGTTCAGCATAATGCACGTTAGGCATAAATTATCATTTCAAGAAAATAAATTTTTGGCTGTGATGGCCTAGAATTACTCTGGAAGCTGATCAAACTTGATCAAACTTGATCAACATTTTATTTCACTGTAGGGGAACATGGGGAGACTTGACCAAGCGCAAAATTCTATTTTTGGCTATGGCGCTTCTATTCGATTCTTAAAATTTTTTCAAAAATATTTTTATACTTGTTTAGATCCCTTAAGGTAATTTTAAAAGTTTGGAATGAAAAATCCTTACAGAAAATATTAAGTTATTAATCACTTTGCATTAAATGATGTAATTTTTTTTATCAAATTTTGTATGGACATATCTACTCGACTACTAATTACTATTAATGTACTAATATACCATCTTAATCCTTGTGAAGCAGTGATATGATTTTACATAAATTGGAAAATTGGAATAGTTATTACTATAATTTGCATGACATTGAACGCAATAACTAATGTTGCGGAGACTTGACCAAGATTTTATGGGGAGACTTGACCAAATGGCAATTAGCTGAGGAAAGATACAAAATTCCTGATATTTATTATGTTTTGGTATCTACTGTTAATGTTAACCCATTATAACCCAGGGGTTTCAAAAAGTGAGCCAAATGTAGTGATATCTTCGATTCCACCAAAAAATGTATCAAAGATTATGGGAAAAATAAAATCACCGCTTAAAATGGTTTTGAGAATGAAAATATCTCGTGCAAAAAATTTCGCACGCTTAAATAAAAAAAAAAAAACAAATTTTAAGTTGTTTGATATATTTCTTCGGATTTTCTGATAAACAACACTTCTTTTACACCTGTAGGAACGTTCTGTCACATAATGGAATTATTAGCACGAATTCCAACAATAAAATTCAATTAAATGTATTGCGTACTTTTCAGCCGCCATTTGCCCCAACTATACACGGTTCAAAAATGTAAACAATATTATAAAAAATTAAATATAACGGGTTAATCACGCAATAAAAAATCCCATCTCAAACATAAGTCTTTATATATTAGTATTAGTAAACAAAGTTAGCAATAGTAGGACTGATTTCGTGACGTGTGAACATGCAATGCAAGCAGTACAGTTAATCCTTAAAAAGAAATGCATTAAAAAAAATCGAAATTTATCAAATTAAACCCTTTAATGTTTTTTACTGCTACCTAAGGATCTCAACAATATGGAAAAAAAAATAATTACGGTATGTTTTATACCATTATTTTTTGTTATGATTTTTTCAAAATTCTCTTGGTCAAGTCTCCCCACGCCTTGGTCAAGTCTCCCCGCAGTGGGGAGACTTGACCAAAAAAAATGATCACAGAAAAACTTTTGTAACTTTTCAAAAATGAAATTAAAAATTCTGCAAAAAATCATGAAGACGCACAATAACTTTGCACATTTTTTCGGGGTGGGCGTAGCGTAGTTGGTAAATCGATTGCCTTGCCCGCAGCGCACCTGGGTTCGAGTCTCGACCCCGCACATAGGGTTAGAAATTTTTCCTAAGAGATTTTTTAACCCGAAGAGGCGAATGACCTTAAGGTTAAAACCTATATAATCGAAATAAAAAAAACTTTGCACATTATATCTCAATGACTTTTGAGGGATTGACGGCTTTTATAGAGATTCATGCAGTTTTAGCTGAAAACCTGGTCAAGTCTCCCCATGTTCCCCTATACTCTTGAATAAATCTAAACTCATATAAAAGAAGCAGACCGAATGGGTGGTATGCGTAAACTCAGCTTGCGTTAATTTCTCTTAGTATAACCTATAAATTTCACACGACCAAAATAACAATTTTCTTTTAGACTGATATAAAAACTGAAGAAGACTAGAAGGTGAAATACTAGTATCTGATTGATGGTGAAAAGCAATTGTTTTCCATTATTATTAATATAAAGGAATTAAACGGAAAACATCTGCCCTAAGAAGATTAATTGTCACATTTCGCCAAGTCGCTCAAAAAGTTTTGAGATTTGTAAAAAAATTGTAATTCAACTTGTTTTTTCTATCTTTTATAGTACTCCTAACGAACTGTCTTTCGCTTTTCAAATAAGATTTGCAGAAACCCTCTAAACAAATCACGAACTTAACTCATTTCATCGCCAAAACTTTGTATATAACCCCTTAAAGTATAAATAACGCACATTAACTAAAATTAGCTCTTACATACGTGTATGGTGCAATTTTCCAAGAAGAAAATATGTTCTCTTGAAGAACAACTCATGAAAGAAAGAATGATGCATTTTATTAGTTATTCGACGAATACAAGAATATTGCTGCTTCAATACTGATTGTCTCCTATATTATTAAGTTTAAGTGTTCTTAAGGTCATCAAAATAGAACTACGGAAACTGTCTGATACGAGGGAGAGTTTATTTGTGTACTGTGACGAGGTACCGAAACGAAAAATGTATGGTCACAAACGTAAAATCTGTAGCCTAACATAACATAACATAACAGTGAAAGTTTCCATAGGCTCCAAAACTTAATGTTTTTTCGTTATTTGGCATTTATAAATATTTGAATGCACCTGTATTGGTAATACATATGATAGACTTGAAACTAAAGTATCTCGGAATTGTATTTAATAACAGGAATATGTTTATTAATCTGAAAAATCGAATAATATGAATCAAACTATTATCATTTACCAACATTTTATTTTGTATTGGAGAATATCTGTAAACAGATCTACTACTCTTAAATATTATTTATTGGCAATATTTTATTTAAAACACTTTTATGTTATGTTTTTTGATGACCGGAATGGTTTGATCTATGGGAATTGGAACGGCTGTCTCAGTCAATAGTTATCAAAACGAATGTTGGTTACTGCCCGAGGTTTTTTTTCTCATTTTCAACAATCATTGTACGTGAAGCATTTCAAACCGGTCGTTATTCAGTGGATTAGTGACAACCAAGAAAAAAATCCTACCGCAACCACAATTAATATATAGCATGAACCAAAGAGATACGCATGAAGAAATCCTCATCAGGCACCGCCAAGTCGGACCACGACTTTTTAACAAAAAACGATAGACCGTATTTCCCTTGATAAAGGCCAACATCAAAGGCCGAAACGTCGGGCACTAACCAACATTCGTTTTGATAATAAATGACTGAGACAGCCGTTCCAATTCCCATAGATAAAACACTTTTATCAACAATTTATTTAAAACAACAAATGTTGAAAGTCAAAGATTTCGTTTCAGCGGAAAATTAATGGAAATAGTATCTCGTCATAAGAAGTTTTTCGGAAATCAAAAATTTCATTTTGATGCCAGATGCTTCAAAAATTCATTAAAAGTTGAGGTCAAATGGTCGGTATTAAGTCAGACCGGACCAAGTCGCAAAACATAAAAAATGAGTTAATGTTAGCACTGGATAAAGAATTTCTTCATCTACATTCCACTTTTACCAGATTTGAAATATGAAACAATAAACAAGAATTATGGTAAAAATTATTTTCCAATTATAATGTAAAGGATGCTGCGATTCAAACTTTAAACGCGTTTTTCTCGAAATCAATGCACTGTCACTTAGTCCGGTCTGACCTAACACTGACCAAATGTGAAAACAAAACTGCAAAAATTTCTTGATACCTTGGTAATTGTAACAAAACTCTTGAGTAACAAAAAAGTCTTGAGGACAATTCTTGTAAAGTAATCTTTCTCGGGACTTTGAACAATTTTTGACCATCAAATTTTCCAAACGAACTGAAGTGCGGAACAGAACAAAACTAAAAATCATCATGGTTCTGGGTTTCTACTAAACCGTTGTGAAGAAACATGTTCATAAAAACCACGTTCCTATTTCTTAATACTAATTGCGCCACGGGTTTTTAGGGACGTCAAACTTTGGGTAGTTTTCATTTTTTTGTTCAGCATCAATACGAAAATTCATTTGGTTTTGGTTAAACCTGTATCCTAGAGGATTGCTGTCTTCCACAAAATATCTTGGATAGAAATGAGTATTATTTTGACAACTTTGGTTTTGATCCAGATAAGTAGAAACTGATCTAGATCAGTTCTCACTTTTGAAAGAGGCGTTCTATCAAAAAACTTTCTTCGGCACTTATACTATATAACCTATGTAGATGGCGCTACATGAGATTTAAAAAAATGCGATAAAATGAATTTTAACATTCTTTTGTTAAAAAAATCTCTGTAAGAAATTTTTTTAATTCCTAATCTTCGAAAATACACAATAACAAACAATGTTCCAAAAAGTGATAAATGATATCATGACATTTAACGGATGTTTTAATCATAAATATTAAAAAAATATATCCCACAAAATTTTTAATAATCCACGAAGCGGCAGATAGCGGCAGCTGAAATTTTGTTTCTGACTAATAGAGACCTTTAACTTTATAACTACGAAGAGAAAAAAGTTGGACAAGGGGCTTTTTATCTACAGACCTTCAGGTTAGATGAAATGATGTATTTATTTGATGTAAAATCCAATTTTCGAATTCCGCTACCATTACTTAATGTGCGACGGCAGCTAAAATTTTGTGTGTGGCTAGTTGATACCCTAATCTTGGTAGTTTAAGGTAAATAACAATAATAAGAACAAGTTCATATATTTTAAATCGAGTTACTGTTTTATTAGCATTAGAAGGAACGTGTGAATTTGTGTAAGTAAAACTCATTTTACAAGACTTTTTCACGAGCGTGTACGGAATTAGTTCTTTCTGCTTGTCATGATTGGCCCGTTGCACTGATTTTAATTATTGTGGGCATAGGTTAAATTGTCAAATGCACCCAATGTCCCGCGTAAACATAAAAACCATTTTTGAAATGCTTAACGAGCACATCATTAAATCTAGGAGTGAAATATATTTACATATTGCAAGGCAGATTGAGAAAAAGTTGAATCTTCAAGGTGATACTGAAAGAAAAAATAAAAAAAGCTGTTGTAAGAAAGGGTCAAAAAATTAGTGGAAGTGGATTAATTCAAATACGAAACATTTCTTGCAAAGAATAAGCACTACCTTATGACTGAACTACGATTAGGAAATCTGCAGAAAATTACTTTATAACTTACTTCATAGATTTATATTATTACATTCGAACTCAAAAGCAAGAAAATATTTCCATATTTCTATAGATTACTCAAAATTTCTTAAGCGAACTAGCAACTATTTCACGAGAATTATACAGGGTGTTTGATTCATGGTTTAGAATCTCTCGGGGGGTGATAGACTGCCATATTTGGATAAAAAAATTGTTCTACACATACCATCAAATTTCAACCGTTATTGAACTTTTTGTGTAAAAAACGTATTTGTCTTAAAATACCTCTAACTTTAAAAGTATACTTTGTATTTTAAATGTTTCAGTTCCATTCGAAAGGTGAGAAAATTGCCTATTGAATGGTGTTCTCATATATTTAAAGTAATTAGTTTTAATTACCTTTTAACTGTAAAGTAGTTAAAAGTTAGTGTTTTTGAGGAGGTTTTTGCTAATTTTCTCGAAATAATGAAGTATGATTATAGCAATATCCATTATCCAAAAGTTGGGTTTTAGGACGACTCATAATTTGTTCTTGGACGTCATATTTCTATCTCTTCTCATTTCTTTGTAATTTCATTACTGTACTTTTCCTGTAACCGACTTGCAAGTGCTTAAAAGACTCTAATCTAAAAAATATGCTTTATATCGTTGTTTACAAGATTTTATTGGAAAGCTGAGAAAATGTCCTATCAGTGTATGTACAAATATCTTTTAGTTAAGTGTACTAAATGATTTTTTACTAACGAAATAACTCAAAATTTGTGTTTTTTTGGAGAGTTTTTTAATTATTCTAATTATTAATCAACAAAATTTATCGTTACTATTGTTCATTTGATGCCCCTTAATGTTCTCTATAACTTTTTATTAGACACTTTGTCTATATCTCTTTTCATTAAGCTGCTATTTAATAGTTAACACAGCATGAGCTCGCCACAAATGTAATGGGTTCGAAATCATTATTTTTGCATATGAAACGATGTGATAAAAACGATTTTGCGTCGAAACCAAAAGAGATAATTGAATGGAGTCAAAGAAAGAACTGTAGAACTTGCTGAGATGCATTATTTCCATGATAATAATGGTGATGTTTATTATTTACTATTTTAAGAAGTTTAACGAAAATGCTAATAATAGCACTAACTAAATTACTTTTAAAAGAAATTCACTTAACTGAAAGGTATTAATACATTTTTCACTGTAAAATTTTCCTGGCTTTTGAATAAAAAGAAAAAAAAAGTACAATAAGTGCCGTAACTTTTCAATTAGAGCTGGTACTAGTGAAAATGAGATAAAAATATCCAAGTGGAATAACCCAAAATCATGAAAATAAGAAAAGGTAAGTGTATCATGTTAAAGAACAAATTAAGCAGCTCATCAAGACTAACAATCTGAATTATTAAAATGATTAGGTTAACTATTAGGATTTTCAAGAAATGAACGAAAAATCGTTTGAAATTGTTTAATTTTCAATAAATAACTTTGAAAAGGCTACTTAAACTCATTAGCTGAAACATGTGAGAGCATCATTCAATGCAAAATTTTCTCACCTTTAGAATGGAACTAAAACATTTAAAATACAAAGTATACTTATAAAGTTAGAGGTATTTTAAGACAAATAAGTTTTTTACACTAAAAGTTCAATAACTCTGTAACGGTTGAGATTTGATGGTATGTGCAGAACAATTTTTTTCTCCAAATATGACAGTCTATCACCCCCCGAGATATTCTTAACCATGAACCAAACACCCTGTATATTACTTTTTTCTTATTTCATGTGTCTGCAGAAAAAAGCCCCACCTGACCCCACTTTTTTCTCCTCGTAGTCATAAAGTTAAAGGTCTGTACTAGTCACAAACAAAATTTCAGCTGCCATCATCTGCTGCTTCGTGAGTTATTACAAATTTTGTGGGGCATATTTTTTACTATTTATTATGAAAACGTCCGTTGAATGTCATGATAACATTTATCACTCTTTGGAAATTTTTTATTATGGTAAATTTTCGAAAATTTAGAAATAAAAAAATATCTTCTAGAGATTTTTTCATCAAACAAATCTGGATAAACATTTGAAAAGGGCATATCGCAAATGAGAGCCTCTCTGTGTTTACTTTCTCTTTCGATTATTACGGCGTCATCATAAAACTTTCCAACATTGTTTCAATAAATATCGAAAGACTCTGTTGTCGTCTAGCATATTATGCAAAAAATTAAGGAGCAAACGTAAAAGCGGCCTTGTTATTGACGGAAGAGAAAGTAAACACAGAGAGGCTCTCATTTGCGATATGCCCTTTCACGTGTTTATCCAGAAATGTTAAAATTCATTTTATAGCGCATATTTTTTAAATGTCATGTAGCGCCATCTACATAGGTTATAAAGAATAATTGCCTTTACCTCATACGCTAAGAGCATGTTCAGGAGTGTTTCAGTTCTAGATTCATAATTTTGACAGTTCTATAATATAAAACTGAAAATTTTAAAACTAGAACTTGCTGTCCCCAGCAGCAGTTTTAGCGGATGTTCTATTCAGTTTAAAATTCATGTTTCACCATTCCTTCAGTGTTACTACATTCAAATTTATTTTTCCCCAGTCTATCGGGTCTAAGTGTCTGTGCTGAAAACTTTGCATGTATTTAAAACACAGTTCTAAACGTGTTTTAAAATCAGCAATAAATAGAACGGAGTCGTATAACAGTTTTAAATTTTGAAACTGTTCGAAATTATAAAACAAAACGCTCTGCTGGGGATGTGAATGTTTCAGTTCCAATTCTACTTTGAAATTCCTATACAAAATAAAACGCTCCTGAACATGCCCTAAAAATATCAAAACAAACAACTTTTCCGAAGAAAGTTTTTTAATAGAACGCCTCTTTCAAACGATAGCACCGATCTAGATCAGTTCCCACTTGTCTAGATCGAAACCAAAGTTGTCAAAACAATGCTCATTTCCATCCAAGATACTTTGCTGAAGACAGCAATCCTCCAGGATACATATTCAGGGCGCTAGAGGTTTTGAAAGTAGAAAATAGCATTCTGCGCACTGTGGGGGGGGGTCTCGAGTCCTATAACTGGCTACGTCCTTAGTGCGTCACAGTTATTCTGACTGTTGGTAACAAAAAAAAGGAAGTAGGTAGACGTATCGTTCGACATATATCATCACTTTCTGTTGATTTCAAAAACTTTGTTTTATATGGTAGCAGGCATGGGCTTCAGTTCATTATGATGTAAATGCTCACCAAACCGTTTTAGCTCACATATCATGCGGAGAGGCCTACAATTGATGAAGAACATAACCAGTGCAAATCTACATATTTAGAATATAGGAAACCGACAAACTTTTACGAGGTCGGATATCGAAAGTTGGAGCAATCCCAAACCTGCAAACTTCTTCATCAAAAACTTTGCGACTATATTTCATGGACATTTTCTAACATTTTTTCAACCATTCGCACAGTGATTCCTGGAGCGTGTGGACGTTCTTTTAGTCTTTTGGTCTCTGAATATTGAACGGTATTCCTAGCTTTAAGACGGTTGTAAAATTGATTCCTTTAGCCTAATGTATTTAATTGCACCAAATTATTTCTTGCAAAGTATTTCCGAACTATATCACTATAATAGCTCCAATTGACCCCCTAATCTTAATAAAATTATATTGGTCCCTCTTGTATATCGAAAAATATCCCTAACTTTGGGATATCTGTAAAATTTCGTAGATAAAAAAGATATCTAAATAACAATTGTGGAACCCATGCTCTATTGGCATTCCGTTTAACACATTAGATGCATGCGCATTGTGGTCTACTCAACTATCAAACCTAAGAAGCGTACCCACGCAAATCTTGATATACAGAGCAGAAGGAGTGGGTTTGAGACATATGAAAAGTATGAGTAGATACACAGAAAAAAAAACCTCCTACACCCTCGGTCAGTCGGTAACTAAAAAACCTATAATCCACAATGCCACATTAAAAATATAGATTATTTTTTTACCAACTACCTAATACCCATTCAAGGATTATAATAATCATCATCAGCTAATGGCTCAAAAAACCTACCGGACCATATATGTGTAGCAGCTCATTACGACCGTGGTCCGAAAAGAGAAACTCCGATAAGACCTCTCCTGATCCGCATCAGCCTTTTCACCCTGCTGGCTGCTGGCCCACAAGATCTCCCATACGAAGCTTCACATGTGATTCGCAAAAAAATTAAACACTTCTCAGAACGGATGATGCTGAGTACGTCCGAGATGCTCTTCTTTGTGGGTCAGCTTCTCTTCTCTTTTTAATCCGGACGACTAGCTTCGTGGTCTGAGTTGGAGTATGTATATCTCTCATGCCAGCTCGTATGGCTAATCTGCCGCCGTCCTAATGATGCTCGACAAATGTGCCTACGGACAGTTGAAAGCACGCCCTTGCCATAAAGCCGCCTAACCATGTGTAAACAAGCTCAGCCCGAGCGCATATGGATCACTGCACCGCCACGGCGGCAGGGGAAGAATTCCTAAGGAAGGCACCCGTTTAATGTTCTGTCGCTTTTCCTGAGCATACTTCGCCGACGGCGGTGGCGGCCGATTTACGTATCATAAAAAAACGAAAGACTTCATCTCGCACCGGCGAGGAACCTGCACTGCGCTTAAGCTTCCACGTCTCGAAGGGGGCAAACTGCTCTATATGGGTTCGCAAAGCCAGATCCACAGTTCTTGCTAAATGTGCTGAAAGAGTGAGAATCGTAATTTATTTATTTAAAATTAATTAAAATTTATTATTTTTAACACTTTATGGCTTTTCCACTAGCTGTTGAAACGATTTAGTGGGGTTATGGGCATACTTCAAGGTGTTTTATTACGTTTTTTTGCTTTAACCATTTATGAATGCCTGGGGTTTGAAGGTAAGAGAAGATACATTCATTTTACGCACTAAAAATTTAGAGGACATTTCGTAGTTTTATAATAAAAACTTTTGAATATGTTGAATCCTAGTTTTGAAGTAAAATTTCATTTACACATTGGAAGACAAATAATAGCCCTTCAAAGCATAAAAATTAAAGGGTTGTGTACAGGACACGACCACGGTGACATTAAAAATGTAGCGTTTTTCAAGAGCGTGCAAATGAATTTTATCTATCACACATATCGACGTGAGTCTTGCTCACTCGCCTGTTTTCATATGTTACAATTTGCTATATACCCTCCCCATTAAAACATAATTTATTGAAGGTCATTTAACGGTAATCTATTATTACAATTAATCAAGTATCTCACTAGGTGATTGGCATTATTTGGCTGATCCATCTAGTAAAAATAGGCTGGTCTGTCCAGAAAATATATTCAAAAGAAAAGTTCCATATTGAGAACTGTGATGAGGAAGCCCACGCCCGCCAACGGAAATATACAGATTCTCCATGAAATATGAAATTTAATTCTGCATTTAAATTTTCAATAATGTACTAAGTAAACAATCTTAAGGTTAAGTATTTCTTGATCGATTAGTGGTTGAACAAATAAAATTATTTGATAAATTACATTGTTATACAACGTTCGCACTACCAGTTAAAACGGGTTTTTATACTATCTTGGTGACATTTTTCTTGCTGCTAATTATTATAACGTGTTATAACTCTGTAGTGTAAACATTGTATTATTAAACCAATTCTGCAGCGTTTTATGTCATATAGGTGTTTTATGTGGTAATAGGACTGACATAATTATATCTTCAGTACAGCGGTCTGTTTCATAATTTAAAACAGATTTATTTTAAAATTTAAATTGGTATACCAAACCGTTCTATTTGTTGTATACTTTAAAACGCGATTAGAACTGTGTTTTAAATACAAAGGGCAGGGCAGATACTCTGACTGCATAAACTGGGAAAACAATTTTAAGTCCAGTAACGCTTAAGACATGGCTTGAATTTTAATCGGAAAAGAACATCCGCTTAAACTGCTGCTGGGACGGTAAGTTCTGTTTTAAAATTTTCCGTTTTGTGCAGTACGAAACAAAAGTGTTTAAAATTAGAAAACAAAACTACAAGGGGCAGCCCTATGGGGTTGCACGAGCTGTAGACGTAGGACTATACTACTTAATGTAAAATATTTATTTTCTTAGTTCATTTATAGTAATAATAAATAAAACATATTTCTTACGTATGGTTCAATCACAACCATTCAACATCGAATGTTACGTATTGAACCAAACCTTCTTGGTTATCAGGTCAGTTTGTAGTAGGTGCTCGAATCCGATTAAACTTATTTAAGAAGATCTGAAGAAAGAAGACAGAAAACTGTGACCGAACTAATATCTGGAGCTAAATCTTTGTAGCATAAGATTAGCTTGTAAAAACTTTTCGATTGTGTGTGGTAAAAAACCCGGACCCGGACCCGAGTGAAGAAAAATCAAATTTTAGGCAATATAATCACATTTGAGTGAATCACGTGAAAGGGAAATGAGTCAATGAATTGATCGAACGTAAATAATAAACTTTCGTTGTGCAATTCAGTAACAAATTAGATCTACCTACCTACACATTCGCCTCAAACATTGAACCCAAGCGCACAAAGCAAAATGAATCAACGCTGATGATGATGGGTAGAGTGAAAGAGACAACTAATACCACGACACTATGTTAACCGTGTTTGCAAATGGAGCTCGCATGTACAAACGATTTTTTGTACGAATAATTATACATAAAAGTGTGCACAACACAAATAAAGAATAGTATTCGAACAGACTAGCTCAGTCGCGTGTAGGACAGCACTGGGTAGCGTACCTCCACAAGCAGTGTAACGAACTTCTAACTCAGCCACACTGGCTGTGAAAACACACAGCGCAGTGATCTGCTCCGCTTGCTGTTCAAGAGGCAACTGAGCGTTTCGGCGAAATCCGTCCGTTTAAATAGTCGATGATGACGTCATTCATAGAAGCGTAGCGCGCTAGGTACACAAATCTGTCGTGCTGGACTAGGGAAGCGCTATCTTCTGTGTGTAAATGCGCGATATTTTGACTAGGTTATTCATTATTTAAATTTTTAATGCCATGATATCAAAAATCTTTGGGTTTATCAATTGGAATCTATTCTTAGAAGTATTTCGGGTCGATATGCGCAAAAAATTTGAAAATTTATCGTGAGATGGCTGAATTATATGCGTTTAAAATTGGACCACTTTTCGTTACATACCATTTTTGTAGAATTTGCAACGTGCACCCCTATATCGAAAACAAAAACGTAGTCCTACGTCAAAAAGTTCTACTAGGAATGTGATTGTTTCCGATGCAATTACACTCAGGTTTTTTTACGCGGGGGATACAGGCCGCGTAAATTTAAAAAAAACGCGTAAATGAATACCTCGTAAATTTCAAAATCCTCGCAAAAAAAAACCGCGTAAAAAACCTGAGTGTACTCTCCTATAGCACACATAAGCCGCATCCTGCCGTATTGAATTAAATCCAAACCACCCCACCCACCCACTTTGCAAATCATTCTGTGACACCGTGCTGGTACCCGAAAAATCCGCACACGGCCATCGCTGCCGAAAATGCATAGCGTCTACCGCTTAGTGTAGCGTCCAGACGCTGCAGCCATGATCATGCAGCGTCACCTCTATTTATAAACTAACCGTATATCGTTTAGTCACTTAGGTGCGAGTGTGTGCAAATGCCAACGTTGCCGAAAATCGATAGCGCTTATTGCATCGCCCGGAGACGATGTTGCTCGTATGGGATATTAGCAACAACTGATTTAAACGAACATGCGTCGCTTCTATTTATGACTTTTCGTGTTTGACTGAGTCACGAAGGTGCTCTCTAATGACGGCTGTGTCTGAGAAATCTGCCTCATGAATGGTAATTTTCCCGTTTTTCGTCAACTTTTTAATTTTACCAATTTCCAAAAGTCTACTTTTATTGGAGAGATATTAAATTATTACCAATATTTAAGTTAGGTGTTTCTGAATCGGTTGGTGTATGAATGATTAAAATCCATCTAGTAATATCGGAGTTATAAGCGTGCAAACCTTACATAGTTTCGTTACATGGGAGATAGCTTAGATTTTAGAATGACACCTAGCGCCAGATAGTGGAGTAAGACATTTTTAATGTCAAAAAATGAGCAATATTGCAGAATTACTATTTCGAGCAAGATAACACAATAATAAATAAGATAATAGAAATAAGCAATAGTCAGCTGAAATCTTTTGAAAATTGTGAAAGTTATTCTATTTTTTGTAAAACCGAACAGGATGAGCTCTTCTGAATCAACTTCAATAACCCAAGTAACAAAGTTTTATAGCATGCTGCAAGTGCAATCTAAGTTTAATGAGTGACTATAAAACTACCATAAAACCTCAATTGTTGCTAGGGAAGCGTTACCCATTTGTTTAGAACTTGTTTCATAAAATATTTCTACATTCTAATAGTCTAATAGTCTAATAGTCTAATAGTTCTATCAGCAAATGAAAGTTTCTCTTCGGTTGCTTTCTCTTCCGGATCTCCTGAAGTCTTCGCAAAATTTGGTAGCAGAATTCATAGTCTATTGAATTTTACCGACGAAATATAGAGAGTCGCTCTTTTGCAAATTTAAGAATCTCTTTAAGGAGAGCGTCTGGTGTGGTGGGCAAAAAATCGACTTTTTTATCCGCTTAATTGTTAATATTGAAACTTTAAAATAGTCTCCCGCAATCTCGGTGGCCACGCTGAACTTCTTTTGTTTTTAACAGCCATGCATTCCCCACGCGAATTTGCTATAACACTCACAGATAATCTATTGGCACCAATTTTAGAAAAACTAACAGTAATAGAAATATAAACAATACACTCTAAACTACTTCTACCCAATTTTTTAAGAGAATATACCCAATGGGTCATTTTCTACAGCGTTTTCTCCGTGATGCAATTGGATGTGAGTTACCCTTTAATAGCGTTTTTCTCGAAACCGCATTTTCAAACTGACGAACACGATAACTTAAAAACTAATCAACCATTTGACTTGAACTTTTATTAAGAGTGCACAATATGTATCGCTTGTCGATGAACCACAGAAAACTGAATAAAAAGATTTCTCACTATTATTTTGAAGAAAAGGGGGCTAATTTCACTGTAAAATACGAGACTTTTCGGTTTTCATGAAGCCATTTTCCTGTGCCAGACAATTTTAGGTTCGCCTCGGCGCTTCTCGACGTGGAAATGGTTGGACGTCCACTTTTGGAACGCTCGTATGTGTGGTCCTGTGTGACTGATAATATTTTTTGTTTGTACACAATTAATGTATAAATAGATCTTAACATTAGAGAAATTCCACGAAGATCCGTAGGAAAATCTATAAAATTGTGATCGACCATCTTAGACTCCGTTGAAACTTTACAGGTTTAACCGGCATGGAAGACTAAACATTTTCCACAAACAATAAGATTATTTTGACACAAGCGCAATTTTTTGAAAGGGCGTAGACGTTTCTACGTGCAATAATTTCAAATTTTTTGTTCGGTTACGCTATTTTATACAGTAAAACTATCTGAGAACGAGTTACAGGTAATGAACACTTCTGCATGAAAAAAATATACACTGGAAAAAAATTTGTGTCATTTCTCACAAAAACAAAAATTTATGATAAAAATTCAAATTGCAAAAAAAAAAAATAAATTTTATACTAATTGACATACAAAACTGTAATTTGTTTACAGAATATAATTCTAAGTATCATTTTTAATCAAAATGAATTTAACAAATATCTTCCAAAATGCGATAGTTTTCGAGATATTTGGGTTTTGCTCCAACAAAAACAATTAATTCATGTAATTATATCCTTTTTAAAAGTTATTCGCGTTACCTCATCATAAATTGTAAAAAGTCTAATCTTTATCATTTTAAAGACATAGAAGAAACTTTTTCAGTGTATTTGGATCATGGAGAAGCTTTTAATAAAAATGTTTTCCTAACAACAACTTTTAACAAATTTTTATAATTCATATTATTTGCAGTCAAAAGTAGAATTTTATTTTTGAATATGATTCTATCTAACACCTCTACTCTGCCAGCTCGTGCAAATGTTGGGCGATTTCCTACACTAAGTATGTGCAGATAGAGCTGCCGCAAATTATGTGATGGGCATTTGCATCACCGACGATTATGAAAGGAAACCCATTTCTGCCACAGTAAGATACAACCCTTTTGAAACCATCAGAAGGTGATGGTTCATTATGCGGCAAATATACTGAACAATATACGTATTTCTTGTTTATGTTATCAACAGTCATATTGACTGTGACAGCTCAATTATCGCAAGTTGTGAGGTCGGATATAAGACATGCGTCAATAGCACTATTGGCAAGTATACATGCACGAAGCATTTCACGTGGATTTGTCATGCCATTTTTGTTGAAAGCTACGAAGACGAGGTTAAACAGTTTTCCAACATAGAAGTTACCTTTATGGAAATACGGTTCTTGAACCAAATCTACAGAAGCTTTTCCTTCCTGCACAAGGCGGGACAGATTCATAGCTGCTGTACGTTTATGCTGACGATTAATTTGTGCTACTCTAACCATACTCGATCACAGTATCAGTACTTGTTGTACAGTAGCTAGAAGATACCAAACACGTTGGCATAAGAATCGAGAATTTTGTGTCCGGAGAGATGAACCAGCCAAATTCACAGAAGCTTCGTTCAATTGACCCATAATGAATGCAGTTCTTAGTAAGTATTCCAAACATTCGTGTATTATAAACTTTGCTGATATGAATAACGTATACAGTAGCAATTATTATCGTGCTTTGGTCGTTGCTTTCAATAGAAATCCGAGTGCTGTTAAATCACCTATGTTCACACGACGACCTTAATGTTTCCACCGACAGTAGTATTTTCATCGCTCTCTATGATTGCCAAATGAGTTCTATGTAAGTGTACACACAACAAGATAAAACATCGGAGGGAGATCAATAAGCCTTTCAGGAGCGTGACTAAAATGTTGCGACTGGTTGCATCTTTAAGTTAGTAAATTGGGATTAATGCTCCGATGTCATAGTTTTAGTGTGGGCCATGTACACTCATCCACACATATCTTTATGTTACTCGAAGAGCAATAATTCGTTTCGATTTCGATGAACGCGTAGCGAAGAATCGTCCTTCGCTCTTTTTAGTTCCTTATGGAATAAAAAGAGTGAGATGACCAAGAATTACGAAGAAAAGAA
Source organism: Topomyia yanbarensis (assembly GCF_030247195.1). Classification (NCBI taxonomy): domain Eukaryota; kingdom Metazoa; phylum Arthropoda; class Insecta; order Diptera; family Culicidae; genus Topomyia; species Topomyia yanbarensis. The sequence goes on along the minus strand of NC_080671.1, from coordinate 188,175,297 downwards.
ACAATAATAATCAATCACCAAGAAACGACCCAAGAGTGTGTCATCTCAATACAATCGCTTTCCAAATTTCACTCCGATCCTATTATTCCAGTTCAAGTAGTTTTGTTTAACCGATTTTTAACCTTAAACATCACGATATATGAAAGCTCCTGCGTACGATTCTTTTATCCGGTTCTTATACTGGAGGTTCATCGTTTTCAAGTTTCGCGGTTGAGAACTTCACACCAAAAAATATGAATTTTATCCGTGGAGTAATTGTAAACATGACACAATTGAACAAACCATAATTCACGAAATGACGGAACATTACTGTGTTCCGTTCAATTTTACATGAAACATGTACTTTACATGCTCAATGACATAAAATTACACTTCTTACCATTCAGAATAAACGTAAAATGACGTGATTTACGAAATTCAACATCATGTAAAATTCAGTCATTTTTGATGCCCGTATATGTCAGGGTCAGGAGACGTATATTTACAAGACTTTTTTCTAGGTATGTTTTTAAGCGGTTCTCATGCTAAAAGATCTCAGTCTGATTTTAACGATGACAGTTATCTCCGATTTTGACATTCTAATAAATTTTAGTGGGTTTTACAAAACAAGATCTGTCATTGTGACATTTATTTTTGGCGCTCAAACAAGAACGACATTATTGCGTCACTTTGTGGATTAAAACAGGTTTTTAAAAATATTAAAAAGAAATGACCAGAGCCCCCAGAAACCCCAATTTAGCTAATCCTCATCTATGTACTAATTGTTTAGTAGTCCGGAATGCATATTATCATTATGAGCTCGACAACGAAGAACACTAATTGGCTGATAGGTGTACAGTCACTGTCACTGTATCCTAAAATCGGTAACTCATGTTTCTTGAACCCCCTTGATGTCTAAATCATCGTTGAAATTTGATATAACGCAACATAATTTCCAACGCCACTTGCCTCACCACTAACAGCGTCACTTAAGAGCACTTGTCAAATATATTACATCTTGTTAACATCCCCGCAGATACAATGTTGAACAAGCGCGGTTCGTTGATTCTAGCCTGGTTGGAAGGGTGGATGGATGGATGGAGTGACGGCCGGACGAAAGAACGAAAAAAAAATTCTCCGCACGAACCCAACTCAAGTGGAGCCTACAACACCGAAAGCACGCGTGTTGTTCATACGTCACTCAATGACCAACAGCCATCACGACGCACGTTGGCTTCCCTCATCCATTTAGAAACAAAAATATAATTTGTCATAAAAATGACCTGAAGTGATTTGTAAACAATATCAACGCAACATATGTGTGCGGTTGTTCCCTACAAAACAAATTTCGATGTTGGTTTCCCGTCGCTATACGCCTAGATCGAATGCACGAGTGGACGTACTCATACCTACAAATTGACCGTTTAGAGAGGATGGGACTTGTGGGTATATTTACCGGTAGGCTCGGTTGGGAATATCTACACATGGATTGTTTGCACCCATCTGTGGAATTTATTTTGTTCAGGGGTTACGTGTTTCGGTACAATGCTACCTAGCCTTCGACAAAACGTTTATTTGCGTATTGATTAGCTACAGGGAGTCAGAGCGAAAATCGTTCACCATTCCGCTTTACGGTGTAGCTTAGAACTCCTAAATACGTACACGCATTTATTTATAGCGCGCACCGGCTCACATATTTTTAGAATTCACGCCTATATTATAACGAAGTGAAGCAAAAATGATTGCTGGATTAAAAAAATGTTTGAAAATTTTCAAAGTGTGTGCATATTACGATAGAGAATGCTATCTTCCTAAATGACATCATAATGTTGTTCACCAAGTTAGGAAAAAAAATCGTAATAGGATGCCGTTAGCTGCATATCCTTGGGTATTGTATCTTCTGTCAGTGTATCACAGTGCTTCTAGCACCAATATTGATATAGAACTATTTTGATGAATGGTTTGATGTATTGAAACCATTCATAAAGATAAAGATTTATTGTGTTTAGAATCATACTTAATATTCATGAATCAAGCTGGGGCTGCAATAGGTAATTTTTATTTTTAATCAGGTTTAAATTATACAGTAATACATGACTACATTTGTATGCAAACATAATAGCTGCACATCACTCTATCACCACTATATACACTGCTGGCCAATAAAATAGGTGTGAAATAAAAATACATGAAATTTTGAGTTTTCTCTAAAAATATTTTGTCGTGACTAACGACTTACCTTTCAATATAGGGGCCCCTTTTCAAAATTTCGGAAGAAAAATGATGTAAGATTTTGAACGCTTATATCTTTTGTTGTACTGAATGGATTTAATCAATTTCTTCGGCATTTTGTCGAAAATATTTGTACCAATGTTGTATTAAATTTTGGAATATGTAGGACATTCATTATCAACGGAAACATAGTGTTTTGAATAATCTTTCGAAAACGACTCGGAAAAGTGAAAATTTTCAGCCCATCCCGCACACAGCCGTCAATATTGTGCAGCAACCGAACAATAAAATAATGAAAAGTTTATATATAGGTCCACTACATGTTTGTTCCTATGATTATTCGTATTGGGTTGCTTGACGAGAGCAGTTGGCGGGGGAAAGCCGGCATATTAGTTTTGGTTATGCCATTAGAAGCCGGACGGAAAGGAAAGGCCCATGCACGCCATGAGAACGAGCGAGACAGCGATAGTAGTGAATATTAGCGAAAGCGTTACGTACAATTTGAACCTTAATAACTTATCTTCTACTAAACGGATTGCCAATCTTGTTTCATAAATCGGAAGGAAAACGTTCAACGCTTGCTACCGATACGTTGTTTGCTATATAAAATTTGTTTAAATAGTTCAAAAACTACTTTAAATGAGAATCAACATTAATGATAAAACCTATAAATAGGGGTGTCGCAGCTTTTCTCAAAGCCAGACGTGTGTAAGACGCAGTGCATAACAGACGTGCGTGGTCGTGAGAAGCTGCATCGGACGACCAATCAAATTGGCTACCACCGGAGAGAGGAAAAACGGTGGTGGCGGTGAGAAGGCCAAAAAGCCAAAGGCTAAGAAACGCAGTCACTGAAAAGGCGGTAGTAACTGCCACTAAAAATGCTACCAAAACATCGAAGGCTGCAAAGCGTACTCATTCGGTGTGAGCTACGAAAGGGGAAAGATCGTATGGATGTACGCAGTAAAAACAATCGTCGGCAAGGTTTGAATTGTTTCAAAAGATTCCCGTCTTGTATCAACATAGTTATCTACAAACCGTCCTTATTAGGACGAATGCAAAATGGAAAAAGAATTTAATTAGAAAGTTTCTTTTATTAACCAGTATTAAGTTTGCGCTTGGTAATTCTGTACTTTTACCAGTGAATCATGAGAAAATGTTTTTCTAATCTACAAATCCGAAGGTTTTTGCAAATCCTTCCAAGAAAATCAGTGAATGTGGCAACTCTGCCACTAAGCGAAAGCTACACCAAAACGAATGATGAAAATATTTTCATTTATCGAACAAAAGGACGGCCTTCCATCTGCATTGTAAAGTCAATAAATAGGAACACCATGATGAAAACCGTGCTCATTCGGTGTGAGCTGCGAAAGGGGAAAGATGTATGTACGCAGTAAAAACAATCGTCGGCAAGGTTTGAATTGTTTTAAAAGATTCCCGTCTTGTATCAACATAGACAAACCGGCCTTATCAGGACGAAGGCAAAATGGAAAAAGAATTTAATTAGAAAGTTTCTTTTTTAACTAGTATTAAGTTTGCGCTTGGTAATTCTGTACTTTTACCTGTGAATCGTAAGAAAATGTTTTTCTAATCTACAAACCCGAAGGTTTTTGCAAATCCTTCCAAGAAAATCAGTGAATGTGGCAACTCTGCCACTAAGCGAAAGCTACACCAAAACGAATGATGAAAATATTTTCATTTATCGAACAAAAGGACGGCCTTCCATCTGCATTGTAAAGTCTATAAATAGGAACACCTTGATGCGAAGCGTACTCATTCGGAGTGAGCTGCGAAAGGGGAAAGATGTATGTACGCAGTAAAAACAATCGTCGGTAAGGTTTTAATTGTTTTAAAAGATTCCCGTCTTGTATCAACATAGTTATCTACAAACCGTCCTTATTAGGACGAATGTAAAATGGAAAAAGAATTTAATTAGAAAGTTTCTTTTATTAACTAGTATTAAGTTTGCGCTTGAGAATTTTGTACTTTTACCAGTGAATCATAAGAAAATGTTTTTCTAATCTGCAAACTCGAAGGTTTTTGCAAATCCTTTCAAGAAAATCAGTGAATGTCGCAACTCTGCCACTAAGCGAAAGCTACACCAAAACGAATGATGAAAAGATGGGTTGGTGATGTATATGACATAACAGGGGTGTCGTGACCACACTTCGAAGTTATTTCAAATCTTGCAAAGCATAAATTGACATAATTTCAATGATTGTTCCTTTATGAATGAAATGACAAATTTTCAGGTCAACGCGGCAATAACTTTGCAATTTATAGAACAATTTTATATTTTTAGTTATCATATATTAACTGTCATCTCTTCCAAACAACTTAACCCTCTGCTGCCAACCCCGTGGTTTTGCAGGGTTAAGGAGAATCATTGTAAAATGTCCAATACATGATTTTATGTTGTTACCTCCACTAAAACCACTTCAGAACACTCCCACCTGTCATACATGCACATTGTCTGCTTGTTGAAATCATTATATGAAATTATTGACCTGTCTTCAATGCGGAGAACTCGGTAATAAAATTGTTTTGCTGAATATACTAACGAACGGGATCCCCAGGAAAATTTCGCTGAGCCCGGTGAATCGAACTTAATGCGTAAAATTTAGCCATTTGAAAGAGATACAAGCAGAATTTTAAGAATATGATCATCGCGGTTATGTCCCGGACATTACCCGCTCCTAGTTTTTTGCTAAGTGTGTTCATTTCTGTACGAAAAAGATTCCGATGGTTGTTTCGAGAGATTTTAACATTGATATTTCAAAGCAAGAAAATTGTTCATTTCATGAATGAATGTCTCAACCAGCTTAGAATCCAGCGCATCCCCTATCAACGCAGACGCCAACAATAAAGGTTCTTTTCAAAACCACCATAATTATTATAAAGAATAACTTGAAACATTCCCACATATTTCATTGAGTATCATTCGATTTGAATTACAAGTCAAACGAGTAGTCACGACACTCCGGTTATGTCCTAGACATTACCCACCCATCTTTTTTTATTCCAATATTTTATAGTTAGGCACAGTCGTAAATATGAAAAAGAACACTTTTATTTGTAAATTAATTGTTATGTTTTACCGGAACTCTCTCTTCCCCATGAAATCCAAAAAAGCACATGGTCAATGAAATAGGTGTATTGTAATCCATTGCATTAAAATTTTTCAAATCCAATGATTTTAAGACTTTAATATTTTTAACAACCCTGTTTAACCTCCCTTATTCAACCAAATTTTATCCATTCGCCTTGGCATTGAGTCATTCAAACGCTGATAAGGTTCCGTTGACATAGTGTACAATTCCTTTTAAGCTGCTTCCCACAAACGACCGTTATTTCTGAAATTTTGACCGGATAACTTCTTTTTAAGTACATTCCGTAGATTTTCTACGGGATTAATGACAGGAGATTGGTAGGGTTCGAAATTATAGTCACTTTATTATCCCGAAACCATTCCTTTACATACTTCGATGTGTGTTTTCGATCAATATCTTGCTGAAACTGCCATATAAAGGCACGTTATCTTTGGCATAGGACTGCATGACATCCTTTTGGATGTCCATCCTTTAGCCTTGCATTCGAATCTTGCCATTATAGTGGTGTTGCGAAAAATAGGACCTGCGCCATTCCACGAAAAGTAGCCCCAAACCTCATTGTAATCGCCTCCGTGCTTTACCATATTTTTCGTGTGTCGCAGATCAAACTTTTTGCACTTTGGACGTCTATCGTTTCGTTGTGCATCGGAGGAAAACAGGTTTATCTTTGATTCGTCCCTTCGAAGGATATGTCGCCATTTTTTGATTCCTTCTGAACCAGGCCCATTAACGGTGTTGAAAAGTAAATTGCAAATTTCTGCGAAGTCTTTTGCTTCGTTAGTGGAGCCTTTTTAGCAATTCTTTCTGGAAGATTGGAGTTTTACAGCCTACGGCGAACTGTTCTCGCAATACAATGGTCAGCTGCTGTAGTTGTTTTCTTGGGATTTTTTGCGTGTTTCTTTTCAAAGGTTTTAAGGCATTTGTAAAGAAGTTTTCGGAATACCAAAGTGTATTCGCGATTTATTTGTACGTCTTATCTTCTTTAACAAAATTTCTTAGCAAATCTCGTTCCACTTGAGTACAGTGACATGCTCGACCCATTCTATAATCTTTGATTTATTCAACATTTAAATACATTTATTAGCACGCAGAATACAAACTTTACCAAATTAAACATATAATGGTATTGAGTAAAATAATAACCAGTTAATATGTTTTACACACCTATTATATTGACCACACAAAAATGCCTGCGGCAGTCTTGTTTTGCATCTTGACAAAGATTGCAAATATAATCAGCGCCAACAACCCACTAGTAACTTGACAGATACCAAGGCCTGTGTGTGCGGTAGGTGTAATTAAGACCGCTGTAACTTGGTATGTACAATTGAGAGAAAAACAAAATAATCTATAACACACCTATTTTATTGGCCAGCAGTGTATTATACGTGAAAAATATTGTTACATTTTAGAATCTGAATTTCTTGCGCACCCTTAATGATCATGTTGTCGTTATTTTCGTCTAATAGAATATGATCTAATTATCCCAAAGCGGCTACATTAGAAAGTAAATATAAGTAGATAGTCATTGATTAAACCAACTAAATAAAATTAAAAAAAATAAAAAAATAAAGAAAATAAAATAAATAAAATGAATAAAATAAATAAAATAAATAAAATAAATAAAATAAATAAAATAAACAAAATAAATAAATAAAACAATTAAAACAAATAAAGTAAATAAAATAAGTAAAAAAGAAAATAGTAGTTTTTCTCCGATGAAGATAAGGGGTCATGCATAAATGACGTAGCATTTTAGGGGGTAGGGGGGTATACCGAATTTGTGACGAAGTGTGACGAGGGGGAGGATAGGGTCAGAAGTTATTCGACGTAGCATTAAGTTTAAATTTTTTTGACGGGCATCAAAACCCATTAATTAGAGAAAACAATTTAATGTTCCTCCATTCCCAAGTTGCTTTTCACGCGGTTTTCCATTTTGTAAATTTTACTGTTCGCCAAATGGCAGGCTCGCAAAGAAAAGGAAAGATTTTTCATGTGGATTTTAATTGCCGCATTAGTTAGTTAATATTGCTAACTAGCAGACTTATTTTGGTAGCTGAATTAAATTTTCTTTCGGATTCAATCAAAGAAAATTTAGTAATTTAGTTGAGCTTATGCTTCCTAGAATCGTTGGCAGCTGCAGGATTGTGAACTTCTCTTCATACTCTATGACATGTAAAATTCTAAACAAAACTGTCATGAAATGGGATTGTTTTGTAGGCAATTTGCTGTTATAATGAAAATGTCGATAAAAGTCATCAAACATTTTGTAAGGACATATATTTAAATGAATTGAAAAACATGTAATTTTTTTCATCTCACGGTCGCGTTGCGTGGGGGGGAGGTAGGGAAATGCTACGTCATTTACAAGGGGGAGGTTAGAATTTTGTGACCAAATGCTACGAGGGGGGAGGGAGGGATCGATAATCGCCAGAAAAAAGCTACGTCATTTGTGTACGGCCCCTAAGCCGTTCTTGATTGCTCCATCAAGTAGCAAATTGGCAGGTTCCAAATTTATTTGTTGTATAAACACCAGCAGACCCCTTGGCCCCAATGATGGTTCTTAGTCTAGTAACACTTAACGATATTTCTAGTCCAGTGGAAATCGAATCCTGTGGCAACTCTATCGAAAACTCGCTGAAGTCCGGTGACAGCGCTGTGGCGACCATAGTTGGTTCTCCTAGAAGGTAGTCGCAGAAGAGAGTTAGTACGCAGTGTTCGAATGCGGGCTTGTAGATTCAGGCGTTCAGAATTGTGGTGCAATCCACTCTGGCAGAGAGTAAGTCCTAGACGAACAGGGCTCGAGAGCAGTCCCTCCGAATGCTGAGTGTATCGAGGTGTATTAACTGACAACGGTTTTCACAGCTCGGCAGTTCGAATCTGTTTCGCCATGGGAAATGTCGAAAGGCGAATCGTATGAACCGGCGTTTGACAGCCTTGATTCTGTCAATCCCGTTCTGATAGTACGGATTCCAAACCGCAGTACAATTTTCTAATGTGGAGCGGACTAACGCACAATAATACAGTTTCATCCCGAATTTGTGGAAAAAGTTTCATGTCGTCGGCGAAAGAAAAGCGGGGTCCTTGTAATGTGATATTGACGTCATTAAAGTAGAGGAGGAATATCACTGGACCGAGATGGCTTCCTTGTGGGATGCCGGATGTAGCGAAGAATGGTGCAGATAGACGGTCCTTAATGCTGATTTGGAGTTGCCTTCCATCGAGGTAGGAACGAAACCAGCGCAGAAGTTTTCCATGAATACCGAGTTTGTCCAGCTTCGCTATTGCGATATCATGGTTGATTTTGTCGAAGGCCGCAGATAGATCCATGTAAATAGCATCGGTTTGCAATCCGTCAGTGAATCCATCGAATACATATGTTGTGAACGAGAGCAGGTTGGTCGTTGTCGATCGTTTAGACATAAAACCGTGTTGATCATCTGCCATGTAGTGTTTGCAGTGAAAGAAAATAGAGTATAAAACAACCAGCTCGAATAGTTTTGATACTGCACTTAAAAACGAGATTCACCGATAGTCATCAAGGTTCGCTTTGTTTTCTTTTTAATGAACTGGAAACATGTGTGTAGCTTTCCAGCAGGAAGGGAATGTGCCAGTAGTGAGTGATAGCATGAAGACTCACCGAAGTGGTTCAAGAAGCCCGCTGATGCACTTTTTGATAAAAATCGAGAGAACGCCATCTAGGCCCGGGGAACCAGATAATTTCAGCTTGGAATTTTCTGCAAGAATGTCAGCATTATCCACGCAAATTCGGTTGATGGTTCGTCCTAGGGAAGGAGTTAGTTGGTGGCGGCAGCGACTTGTTGTGGTGGAAGGCAAAATTCCTTAGTGTCGGAGCCTACAACTCCATTAAATGACATACAAGATGGTAAACTGGTTTCTTTTCGCTGCTCGTTCACATACCTTCTGAACGACTTGGGCTTTCAGTTGACGCTCGATGTTTTGCTGGTGTCTAAAAAAGGCACGGCTGCTTTGCTGTTTGAATTCGTGGTTGAATTGAAAGAAATGGTTTCGTAATGCAAGTGTCTTTTGTTTCCAAAAAAAATTAATTGCAGTTCATTTGGCAGTTTTTAATCGTCTACGGACGGTTGATTGCCAGGGAGGGTGTTGATCGGTACTAATTGTTCGATTGGGCACATGGCGGTCGATTAGGTAGTTAAGAATATTATAAAACGTCCTCGCTGCTTCGTTCTCGTCGTCATTGTTAAGATTTTCGTCCCAGTTTATATCCAACAGCGTGCTAACGATGCTGTCGTGGCCAGCGTTTTTAAAATCGTAGACGATATAGCTTGAGACGTCTTCAAAATTCACTCATAGGTTACCAGCGAATACAAGATGCAGTGGGGCATGATTACGCACGTGCTGGACTAAAGGTGTCGGAGCAGTGCAGTGCAGCAGAGCGTAGTCCCGAGCACTTACAAAGCAGAGGACCAATGTACGTCCATTCTCATTGGCGACATTATTAATTAGCCGAAGAGTTACGCTGCTGTAGTTGTCCAAAATACAACTGGCATTGTAGCCAAGCCAGGTAAGTTGAGGTCGCCCAGTATAACAATTTCGTCAGACGGGGCGGCTATCGAGGTGATGAAAGAAACGGAGGAAAGATGTACATCGACCAGGCAAAAATCACGAATTCTGCCAGGTGGAAAATACACGACACACAGAAACAGATCGCGATTGGCAAGTTTCACTGATATCCACACTTGCTCGCAGCTCGCCCACCAGTCATCGTTGATCACTCGGGCTTTTATACCATGGCGAACGGTGATAAGCACACCACCACCTGATGTCTTGTGGCTGTTGGGGGCGGTTACTGCGGTAGACATCGAATGTCGAACCAAACACCTGGTGAGACAGAGTACGTTTGTCGAGCCACGTCTAGGTCAACGCGATAACGTCGCAACAGCAGCCCGTGATCGCGAGCAAATAGCTGTCCGTTGATGCATTTCAGCCACCAACATTCTGGTAGTAAACCTCGATTTGTTGGAGGACAGATTAGGTTCAGAAGAGAGAGAAGCCATGTTGCCGTTTCGTGCGTGTAGGAAGATCCTTTCGTCAATCCCACGAACAGTATTGGAACGGCTTACGGTCACTTATTCGACTGTGGTGAATGATTCGAGGCATCCCGAATCAACAGCGTCGCGCCCCAGTATACGACGAACGTCGTCGGCGAGAGAAATGGTTGGCATCTGATCACAAAATGGCAGAGCAAAAAGCAAAATACTGGAAGCGAAAAATACATCAGTGCTTGAAGTGTTCGGATCAGGTATATACTTGCCATTTGTGGCGGGTTGGAAGACCCTTTCACCCATCCCACACACAGGACCGGGAAGACTGGTGATCGCTGGCTGCAATTGCTCGACTGTGGTGGGGGGATCGAGGGCTTCCATAGTACCAACTGCGGTGCGTCCCGGTATGCGTTGAAGTCCGATGGCGTGATGCGGAGAACAGGAACGGGACGGTAGCAGCTTATGGCGAGAGTCAGAGAATGAGCTAGAAGCTTGAATCGTTTCAACTGTTGTATCGTTACAATTTGTATAATACTTGCCGAGAAAGGCGGCTTTGAAGACCCCTTCTCCACCCACACATACAGGACCGGGACGACTGCTGAATGCTAGCGGCAAGGGCTCGACTTTAGCGGGGGTATCAAGGGCTTCCATAGTACAAACTGCGTTGCGTCTCAGTATGCGATGGGTATCGACACTGCTTCACAATGGCGGTGTAGCTTGATATAGTGACATTGCCAATCGTTGCGGTATCCTCTGCAGGACCGTTGATGGGCCGGGTTGCATTAGAGAAATACATGCTTCTTCTGGAGGCGGAAGAAAATCAGTCGGCGGGCTCCAAATGTTAAATTCCCTGCACATGATGTTACTCTAAATGTGGTAACACATAGTAATCCTAAATCTAGAAACTGGACCCTCTTGGCCTAAATCTACAAACTGGACCCTCTTGGCGACTAGATTTGACTAAAAATCAAGTCAAATCGTTGATTAATTTTTGAGTTATCGTGTTCACCAACTTGAAAAGGCTGTTTCGAGAAAAATGCAATTACAGGGTGTCTTACATCAAATTGCATCACGAGAAAAACGCTGTAGAAAATAACCAAATGGGCACCTTTCCTTTAAAATTAGAGTAGAAGTAGTTTAGAGTGTATTATTTACACTGTATTTTTACCACGGTCAGTTTTTCGAAAACTGTTGCCACCCCCAGCCAGGGGGTGGGGGTTTTAGTGAATAATGCACCTCCCACCAAACCAAAATTAGGTGGATTGAAAAAAAACTAATTAATTGATGCTGACTAATTTAATTGCTCAATAATAATTTTGGAAGTATATTGCCTGATCACTACATTGAGAACCTATAGTTTTAGCATCATGGGGACTTTTGGCAAATTGTGGGCATTGGGTCTTGAAACTGATATCTTAGCTCTTCTTTGGAGAGATGTTTCGAAATATGAATTAGGGACAATGTTTTGAATGGGAAGCGTAGTTTGATGTTTATAAAAAACATACATATTCAATATTCGCTAAAAAAAGGCTAAAGAAAGGCTATGCAATCACTCCAAAAATCGACTTTTCAACCGAGGCCCGGAAGGCCTAGTGTCATATATCATTCGATTCAGTTCGTCGAGATCGCATAATGTCTTTTTTTACAATGGAGAAGACCTTTACGTCCTAGCCCAGTACACGTGCTATTGGTAGGGTCCAATCTACCACACGGGGTGCACTGGGGGCGTGTCGGGCTCGAATGGTGACCAGCCATTAATACCGACTAAACTCCATTGGGCTCCGCCATCATTCCTCCCAGGAACTACCTCTCGGTATTACTTCTGGGGGGATGGCTGTACTAAATGTACTCATTCACTCTCACTCACGCGTTCTTACGTCCTGTATGAGGCTTACTTGGGTGCTCTCTCTATCGCACCTTGATTCACTCTCAAACACTCCCACATGAGGCTGACTTTTGTGCTCACCTTTTTCGTTCTTTGCGAGGCTGACTTGTGTGCTCACCTTACTCATTCCTTGCTAGGCTTACTTTTGTGCTCGCCCCACCCATACCATGTGAGGCTGACTTGGGTGCTCACCCTATCACCTGATTCACTCTCGATCGTGCCACTCTATTGTACCTCTGTCACTCCCCCTGGCATCCCATGTGGGACATTTTTCTTAGGCCCCACTTCTGACATACCATGCGAGGCTGACTTGTGTGCTCACCTTTTTCATTCCTTGCTACGCTTATTTTTGTGCTAGCCTCTACCATACCACGTGAGGCTGACTTTTGTGCTCACCCTTAACATGCCGTGTGAGACTGACTTGGATGCTCACCCTTTCACTCCTCTGCCACGCCATGAGGCATCGATAGCTAAGTCCCAACATACTACGCTACGACCCTCCCGTCTTGGCATGAGGCAGTCCACTTATACGCCTATACACTCACTCTTCTGTCTTGCTTCGGGGTGGCTGGGTTTACCCCTTACGCGGTTGCCAGTCGCTGCGCCAAACCTGCCTCGGCATGAACAGACCATTCACTCCCTTTTTTGCGCTTGGCCTTTTTCGCTCTAGCTAACCAATCACTAGTTAGCCGTGCCCGTCGTCTGTTGCTCGGTTCGCCAGATTACCTGTAGCCTACTGGCAATCTGGATGGTAGCAGCCGAGACTGCGTTCCACTTCTCCACCGATTGACACATCCGCTGAATAAGGGTATCAGGGGTTGTGTCCCAGCCACAGACGTCAAGTATTGCTCTTCTTTCGACGTCGAACCGATGACATACGAACAGTATGTGTTCGGCAGTTTCGTCTACACCTGGGCAGTCCGGGCAGACTGGGACCTCCGCGTGCCCGAACCTGTGGAGGTACTGTCGGAAACAGCCATGGCCTGACAAGAATTGTGTCAGGTGGAAGTGAACTTCCCCATGGGGTCTTCCCACCCAGCTCGATATGCTAGGTATAAGCCGGTGGGTCCACCTACCTTTCGAGGAGTTGTCCCACTCACGCTGCCATCTGGCGACCGAGGTCACCCTGGTGCGCTCACGGGCTCCCCTATTTCCACGTAGCTCAAAGCACTCTTCATCTTCCCGAATGACCAGCCCGACTGGCATCATGCTCGCTATCACGCAGGATGCATCGTGTGATACCGTGCGGTAGGCAGATATCACTCTGAGGCACATCACGCGGTAGGTGCTCTCCAGTTTCTGTAGGTAACTGGTTACCCTCAGTGCTCTTGACCATGACGGGCCGCCGTACCTGAGGATAGATACGGCAACGCCTGCCAGTAACCTACGTCTACTGGCGCACACCTTTGAGCTGTTGGACATCATTCTCGATAGAGCCGCAACAGCAGTCGACGCTCTCTTGCAAGTATAGTCGACATGGCTGCCGAAGGTCAGCTTGTCGTCTATAATGACTCCGAGAGACTTCAGACTTCGCTGTGAAGTGATCGCGACTTCTCCCACATGGATAACTGCATGTTGTGCCGACTTGCGGTTGTTGACGATAACTACCTCCGTCTTATGATGAGCGAGCTCCAGGCCTCTCGCGCTCATCCATTCCTCCACCGTGCTGATCGCGTGTTCTGCGGTTAGTTGTACCTCAGGAATTGACTCCCCGTAGACCTCCAAGGTTACGTCGTTAGCAAAGCCGACGATCTTGAATCCAGGAGGGAACTTCAGTCTCAAAACCTCGTCATACATGAGGTTCCATAGCACCGGGCCTAGGATCGAGCCCTGCGGGACTCCGGCGGTAATCGGAACCCTTTTCTGACCGGCATCGGTCTCGTATAGCAGTACGCGGTTCTGGAAGTAACTTTCCAAGATCCGGTACAGACCCACCGGTAGGCTAAGCCGGTGTAACGAGAGCGCGATGGCATCCCAGCTTGCGCTGTTGAATGCGTTCTTCACGTCGAGTGTCACTAACGCACAGTATCGAATACCTCGCCTTTTTCGTTGGATCGCTATCTCGGCAGTATTTATCACTGAGTTGAGAGCGTCCACTGTGGACTTACCCTTCCGAAAGCCAAACTGGTTGCTTGACAGACCGTCCGTACCTTCCGCGTACGGGGTTAGTCTGTTGAGGATGATCCTCTCAAGCAGTTTGCCAGTCGTGTCGATCAGACAGATTGGTCTGTACGCCGATGGGTCGCCGGGCGGCTTCCCGGGCTTCGGCAACAGCACCAATTTCTGCCTTTTCCATCTATCGGGGAAACGGCACTCGTCAAGGCATCTCTGCATAGCTAGCCTGAACATGTTCGGGTTCGCTATGATCGCTGCCTTGAGAGCGTTGTTTGGAACTCCATCCGGCCCTGGAGCTTTTGTTCATTGCTAGGGATTTAGCCACTGCGAGTAGTTCTTCATTCGTCACTGGAGCCACCATTTCGGCCGTGCCCGCACTGTCTCGTAGTGCAGGTGGCCAGGGGCTTGTGGCTCGAGACGGGAAGAGTACTTCGATAATCGTTGCCAACCGGTCCGGAGACCGTTCTGGGGGTGGTCCCTTTGGTCTTGGCCATCACTATCCTGTAGGCGTCACCCCACGGATTCGCGTTGGCACTCTCACACAGGTTGTCGAAACACGCTCTCTTGCTGCTTTTAATGGCCTTGTTAAGGGCCAATTTCGCAGCTCGAAACACTTCACGGCGGTTCTCTCTTGCATCCTCTGTGCGAGCTCTTTGCTTCCTACGTCTAACTCTGAGGCAGGCTAACCGTAGAGCTGCAATCTCGGCACTCCACCAGTATACCGGGCATCTGCCGTTTCTTGGCAGTGTTTTTCTCGGCATAATGGCGTCGCACGCGCGTGATAGAACAACTACCAGCGCATCCCCGCTTAGACTGTCGGTGTTGGCCTCCAGTCCCAGGGCCGCGGTGAAAGCTTCGCTGTCGAAGTGATTGGACTTCCACCCGCGTACCTGACAGGGATCTCCCGCCCTCGGATGCTGCACACCATGGTTGATCCTAAAGCGGATTGCCAAATGATCGCTATGTAGCCTTCATCTACCCTCCATTCCATGCCTGGAGCCAGACTCGGGCTGGCAAATGTTACGTCAATCCACGCCTCCACTCCGTTTCTACGGAATGTACTAGCGGAGCCATTATTATCTAGCACAGTATCGAGTTTCGCAAGCGCCTCCATTAGCGCTTGACCCCTGCTATTTGTACAGCGGCTGCCCCACTCCACTGCCCAAGCGTTAAAGTCTCCCGCTATGACTACCGGCTTCCGGCCCACTAGGTCCGACGAGAGCCTGTCGATCATCAGGTTGAACTGTTCTATTGGCCACCTTGGTGGGGCGTAGCAGCTGCAATAGAACACCCCATTGATCTTGGCAATCGCCACACCCTTGGCGGAGGAGTGTATTACCTCTTGAACCGGAAACCGTCCCGTT
Organism: Topomyia yanbarensis; assembly: GCF_030247195.1. NCBI lineage: Eukaryota > Metazoa > Arthropoda > Insecta > Diptera > Culicidae > Topomyia > Topomyia yanbarensis. The sequence goes on along the minus strand of NC_080671.1, from coordinate 188,159,588 downwards.
GTACAGATTGCCACCATTCTAGACCCGTCCGACACCCAATTGCCGTTGCCGGCAGGGATGCGGTACGGGTCTGATAAGAGGGCGACATCTGTCCTCGACTCCGAGACCGACTGCCACAGCAGCTGTTGGGCTGCTGCACAATGGTTAAGATTTAGCTGTGTGACGTTCACGGCTTCTTCTTATTTGCCTCACCGAAGGGACACGAAGGTCCGCCCATAGCATGTTTATGGGCTTGCTTCTTAGCGGTGCAGATAAGGCACTTGTACGCCTTAGTGCAACCCCGCTCCTTATGCCCCTCCTCGCCGCAGCGACGACATAGTTTGCTCCTGTCTGTGTTCTTGCACTCGTAGGCTTTGTGGCCGGACTCAAGGCACCGATAGCACCTATCCACTGAAGGCGGCTGGGGTATGCTAATAGGGCATACCGACCAGCCGATCTTCAGCTTCCCTTTCTCGGTTACCTTTTTGGCATCCGCCTTCAGTAGCCTGAGGTAGGCTACTTGGGTGCCAGAGGGTCCATCTCTAAATCGGACAGAGGCCCGCTCGATTGTGACGTCGCATTGTTCCTTAACGGCTGCGACGACATCTTCTGCGGTCGTGAACTCGTCCAGATGCTTGCACTGGAGAGTCATTTCCGCCCCTAGCGACCTGACTTGGGCGCCTTCACCAAGGACCTCTTGTTCCAAGGCCTTGTATACCGCACTAGATTGTGCGCCTCGCTTCAGCACCAGAAGCATTTCTCCCGTGTTGGTGCGTCTCACGCTACGCACGTCTCACGCGAAAGGCTTTCGGCCGCCTTCATCGACTTTAGGACATCGGCGTATTTATCCTTGTCGGTTTTTAACCACAAGGCCTCGCCTCTGTCCTTGGCCTTCTTCGCGGGCCGCGGTACCTCCGGTGTCGGTGCCGGCTTCTTCTTGGTAACCAGCGTCCAGGGGTTAACGCCCCCCTGCCCCGGTCGGGCCGGGTTGCTGGTACCAACGCTCTGCTCAGCGAGGTCACTCTCGCCCTCGCTTACTTCGGCCAGACGGCGTTTGGCCTTGCACGCCGTGTGGTGTCGGTTTTTGCACCCTCTCCTGGCGACTTCCTAGGGCGCTTCGCGTTTGACGCCGTCTTACGATTGCCCTTGCCCTTGCCTTTTCCCTTCGAGGGGAACTCGGTCGCCGCTCCGATCGACGTGGCTGCTCCGTAGAAGGTAAAGGCCACTGTCTGTGAACCTCTATCGACCTTCTCTCTTTCCTCCCTATTGGAGGCCACTGTCTGGGTTTCTCTGTCGGGCCTCTCCCGACATTCCACCCTCTTAGCATAGGCCTGCTGATCCTGTCTTGGAACCGCACGCCGTGTGGTGTCGGTTTTTGCACCCTCTCCTGGCGACTTCCTAGGGCGCTTCGCGTTTGACGCCGTCTTACGATTGCCCTTGCCCTTGCCTTTTCCCTTCGAGGGGAACTCGGTCGCCGCTCCGATCGACGTGGCTGCTCCGTAGAAGGTTTTTTTTTTTACAATGGAGAAGACCTTTATGTCCTAGCCCAGTACACGTGCTATTGGTAGGGTCCAATCTACCGCACGGGGTGCACTGCTCCGTAGAAGGTAAAGGCCACTGTCTGTGAACCTCTATCGACCTTCTCTCTTTCCTCCCTATTGGAGGCCACTGTCTGGGTTTCTCTGTCGGGCCTCTCCCGACATTCCACCCTCTTATCATAGGCCTGCTGTTCCTGTCTTGCGACACGAACAGCTTTCCGGAGCTCCAGGAGGCTCAACTTCAACTCCTTGGCTATATTCTGCTTTGCGCTAGCGAAATCGATTATTGAATCGAGTTGCTTCGCTACTTTGCGCATCGCAGATAGTGGCCCCTCCGGTGCACTGGTAGGGCTATTTCCTACCGCTGCTGGGGAGTCACTAGTGCTTTCAGATGCAGCACTCATCGCTCCACTACTCTCCCCACGGGGGGGGGGAGACCTCGCCAAACCACCTCTAGCGAAGGGGTTTGGCACCTCCGTCTGTTTGTTTTTATTTTTTGTTATCTCCATGTATAGTCCCACGAGTCGCGCGAGAAATAAATGTCGCATAATGTCTGTGGGTATGTATGTGTGTATGTGTGTATTTATGTGTGTATTTATGTGTGCATGTATGTGTGTGTCAAAATAAAGTCACTCAATTTTCTCGGAGGTGGCTGAACCGATTTGCGCAAACTCAGTTTCAAATTAACGGTATAACGCTCCCATAAGACGCTATTGAATTTTTAGTTGATCGAACTTCCGGTTCCGGAGTTACGGGTTGAAGAGTGTGGTCACACAGGAAATTCCCATATAAACTGGTAACCCTATGATGTCCGAATGATGTAATACATATTCAAATACGTTCAACATTACATGTGTTGGAAATTGTCCTTAGGTTGAAGAAAACGAACTGCTCTTTTAGCTTTTAATCGCTTTTTAGCTGTAAGTTTTATTAACTATTATTTATAAATTTTCCAGCACACATTTCATTCACTTACAGTTTTAGTTCTCCTATATTTTAACTCCAACAATTCAAACAATTTTAATATAATTTTATTACTCTTAGCTTAAGTTTTAATTCACGTGGTATCTATGATGATTTAAAGACGATGGTATAATTTCTGGTTTGTTTTGTTCCTTCTTCCTCCGCTCTCGACTTATATAATTCACCATAGACTGGCGCGCTGATCTGCTGTCGTCTCTTCATAGGGTTGCCTGGCTGAGCTGATGCAGGTTGCGTCAACATACCCCTACCCGTGAGGCTAGTGTCCTTCAGCCTCCCTTATCTAACGCACGTCCAACACAGCCAGTTTAGCTACCGGTCGACGAAGTATGCCCGTTGTCGTTTGCACATCTGCCATCCTTATACGCCCGTCTGGCCCAGGTAACACTTTAACGACACGACCTCTTATCCACCCATTGCGCACATTATCATCCACAATCACCACCAGCTCTTCCACCTGTACTGGCCTTGTTTCGTCGAACCATTTTGTTCGTCTCGTTATAACAGGTAGGTACTCCCGGATCCAACGCTTCCAAAAAAGATCCGTCAAGTGTTGCACGTGTCCCCAATTATTGCGCAGAGTTGATTTTGCATCAACCGGCATCGTTGAAGGTTGAGATATGCCGTTTGAACTCAGAAGCAGAAAATGATTGGGAGTCAAAGCTTCCTCATCTGCAGCTTCCAGTGGCACGAATGTTAGGGGTCGAGAATTAATGATGAACTCCGCTTCTGCTAACAGCGTAATTAATGATTCATCGCTGGGCCTTTTATCCATTGGAAGGGCAAAGATTGCCATTTTAACCGCACGAACCATTCGTTCCCATGCTCCGCCCATATGAGGAGAAACGGGTGGGTTGAAGCGCCATCGGGTGTTCGTATTCGTGAAGGTAGATGCAACTCCCAGTATTGCTTGCTGAATTTCCTTCTCTAGATCTCTGCTGGCCCCTATGAAATTGGTGCCCATATCCGAGTAAATCTCCAGTGGGGAGCCTCTGCGAGCAATGAATCGTCGTACCGCCAATTTGCATGCTTCAGTGGTCAAACTATAGACCACCTCCAGGTGTACTGCTCGTACGGTGAGACAGGTGAATAGAGCCACCCACCGCTTCTGATTTGTTCGGCCTGCTCGGATGAATATTGGTCCAAAATAATCCAATCCTACATATGTAAAGGGTTTGACGTAGGCAGTCAAACGCGCGGCGGGTAACGGTGCCATCCTAGGTACACTAGGTGACGCCCGATAAATCTTACACCAAGAACATGTTCCACGGACAGTCCTAACAGTTGTGCGAAGTCTAGGAATGTGAAATCGCTGTTTCACTTCGTTCACAACCGTTTCTCCGTAGCCATGTCCATACTTTCTATGGTACCAGTCCAGCAACAGTTTCGTAACCACATGGGTTTTTGGAAGTATTACTGGAAATTTAGCATCGTAGGGCACGTATGGAGCCTCGGTTATGCGCCCTTCCATTCGAATAACTCCATATTCATCCAAAAAGGGGCTGGCTTTGCGAATAGAACTTGTACTATCGAGTTTCTTATGCAGATGCTGCGGGACATTTCTGTTATGGGCCAGCACAAGAATGTCTCCAGAGAAACATTCATGCTGCGCCACGCGCCATATATATCGTTCAGCTTTTAGAATGTATTCTGGATGTAACAAAGATGCACAATCATTGTTCGCTTCTGCTCGCAGTTTCCGTCGACAGTTAGCCACGAATTTATAGGTATACGCCACAGTCCGCAGCAGTCGCTCCCATTTCGAAAATCTCCGAATATCGACAAGTGAACGTTGTTCTAGGTGATGAGAAACGTATCTCGAACGGAGCTCTTCAGATGTGTCCACGGCATGTGATCCTAGAGTTGGCCACTGTGATTCTGGTTTGTAGAGAAACTCCGGTCCGCGAAACCAGCGATCGTTTGCACAGAAGTTAGGGCCTTTTCCCCATTTGGTGGCTTCGTCGGCTACGTTTTCAGCAGTTGGTACCCATCTCCACTCATCCACAGTCGATTGAGCCAAGATATCGCTGACTCTAAAGGTTACGAAGGGAGTGTAACGCCGGGGTTCCATGCACCTAATCCAAGATAGCACTGTCGTAGAGTCACTCCAGAAAAATCGTTGGGCGATCGCCAGAGAATGATTCTTTTCGACATTTGCGGCCAAACGGCAGCCCAGCGCTGCAGCTTGCAGTTCCAAACGAGGGATTGTTAGAGCTTTCAAAGGGGCCACTTTCGATTTGGATGCAACGAGAGCACATCTAACAACACCCCGATCTTCGATGCGAAAGTAGACGGCACACGCAAACGCTGTTTCGCTGGCATCTACAAAAACGTGCATCTGTAGGGTTTTGTAGCTTTCTGGATGATAGTTAGGAAAATAGCAGCGGGGAATTCGTAATTTAGGTAACTCGGGAAATTGGGCCGCCCACCGCTTCCACTGAACGTGAACTCTCTCCGGAATTGGGTCATCCCAACCTACTCCGGCTCTCCATAGCTCCTGAATGATCAGTTTGCCATGGATCAAAAATGTTGTCAAAAATCCCATCGGGTCAAAAATACTCATAACCACTTTTAAAATCTGACGCTTCGTTGGTACGATCGAGTCTATCAATAGCGTTTTAAGAGATTCGCCAAACGTAACTGGAAAGGAGAAAACGTCTTCATGCGGCAACCATATCATGCCGAGAACACGCTCACCAGATTCTTCCTCCGATTTGTCAAACACGAATCGCTTTACTGTGCTGTGCTTCATTTCTCCCAGTTGTGCGAGGACATTGGTCGAATTAGACAACCAGTTCCGAATTTCAAAGCCGCCCTTGGCATGTACAAACTTCACCTCCCGAGCTATACGCACCGCTTCATCTTCAGTATCACGGCTGTCCAAATAGTCATCCACGTAGTGGTTGTCGATTATGGCTTCTGCTGCATCTGGAAATTCTTCAGCGTACTCTACAGCGTTCCGGTTCTTAACATACTGAGACGAACATGGAGAACAGGTTGATCCAAATGTGGCTCTGTCCATCACAAATACCTCCGGAGCATGCGAAGGATCTTCTCGCCAAAGAAACCGCTGAGACTGCTTATCACTTTCCCGAATTCTAAGTTGATGAAACATCTCCTTGATATCCGCACTGATGGCCACTTGACGTTGTCTATATCGGCTTAAGACAGCTGGTAGAGAAGTCAACATATCTGGCCCTTTCAAAAGCATTGTATTCAACGAGATTCCATTGACCTTCGCAGCAGCGTCCCAGATCACACGTACTTTTCCAGGCTTTTTTGGATTGATGACAGCCCCAAGGGGAAGATACCAAACCCGCGTAGGGTCAGCCGCTAAAAGTTCGGTTTCCGTAGCTTTGTGAGCGTACCCCTTTTTCTGATATTCACGAAGCTGCCTAACGAGATTCTCGCGTAATGCTGGGTTGGATTTCATTCGACGCTCCAAACATTTGAGTCTTTGTTCAGCCATCGAATAGCTTCTGGGGAATTCTATGTAATCGTATTTCCACAGTAAACCTGTTTCGAAACCACCATCTACTCGTACTGTAGTTTCGGTCAGAATTCGTCGAGCTCGCCTATCATCTTCTGTCTCAATCGTTGGCACTGTTGACAAAACTGCATCGATTGCAAAAAAACGTTCGACTATACCATGGAGTTCGCGATCGGTTGAGCAATCACAGACATGATGATTGAAATATGCGGCGTCCTGGTTTCCGCTTCCTATTCTGCCATGGATTGTCCATCCAAGGCGACAGCGCGTAGCTATTGGTTCGTCCCCTCGACCCTCTCGTTTCTTAAGAGCTACACTGAGTTTTGAGTGTTCCACTCCGATGAGAATTCGCGGATTAGCATCTCGGTAGCTTTCTATTGGAAGCCCCCCGAGGTAAGGAAAGCTTCCAACCAAATCTTCATACACGAGACTCTGAGCTGGTAGTTTCAAGCCGTCCACCGTGCGAACATTAGACATAGTGTATTTGGTTGTACCGTTTCCACCTGCTATTTCTACTGTCAGACGTTCTGAGCTTGGTTCAATGCGAGAGACGTCCGAAGTCCAGTTCAAGCATAACGAGCTTACTTCTCCATTCAATCCTAGTTCCTTCGCGATGTCTTTGTCCAGTAGAGTTAGTGACGAACCTTCATCCAGGAAGGCGAAAGTTTTGATTGATGAATTTGGTCCGTACAACGTCACAGGAATCACACGAAACAGTATAGAATTAACCACCTGTCGATGTGTACTTACAGTTCCGGAAGTACTGGCTAAGTTTGTCTTCACTACTGGATTCGTTATTTCAACGGATCGCTTCACTTCATTGCTCTTTCCGGGGTGAAGTAGTTGATGATGGCGGGCGTCACATCCATCCACTCCACATGGATATGTTGTATGACAAGGCCATTTTCCGTGCCGAACGAGGCAACGACGACATAATTGCTGATCTTCGACAAGCCTCCACCGTTCATGGAGATTCTGTGCCTTGAATTTTCCACAATCCTTCACTTTGTGTCCAATCTGTTGACAAATAGGACAGCTTTTCTGTTTTGGTTGATCCTGAACTGCTCTGCCTGAACTGTTCTCAGAGCTTACTTTACCATTACCTTCTAACCCGTGAGCATTCACAAACGCCTTATCTCGGGAGGGAGGTCTTTTGGTTTCCTTATTACCCCTCTCCGGTTCGACGAACAATGAAACCTCACTGGCTTCCTCGATGATTGAAGACATGTAGTTCTCAAATGTAGTAATATCAGGTCTCAGTACTCTTCGCTTATACCGTGCCCAATCCATCTTAATACTCGCAGGTAATTTTTCTACGAGCTCTTGTAGAAGAGACGGGTTACCCAGGTGGGCGATTTGTCCAGAGGCAATCAGCTGGCTGCACAGATTCTGCACAACCAATCCATATGTAATTAATGTTTCCAACCTGTCAGCTCTGGGGGGAGGCGTAGAACGAACTTTTGCTAACAACGAGTTCACTATTATTTCCGGTCGACCGTACAGCATTTTCAGCGTGGCCATCACACGGGGCACTGCATCCGGCATCAATAAATTGCAACGTACAGCTTCTAGCGCATTTCCTTTCAAGGACCGCTGTAAACGCATCATATTTTCTGCTAACGAAAAACCGCACAGCGCAGTCGAATTTTCGTAACTGTTAATGAATAACGGCCACTCCAAGGGATTTCCTGTGAACACCGGTAACTCTTTCGAAACCACTTGCCGAGCAGCCAATTGTTGCTGCGATGGGCCCGCCACTGCAAGAGATGAACTGATTGCTGGCTCAGGTATGGATTGAGAGATATCAGGCACACCGAGAGACGGAATATTAGTTTCGATACGCCTCGGGTGTGGGGTAGCTATTAAGTTCACATTTGGGTGCGGTGTGCTATGAAGAAAATGTTGCTCGGCTGCGTTGGATTGAAATACCCCGGGATCGCGAGTGGACGGGGGTAACGATCGAAAACGCGGTGGAAGACTTTGCATATTGGGCGTCTCAGCTAACCTATTACCAATCACTAAATCTCCTACCCGATAGTTTATTTGTTCAAGGATGTTTTCTAAAGTCTTACCTCCTGAGCTCTGATGGAGTGCATGAACATTTGGATCATACTCTAAATTCGGAACTGGTCGAGTCGCTGCACCTACGTATGCATTACTCGACGAAGGTATCGGTATGATACTACTAGCTGCTTGTACAGACGGGACTGGTCGGGTCGCTGCACCTACATATGCATTACTCGATGAAGATATCGGTATGATACCAGTAGCTGCTTGTACAGACGGGACTGGTCGGGCCACTAATGCACCCGTAAACGTAGTGTTTGTTACTGTATACGGTCTGTAACTCATACCCGATGTAAGTTGTCGAACTGCCGAAATCGGTTGTTCTACTACGGCACGTGTAGCATACGCTGGATTCATTAGTGGCAACGTGCAGGGAACTTCTTGCACTGTAAGCACATTTTGGTTTCTTTCTGTACCGGTAAGAACAGCAGTCGATACAAGCGTCGTCGGTAACATCTGGCTATTTCCTCCAACAGTCGTAAATGGTCGCTTCGGTGTGTTACTCAACCCTACGCTACTGATAGGAACTGGAATGAAGGGCACCGTCGATTGTACAGCAACAGCTATAGTGGCGTTAGTTGGTTTTCCTTGAGTTGCGGCGAACGACGTGGTTCCGGCGGGAAGGGTAGCTTCCGATTCCGTACCTGCTGCCTGTTCCTGCTGCTTCTCCATCCAATCCTTAACCTTACTACGACTGCTTTGTTGACTACGTAGCGATCGATTACTCCGATTATCGTTTTCCTCCAGTGTCGATTGAAGTACCGCATACCGTTGCTCTATATAGTGCTGGTCAATCTCCCTCTGCAGTTTCAGCGCGTCTTCCTGCTGCGCTAACTTAGCCTGCTTAATGGCAAGATCCTCAGCCAGATGCTTAGCATGCATCGCTCTTTCCTCTTCTAACCTTTTCAACTGCAACTCAGCTTGCGCTTCGGATGTCGACCTCCGAGACGATTTCGATAACGCTGGCAATATCTGCAAATGGCACTTATTGCACCGCCACGACCGGTCTGCAATCGAGTGATTCACCCCAGCGCATCTGAAGTGATGCCAGGTGTCACATTGGTCACACGCGACCATATCATCATCATCATCAGGATTATTGCACAGCGGGCAATTGTTTCGTACCGCGGTCGACATTGTGAGGTTAGGTGACTTACCTCACGGATATAGTTATGAACGGTTTTAATCGAATATAGCGATAATTCTCAGATGTCGAATGTGCACAGTACGGCCGATGATAGTATCCTGATGTGGTACCATAAAACTCTAAAAAGTTTGTTGGAAATTGTCCTTAGGTTGAAGAAAACGAACTGCTCTTTTAGCTTTTAATCGCTTTTTAGCTGTAAGTTTTACTAACTATTATTTATAAATTTTCCAGCACACATTTCATTCACTTACAGTTTTAGTTCTCCTATATTTTAACTCCAACAATTCAAACAATTTTAATATAATTTTATTACTCTTAGCTTAAGTTTTAATTCACGTGGTATCTATGATGATTTAAAGACGATGGTATAATTTCTGGTTTGTTTTGTTCCTTCTTCCTCCGCTCTCGACTTATATAATTCACCATAGACTGGCGCGCTGATCTGCTGTCGTCTCTTCATAGGGTTGCCTGGCTGAGCTGATGCAGGTTGCGTCAACAACATGGATTTGCGGGTCTAGATCACTAATGACTAATTAAAGTAGTTTTGACCACATTGGTCACCTATGACGGATCTTGATGCTCCCTGGGAACTCGCCAAGTTCCCGAGCTAATGTCACACCTATTTTCCAGCAAATCCCTAACCGATGTTTACAAACATGATTTCAAATTCTGACTTTTGGTTCTGGAGTTACAGGTTGGTTATTGCGGTCTCATAGGAATTTCTCATATAAACCGCTACAATCGTAATACCCCATAGGTTTAAAATCCATTGACGCCGTCTTACGATTGCCCTTGCCCTTGCCTTTTCCCTTCGAGGGGAACTCGGTCGCCGCTCCGATCGACGTGGCTGCTCCGTAGAAGGTTTTTTTTTTTACAATGGAGAAGACCTTTATGTCCTAGCCCAGTACACGTGCTATTGGTAGGGTCCAATCTACCGCACGGGGTGCACTGCTCCGTAGAAGGTAAAGGCCACTGTCTGTGAACCTCTATCGACCTTCTCTCTTTCCTCCCTATTGGAGGCCACTGTCTGGGTTTCTCTGTCGGGCCTCTCCCGACATTCCACCCTCTTATCATAGGCCTGCTGTTCCTGTCTTGCGACACGAACAGCTTTCCGGAGCTCCAGGAGGCTCAACTTCAACTCCTTGGCTATATTCTGCTTTGCGCTAGCGAAATCGATTATTGAATCGAGTTGCTTCGCTACTTTGCGCATCGCAGATAGTGGCCCCTCCGGTGCACTGGTAGGGCTATTTCCTACCGCTGCTGGGGAGTCACTAGTGCTTTCAGATGCAGCACTCATCGCTCCACTACTCTCCCCACGGGGGGGGAGACCTCGCCAAACCACCTCTAGCGAAGGGGTTTGGCACCTCCGTCTGTTTGTTTTTATTTTTTGTTATCTCCATGTATAGTCCCACGAGTCGCGCGAGAAATAAATGTCGCATAATGTCTGTGGGTATGTATGTGTGTATGTGTGTATTTATGTGTGTATTTATGTGTGCATGTATGTGTGTGTCAAAATAAAGTCACTCAATTTTCTCGGAGGTGGCTGAACCGATTTGCGCAAACTCAGTTTCAAATTAACGGTATAACGCATAATATAACGGTATATCCCATAAGACGCTATTGAATTTTTAGTTGATCGAACTTCCGGTTCCGGAGTTACGGGTTGAAGAGTGTGGTCACACAGGAAATTCCCATATAAACTGGTAACCCTATGATGTCCGAATGATGTAATACATATTCAAATACGTTCAACATTACATGGATTTGCGGGTCTAGATCACTAATGACTAATTAAAGTAGTTTTGACCACATTGGTCACCTATGACGGATCTTGATGCTCCCTGGGAACTCGCCAAGTTCCCGAGCTAATGTCACACCTATTTTCCAGCAAATCCCTAACCGATGTTTACAAACATGATTTCAAATTCTGACTTTTGGTTCTGGAGTTACAGGTTGGTTATTGCGGTCTCATAGGAATTTCTCATATAAACCGCTACAATCGTAATACCCCATAGGTTTAAAATCCATTGAAACGAACATCAAATTATTTCGATTCGCAGACCTAGATTACTGATGGCGAATTAAAGATTATTTGAATGTATTGTCCACTATCGATAATTCCGGAAGTCCCGGGGTTCCGGGCAAATTCCAGATCTAAAGCCACTTCGGTGACGACTGAACAAAATTTGAACCCCCACCCTCTCAGACCAACCTCCCACATGCATACCCTTCATCCACCCCGTATACTACAATAAGTTAGATGATTCCCGACATATCCTTTCCCTCCTACTAATTATATCCCGTCCCTTCTCCACCATGAAGTTAACATGAAGACAACATTGAACTCACTCTGATTAAGCTATATCAATATTATATTTTTGTTTGTTTCAAGTGTGTCAGTATCGACATCTTGCTTATCAGGTTCGTGACAGTCGTGCGCTTATATATGCTCATCATGTGTAATAAGAATGAAATAGACATTTCCACAATGTTATATTGAACATAACCAGCCATTTAATCATAGTTTGGATAAATGATAATTGCACCATTAGGTGGATTAAAAAAGGTTTTTTTGAGAATGCGGAGAGGTAAGACAAAAACTCAGTGTGATTAACAACGACAAGAATATTTTGAAAAGTGGAAGGAAGATGATGCAAAATGACTTTTTCCGTTTGTCTTTGGCAGGCCAAGATAGGTTTTTATGGGTATATTTTGTATCACCAATTATATAAATAACCTCTAAGCAGGATTGGAAATAAAAATTTCAAAACATTTCAAGTTAGTAGCTATTAATGGTGTATATTTGACAGTTTAATTGAATGATACAATAAATTTTTGTATACAAGGACTCATTCTGAAGTTCTCGTTGTGGGAAGTGAAGAAAAATAAAATTAATGCTCGAAAATATTTTTTACTGTCACGATCACATTTGTCAACTTTGGTTGTTCAGAATCTTTGAACAATATCACAACGTAAAGCAGCACCTCATCTTATAAAATAATTTTAGCGGTTAATCCTCCTGGAAGTAATTATAAAAAAAATTACTCTTCAAAAAATTTAATGTCTTCATCAAAGTTTTCGAAAATACCATTTCACACGACTATTGAAAGAAGCGGGCATCTGGGTTTGATTCCCAACCCCCGTACTTTAGGTTAGAAATTTTTCAAACCTCAAAAAAGAGCCGAAAGACCCTAAAGTTAAAGCCTCTATAATAAAAATGAAAAAAAAACTTTGTTGAAGACATTCCAAACTAATTTTGTTGAAGACATGGATACTCCGTGCGTTCAGAATATCGAAATATATTAGACTACATGTGAATGAAAACCTTTGAAACAAGTTATTCTGTTATTAGGGATGATCCATAAATGACGTAGCATTTTTTGAGTGATTTTTAACACCCCCCTCCCCCATCGTAGCATTTCGTCACAAACCTCTTAATACCCCCCTGGTAATTACGTAGCTTGACGGTAACTCTGCCCCCCCTTGTCCCCGTAAATTTTTTTAAAAATTCTATTCTATTCCCCTTTAAAAAAGCTACGTAGCATGACATGACCCCCTACCCCACTGTCGTCACACATCATCACAAAATACAAAACTCCCCCCTCCCCCATATAATGCTACGTCATTTATGGATGATCCCTTACAGTAATTGACTAATCCCATCTGCTGCAAAAAAATTGTTTTAAATGACGTTATGAACAACTTTGTTGAAGACACCAAGTCTCTTACTATTTTTGAGGAGCACATTTTCCATAATTACTTCTAGGAGATTAATTCATCAAAATTATTACCTCAAATGATGCGCTCTTTTATGTTGGAAAGCTTCCTCGAGGATGTTAAAACCTCAAAGTTGATGCTTTCGAAATTATGTGATCTTGACCGTTAGAAAAATTTTCGAACGTTTATTCCACTTTAAAAGTGCACTTTGTATTTTCATACTTTGACTTAATTGATTAAATTATAAACGAAATTAGAAAAGGCATCTGTTAGGCAAATTTTGTTTCTGAACTTAATAATCTATAATTTATCAAACTTATATGAAATTTAAGCAATTTCGAAAAAACAAGCGATTCCTGGCTACGCTATCATTTTGTTCGAAAACCCAATATTGCCATAATGATTACAAACACACTGCAGAATGTATTTTACATTTTTTGAAATACACAAAGAAATGGAATTTGGTGCCATAAAATATTGAATACACTTATTTTTATCACCCTGTACTTCATCTCATATAAACATGGTTTTAATCTTATCTTTTATTTTTGAGCCTGAATTTATTTGTGATAATAGTTCTTAAAATAAAAGTTCACCCCGCAATTTTGCACACTCCTAGAGCTTCATTTAAAGATTAGGGTTACGTTTTGGAGATGAGATATACTCGTGCTGCATCAAAGCGCATATTAATTTTCTACACTCCAACGTAGTTCAAAGTTACTCAGCAAGGGCTAAGGGATCCCGCTTTTTTATTCTTTAGTGTCGTTCCGGATTATTTATTAACAAGTTGAGAACATTTGATTCTAAACCGAAGGTAGTTAACGCAATCATTCAGTAATATGATTTCATGGACATTTGAAGCAAAACTGCATCGCCCTCGTCAACATATTTTATTAGCTAACTGATACCTGATACCATTAGCTATTTGAAAATTCATTAGTATGCATCTAACTTGGACCTAACCCAACCAACTCTCAACAGTATTATACCATGGTGGAAAATTTACGATTGCACGACGAAATTTTCCATAACCAATCGTTTGCGGTGCGCAGCACGTGAGAATATACCCGGGACCGGGTGAGCGCATAGCGCAAACTTGCCCTGCAGCTTTCCAAAATAGACCATAAAAGGTGAAACGCGAGCATAACCGCCCGTAAGCGATATCGTCACTGTTATGCTCATAATTTGAATATTTTATAGCGCCATCAAAATCGTCGGCTCACCTGATTCTGCCATCTGAGCCCATCGTCAAACTGGGTTTCTCATCATTAGGTAGAGTTGAGAGAATAAATTTCGAAACACCGCGCGAATCGCTTCAAAAGCAACAGCCAATGAGGCGACCGTTCCCGACCCGATGATGTGCTGTCGAAAGCGTGGCCCGCGAGAAAAGCCCTCGAGTCGGAGAGATGCTATAAGCTACCAACTAAACATATATTTAACCAAGTTAAGTCTGATGACTAAATCACAATCCAGCGATCCGGGCTCGTTGTCTGCACTCTGCTGCTGCCCACCTCAGATTCACGGGAAAAAAGCACCGAAAGAGAATCCCGCGCATCGGCGCACTGCCGCCGCGGAAGCCGGCGGAAAGAAAGTGCCCAATTTTCATCGATCGGATTATCGGAATTAATTTGAAACTAAATAACTTAATTATAGCGACACCGTGTAAGCTCATTTGTAAATCGATTAATTTTAATTGGACCGATATGTGGTGTCGGGTTACCCGGACCGGGACGGTTCGAACAGCGTAAACAAAAAGAAACCGCAAAGAGGAATTCACGGAGCAGAACGAACGGGACGGTAGGAGTGCCAGCCGGCGAAAGATACGGTTAAGATCGTTGTGGCTTGATTAAAGCGGAAACGACAAATTTCTCACATTTTTCAACTGATCGTTTAGCGGGAAGCTTTAGTTCTGGTTCCTTAGAACACATGTTTAGATTCAAAAAGATAAAGTGTTCAAATGATGGCCTGAGAATGGTAATCCAAATGATATATCGGTTAAAGGAATTCGAAAATTGAATATTTATTATCAACGTATACTTAAGGCAAGGGACTGGAAGAAAAAGTATTTTTAATATTTAGAACCCCAGTGCTCAAGACGATACTGATTCTAGCGGTAGAACACAAAGGGTTACGTCCTCAGCAAACTCAAAGCTTGCTCATACGACCTTTTCCACACTGTTCTAAACTTTTTTCCTTCGTCTTCGTCTCGCTCGTCACAAGATAAAAACAAAAAATTGATTCACTCTTAGTCGTAAAGAAAAAGGAAAAAAGAGAATCGTTGCCAGAAGATCCATCCCTTGGTCGGCAGCTACTACGTAATTTGGTCTTTAATGTGGATGAAGCGGTTGCGCAATGTCGCGACACGGATCCAATTTCACGCCCCAGGATTCCGAAGTTGCAGTATACTTTTAAGTTGACCTGTGAACTTCAGGTCATGAATGGCAACGTGCTCCCAATTCACCTGGAATTTGTACAGAACCTGGAGGTATTCTGTGCTGCAGTGGCAACCGTAAGATGTTTACGATACCGACTTACACCTAGAGGCGACCCGTCTCAACATCACCGGCAAAAGCAAATACCTTCAAAGTAGTGGAGCTTGGAGAGTCTGATCTCGAACAACTCTGCCGCCAGCATTGCACCTACTGAGCCTCGCATGCTGGAAGCTCGCCAGCTGACGTAAAAGCGCGACCACCCGTGATACCACAATTTTTCATCCCCAAGGACATACCAATTACCTGTCTAGCAAGTCTGTACAAGATCATGAGCACCTTCATCACTACATACGTAAGGGCCCACTATGAGAAGAACAGCATCCTGACAGAGGAGCAGAAGGGATGTAAGAAAAACACACAAGCCTGAAAAGATCAAGCCATCCTCAATGCGTCATTGTTAGAGAAGTAGTGCGTAACCAACGAAACCTTAGTATGGCCTATATCGATTACAAGAAGACATACAACTCCATACCGCACTCGCTCCTCATCAAGGCATTAAAGATGTATAAAGTTGATCCTGTAGTCTAAGGTTCCTATGGCAGGTGATGGAGAGAGGAACGACAAAACTGCTCAGAAGACATGGAAAAGACGCGTTGCGGTCTAGAATTTTTGGCAAATTAAGTGGGACCTTCCAAGACGATTCTTTTATCCCTCTCAGTAGGACACCTCAATGACTATCATCGCATGGCTATCAGATAAGGTATAGAGAAAGCTCACCGGAAGAGACGTCCCTTACTTTCTAAGTGGACGATATCAAGATCTATGCTGACTCGACAGAACGACTGGGTGGAGTCATTAAACCGAAAGAATTAGTGGCGACATCGGCAGGACGTTTGGCCTAGAGAAATGCCGATCTGTTCAGCTACTATCAGGGCGATTGATCGAGACTGGAGACTGCGAGATCGACGAAGGTGAGATGATTCGGGACACGATTCACGGCGAATCATATCAGTATATCGGATTCCTGCAGCTCCCCGGGATTCGCCACACCGACATCAAGCTTAAGCTCCGAAATAACGTTCTTGAGCCAAGTGAACTGTATCTTGAAGTCTTTCCTGACCGCGGGGAATAAAGTCAGAGCAATCAATACTTTGCTGTCCCCGTGTTAACCTACAGTTTCGGCGTCATCAAATAGAGTTGGTCAGTTCAGCTCTGGAAAATCTCGAGAGAAAATTGAGTAAGGCGTTTAGAACCAGCGGGAATGCGCCATCCTCAGTCGGCGCTGGAAAGATTCACATTGCCACGGGACAAAGGAGGACAAGAAATAGTCGACATCCAGGCAATATGTGTAGCGCAAGTGCTACGGCTGCGAGAATACTTTGTGGAAAATACCAGCAGCGGACCGCAACTATAGCGCAAGCGAACTACAATCGTAAATGCAATTTGCAGACTACGGAGGAGAAGATTGCAGAGTGGAAGTAGATAGCTGTACACGGTGCCCATCCACACCAGTTGGAGCAGCCATACATCGACAAGACGGCATCTATTTTTTGAACAACTTGTGTTCTCATTCGGCCCTTCGTTATGCAATTTGCGATATTATGACAGATCGTCTAGGTGCGGTGTTTCATAAAGCGGCGCGATGTTTTATGAAGCGCGGCCATTTGCGGCGATGAAATTTCGGGTCGATACTAATTAACACAGTATAAACTATACAGAGCTCATGCTTCTTATGTGATTAATCTTTGATTTCGTTCGGCGCAAAACACGTGGGGGCAAAGTCCCCCCTTGCCCCTTAGGTTGCTACGGCTCTGAGGCGATCGATTATTAGTTTTTTCGTTGAAGTTCAAAAGAGCGGGTGGGGTTACTAAACGCTAGTATATTCATGCATTACTGATCAAACCAATCTGTCTCGCTCCAACATATAGATTAGACCGGCAACAGTTTTGATTTTTTTCGGAACACTGCTAAATCAAACGGTAATTGACTTCACATAACATTTATCAAATATGAGCTTTTTTCCGAAAACTCTAGTTCACTCACAAGAGTTTTAAAGTTTTTATGTGAAAATATATGAAAAATAGGCAATAGAAACAATAAATTCAGTACAAAATGCCAGTGTCATCTTATGAATCCCAAAATCTGCATATATATATATATATAGCTTAAGGTATAAGGATCAACATTGCCGAAGACTGCAAATTGATCCGATTTTGCAGTAAAAAGATATTGTCATATAAAGTTATTTGTTGCCTCTGTTTCTCGCACATGCTTAGAATAGGAATTTTCAAAAAAATCGGTTGGTCTTCAAAGTTAAATAACTTTATCGGGGAACCTCCAATCAATATGCAGTCTTCAACAAAGCTGTTCGTTATAAAATAAGCTACGCGAACATAAGTTTCAAGGTATGCAGAATTACTGTGTAATTTTTTATTGGATTTTAAGTTTTTATTTCCGAGTTTCCATATATATTACTATAGAAACTTGAAACCACTTGTGAGTAAACTAGAGCTATTGGAAAAAGCTCATATTTAGCATAGATCTGTGCATCCAATTACCATTTGAATTAGCACTGTTCCAAAAAAAAGTCAAAATTGTAGCCGGTCTAATATAGATATTCATTACTGTGAAATATATGTACCAATAAATGTCAAACTAATGGACTATTTTACATTTTACAGTGCTAGCAGCGATATGCGCTGTTTAGAGATCGCTTTTTTACGCCCTCTTAATGCGAAAGTATGACTACAGTAAACCATAGATTCCAATTCAAATCAGATTCACGAAGTTAAAGTTAAATCGGTTGCATTCTTATAGGTGAGTTGATCAATTTACATTTCACAACAAACTTTGACAGCTTATTCCTACAACAATAGTGGTAACATCCAGTATTTTTTAACAAATACCATCACTAGTGGAAGATGGGGTAAAACGCAACCCCTAAGGAAATAAGATCATAACTCAGCTATAGAACATTAATTGGGAGAATCTAATTAATGATATCGTCTAGCCAACATTTTCCTCTACAATCACAATCATAACGCTTTGCAAAGTATTCAAAAACATGAAAAATATTCAAACGCACCTGTGCGGGGGCAAAATGCATCATAACAACGGGGCATAATGCACTACAACAACTGCCCGTATGCTCGGTGAACAAGCCAGTAGTTTTGTTTTCTGACGGGATTTCACAAAAGTGTGCCATTAAATAGCCTTAGGTTATGCAATTAGCATGCTTTCAGAACGATTTTTCCGTTTTAAAAAACAGTAAAATCAAAGAAGAGGGCATTTTGCTCCCGATGAAGCATAGATAAAAATTTAGCAAAAAGTAAACTATTTAGAAGATTTTTCATATATTCATATATAGTGCGACGGAATAATAATAAACGGTATAGATGGAACTGGAGTTCACTAATATAATAGTAAAACAGGATTTATATGAGCTGAAAATCCTTGTCGCACGAGCCACAATAATAACATGAGAAAAGCACGTTGCTCACGGTGTCTTTGGTAGAACAACTTTATTCAAAAAAATTCGGCAGAACAGTTTTTTATTTTAAAGTTAAGTTTTTTATTGAATTTATTCGCATTTTTGCTACTAATTGGTACTAGAGAAATTCAAAAAATACTAAAAGTGAGAACCTGATGAACAATCCCATTATCTACAACTTCGTTGAATGCTATAAATCAATATAAAATCACCCGAGAAAGTTATTAAAATTTTATCAGTTTTTAGGTGTGCCTATGAATTAAGAAGTCGATTAACAAGGACTTACAAAAAATGTTGGGTGTAAATGAACAGTAAATTTGAATAAATTTCAATGCATACAAAGTCCAATTCTCAGCAGAAAAAAATATATTTTCAGATTTCTCCGAGTCTTGGGGGAAAATGACACTTTATGAACAAGGAGGTGTGGAAAGGTGTTAACCAAATTTATTCGATAATCTTATACCTTTTCAAGATGTTGATTAATGTAGTAACGGATTTTATCATGCCTTTTTCATTTCTTTTCTCGCTCTAGGGGATAGCTAATGTAGACTAGAATGACCCTTCTTTCTGATCCTAATCTGCCTGGTAAAATACAATTGGCTTAAATTCAAAGCTTCATATTTGAATGAACTAAAGTAGACAGTTGGAGTCATTGTAATAAACGATGGATTTTATTGCAATTTTGGGTTGAGAATCCTGTTTGTCTTTATCAACATTAAAAGAAAGATGATTGAAAAAGAAAGCTCTTCGAGTTTTGAATCCATGTTTGTTATCTTTTGGGGTAGATTCATTTCATCAGAATTTATAGATGCAGATTTTTGCTGGTCTTGAAATTTTATTACCAAATCGAGCACACTTCACATAATCTTAGAAAAAAGAACAAAACCATGTTTCATAATTTCCTTTAAGAAGAAATTCCGGAGTCGTTACTCGTTGTACACGGATCACAACAACAAACAAACAAGAAAATATCAGGCTGGACCATACATTCAGTAAATTCTCAAAGTAATACAAATCTTTTATTGAAAATTTCCCTCATAATATGGGGGGATAAGAGCAAAGACAACATATCAAGAAAACAGAGTTGCCAGTTCAGTTCAGAATCTGAAGACATTAACAGCAACACGTCTTTCGGGTAAAGGTGATACTTTCTACATCTACTTTTATATTGAGATCGTTATCTTCGTATAATAGACAAAACCTTTATTTCTCATTTACTATTGCGATTTCTGTTCAATGTACAGCGATTCCCAAAGGTTAACAAACTTGAACATAAATCCCATCAAATTATTTTTATATCCTTCATGAAACTGTCAATCAGGATTCTCAATCGAAATCAAATCATATGACTTAATATCTAATCGAGTTTGCGGGATATATTTGGCCTAATTTTTAACTTTATATTTATAAAGTTAAAAATTAAGCCAAATATATTCCACAAGAGGTTGATTCAAGATTCAAGTTGATTCAAGATTACATCAAGCCCACTCCAGAATGAGTGAAGAAAAAAAGAAGAAACAAATATATCTGTGACAGAAAAAAACCTGTTTCATTTTGCTGCATTGCCAGCATCTTTCAAGAATCTTAATTTCGTTCAAAATTTATCTACTCTTCTCTATATCTCCATGCTCCTAAAATATCATTGGTGCGCATAAAACGGTGGAATCTGGAATTATGTTTTTACGCTTAAAGGTGGGACTTTGCTAGCATTCAGGTTCTTCTGAGCACACTGTTAAAATAAGGCAATCCATTTATTTACAAATAAAAATGTTTTTGGAATAAAGCTTCTTGCGAATCTAGAAACTTTGATAAAAATTTAATAGCTTTCGCTGGCGATTTTGGATCGCGATGTAGTTTTCTACAAAGTTGTACACAATGAAATTGTCCATCAGATTCTCATTTTTGGTAATATTTGAATGTCCAAAGTACTACCTAGGGGCAAAAATGTGAACCAGTTTCATTAAAAAACCTATAAGTTTTCAAACAAAAAAAAACTTTAAAATAAAAAGTTGTTATGGAGCCCCCGGCAGAATATTTTAATTTTACTTTCAAATGAAAAAGAAAAGCTCATTCTATCACATGCTGAAGTTTTAGCGATGCCGATTTTTTCGAATAAAATTGTTCTACCAAATACACAGTGTGTTGCTTTTTGTTTATTTCTCGAATTACTATTGATGTACGGTTATCAAACTTTGACAGTGTAAGTTAACTATGACGGACTTCCGACTGGTGTTACCCTTTTCTAGAAATTTTCAGCAGTTTTCGATATAAACAAGGGGTGCATTTTGCCCCGGGGATGTGTTTTACCCCATCTTCCCCTATATGGAGAAATTGTAAATATCCTAACACTACATAAATTTTTTTCTGGCTGCTACAGATCTTCACCTTAATTGGGAAAAGAAACATATCAGAGGGTATGATTGCCGGTTTAACAAATATAAGAAGTTGTGGTATGAGTCGGGGCTTATTGTATTAAGGCGATCTCAAAATGCACGTGCATGAACAGGCATTTCGAGAATGTCGTTGGATGTGCAATAGAGTTATCACCTTCTATCTACAGGACTAAACATGATTGCATTCAACATGAATTGTTTCCATCGGGAAAAAATATGTTTTTATCGCTTGTAAAAATCTGTGCTGTTCCAAAACAACTGGTATTTTTTAGAAGCAGCAGAAGTTTTATTTTGACAGTTTGGAGAGAACGGCGGAAAATTTTCCGTGATAAAAATCCGGCACAAAATTCCGGCCCGAATACCGCGATCGAATTCTCAAGGTGTACAGTAGCCTTAACGACTTACCGTTCAATATAGGCCACCCTTTTCAAAATTTCGGAAGAAAAGTCGTGTAATCGTTGGAATGTTTCACCATTTTGTCGACAATATTTGTATACATTTGGGAATATGTAGGACGTGCATTAATGTCGAAAAAATGGCGTTTTGAAAAATCTTTCGAAAATGTCTCGTAAAAAGTTAAGCCCATCTCGGTCAGATCCAACCGAGCACCAAAATTATGACCAAATATGTCCGCTAGAGGTTTGTTTCTATTCGCTTTGAGCTGTTTGGAGCGAACGAATCATCTCCTCCAAGGGTTTTACAATACCGAGAAAGAAACGGGTATAAGCTGTGATTGGCTGATGGCTTAAAATTCAATTAGCGTGTGTCGTTCCTTGCTACTAGCAGAGGCCTTTATTTTCATTTCCGATGTTTAGAAAGTAGCAAACCAAAACGATAAAACCTAATTTGAAACTTCAGGCCGAAGACCGTTCGTGATTGGTTCCCGCTAATTTCTTGCACCGAGCCGAAAATCTTGAACAGAAAAAAATGTGATTTTAGTTGAGGGAGACGATTATAAGAATGCAGCCGCCTCCGTGGACTGGCTGCATAGTTTGGTTCATGAAACTCCGTGCTAGCAACCGGGTCCAATTAAAACAAATATATCCCACTCGGAGTATATATTCTTTAGCAAACAACAAAGTCCCCATCAGCGCTATCAAATCAATTAAAAGAATTGAAATTAGGAAATGTTTTCCTTCTCCAACTATTATTTTTATTTTCGAAAACCGATTATAAAACATCCGATCAAAGTTCGTTTGTGATTCGCTCCCGTCAATTTCATGCATCGAACCGCAAATCTTGAACAGAAAGAATTGGGATACGGCATAACTCTAACACAATAATAGTGTTATAAACTTTATTATTCTGTGGTGAATGACGTACCGCTCGTTGAATACCCGTAACCCGTTGCAATAAGAAACATTTCGCATCACAACCTTCTCTGTGTTATGATTTCTGGTCAAATTATAGAAAAACATTGTTCAGAGTTTACTGTACACAAGTACGACAATTTTGATGTAATTCCTAACAGACTAAAAACTTAAACCAAATCATGTCTTTAAGGTCACTAAAAGTACGTCACAAACTACTCGGGAAAAACTTTGTGACCAATGTATTCTGTATTGGGAATGCACTGCTCTTGGTTCGCTCGAAACTGTAATTTTTATATGTATTTTGTAAACATTAGAGCGAACCTAGAGCGACTCCAATCTAAAACCGAAATCAGCATAAATAGCCACCGTTTTGCTAGTTGAAGCGGTGTTACGTTTTTGTAATGCGTTCGTTTGCAACAGCAGGTTGCTATGGCTCGTTTTTTATACAAAGTAGGCACTTACCTTCTGAAATATGCCTACTTGTGAATTGCGAACGAATGATCAGTGATGCTATTTTCTACTCTATGAATATACTCGATGATTTAGTCTGTAGTGAATTAAGTTTAAGTTTTTGGCCGTGCCATATACGACTTGATTCACCGGTGGGTTGAATTCTTCTCTGGCCGAAAACCTATGCAAATATGTGAGCAATTTACAAAATTCAAACACTTAAAAATGCGGTAGCTAAACTTGAACGATTTGACTCAAATTTATAACCTCAGGATATTTATTTCTAGTGCAACTATCGAATCGAATAAAACTTTCAACGTTTCATTTTGTATCCCGCATTTGGCCTAAACTCGCCAGCAACATACCTAGCTTTCCGTAAAAGGAGTTCTGTTCGATCGTACCTTGGGCAAGGTAAAGATGCCCGCGGTAAAATAAATATCATGCTCACATTATTGACGACTTAATCATAATAATAACATAAATGGTACGAAAGAAAGAAATTCCGCTTGGGCGCGCGTTCTGTCTCAAATGAAAAGCCGGGCACGGTGCCGCCGTTGATCTGTTGCCCGTGCCAGGGCATGACTAGCCGCCGTTTAAGCTGAAGGACGGCGGCATTACAGTCCGAATGGCTCGAAAAGCTGGTTTATAGTTTGCCCGATTGCTCGCACATATTACCGGTGCATAGTTTGATTTGGCATTGTGCCTATTCACGATAGCCACTACTCGTCGGGCCTGCGAAGGGACTAGTGAGGAAAGTTACACTACTTTCGATTGGTGAATGTCGGGTGCTAGGGCGATTGCTTCAGGTAATTTGCACCTCTGAACATAGAGCGACTGATGCTTATCATCGTCACGAGTCCGCGTTCGATCTGAATTATGAAATCTGACTCAGACGATCGGAATGCGGTGCGTGAACTTTTCAGAATGTTTAAGATGACAATGGAGGCCCGGAATGTACACTCCAATCCAAAAGGGGGGAAAAACATCTGTTTCTCAAACTTTCTTAACTAGCTTCACCTTAATGTCCCACTGGGACACATGATTGACATGTATACGCTTGTTCAAACGGTTCGGAGAAACCCTTGTTACGATTTATATCGCCATCATCATTAACGTCAAACTTTTGCACTTTTGCCCGGTCTGTGACGACCGTGACGACGAAGATGCTGTGCCTTCTAGCGTCTAAACTTTTGTGTACACCTAACTATTCTAGCGTAATGCACCTTGTATTCACACGCGCTCGGGTGTATCCTTTGAAGTTACAAGCCAGCGACGTTTTGTGCAAACGGGCGTCGACATCGCTGTTACGTGACAAGCTCTTCCAGGCATTCTAAAAACGGGCGATAAAGTTTTGATGCTTACTGCTGGTATCGTCTTCAATTCGTGGTACCTACATGTTTTTCGCACTCACTGCGGGAGTATGTCTGCATTTCAGGGATGACTCCCAGTTGTTACTTCAACAATCAAAAGGCCAAGACGGATATGGCTTTCCAAGAGAGAACATTTACCGAACGGAATTGCCTTTTGGCCTCAGGGTAAATGTGTGTTTGGAAAGTGACGAGTTTATTCACACGTTTGGAATGATGGTGTTACGTGATTTTATTGTATAAGACAAATGCCTAGATTGCATTCGTTGTTGAGTTTGGAAGGTAAATTTTCTCTGAAATTTTGGAAGAGAAAATTCAGTATGACGAGCATGAAGAGAAGGATCATTTTCTCGATTTCATCGGAGAGGAACTTTTTTTTTGATTATATAGGTTCTAACCTTCGGGTCATTTGCCTCTTTTTGGGTTAGAGAAACCTCTTTATGGAAAAATTTCTATGTGCGGGGTTGGGAACCGAACCCAGGTGAGCTGCGTACATGGCAATCGATTTACCAACTACGCTATGCCCGTCCCCGTCTCGGAGAGAAACAAATTAATGTTTTAAACTTTTCCTAAAATTCCATCTTTTTCCCTGATTGACGATAATACTGCCCATGATCGCATATCAGTCAGTTAAAGATAAGAAATCCCATAGAAAACGAGACAAATATACGATCATGGGCAGAATACTATTGTAATAAAGTGAAGGCATAGACTTCACTCAAACTATGAAAAGGCATCTCGGGATCTGGAAGAGCTAGTCTTAAATACCAAACGAATTGGACTAATGAATGTGTCGATTCTTGTTTCCAACAAGAATGTTTAGTTCAATTTGTTTACATTTCAGCTGAATGTAGCCATTTTTTAGCAAAATAGATAACTTCTCGGCGTTTGACTTCTAAACTACAAACTTGCTCTACTGTAAAAAACTTAAAAGAGAATAACGTACAGTCTTCGACAAGCTGTATATTTCAGAAACTCAATGTTAGTAATTGAGAGCACTTACAACGCTGAATCTGGAGTTCAATTTCGTTTTTTTCTTTCTTTATGTTTACTTAAAGCGGCACCCCGCGGTAAGATAATTAAGCCATGAATCTTTTATATTTTTACAAAATGTAATAAAAAACTAAATAAATAAAATTACAAAATGAAAAATTATTGCTGTTCTAGGCGCACTTCTTGCCGCAATGCGTGTGAAGCATCATTCTTGGTGGTCCTTCATTTACTTGTTGTTGGTAATCGAATCTGCCTTCTCCCTCGCTCTCCTGTACGTCCAGGTCGTCTTCGCTAGAGCAGTTTTGATTTTCGTTGTTGGATGTTTGATGCTTATTGTGTTTTTGAGTGGCTCTGGTATAGCCGCCTTCTTACTTGTTTGCTACTTCGCTAGGTGTACTGGTCGATAGTTTGGTGATATCGAGGATTATTCTTCGACCGACAATTATTATTTAGCCTGATGTCTGTGGTTTAGCGGTAGTTGGTATCGTGTCAGTTATTGGTTAATTATTTGATTGAGTTTTAGCAGCGTATGTCTAAGGCTGTCTGTTAGTATTGATCGTAGCAGATGAATTCTCTTCAGTGGTTTTGGCACATGGCTTTCCGTAGCGTGCTGTCTGATTACAAAATTGGCACGTGGCTTTCTATGGTTTACGTAGTCAGCGAAAGTCCCGTAGCCTACAGACGCTCATAAAACTTACTTTATCCAAATCGCTGTTACTCCCTGTTGCTTTATACGGGCATGCGGGCAGCGAAGGAAGCAGACTGCGTGCAATACCCAATGTATAAGCTTGTTATTTTATTCTGATCGGGATGTGCTTTCTGGTACATTTAGATAATCGAACGTAAAGGTCAACATCTCCATCTATCTAAAGGATATTGCAATTTAGGTGCGACTACATTGTCTCCAGGAACACCTGATTGCGTCGTTCGCAGATTTCTCTCGCAATACGGTAAAATGGTTAATGTTCAATGCGATCCTTGAAGAAATTTTCTCCCCGAATTGTCACGGTGTTGATGTCTTGAGAATGCGGTTAAACCACTCTTTTTCGTCCTTCGTGATTCTGGAACATGAAATCAACTGCCAGGTGAACTGTATGTTGTAACGACATTTTATCAGCAAGGAACTAGAAGGTGTGAAGTAATTTTCAATATTAAGAGCCATAGTACTGAAGGAAGAGCAAGGAGTTGATGGAAGAAGGTTTAGAAAAGCATAGAATGGAGTCATATGAGCAGGCTTAGAGTTTCCCGGCGAATAAACACTTTCTATTCTACCGCAGGAGACAGGATATTTTGGCAGTTTTCCGTATCTTCACTTTTGGTCGATTCCGACAGCATGAAGTACTAAGTCATTTCACGCTTGTCCGAACATGCCGCAGACTCAGGTGATTCCTGACACCTACGGTAGAAGACAAACGGTTTAATCGGGAAACTCTAAGATTGCTCATATGACCCTATTCGACACTTTTCTAAACTTTCTTCCTTTAACTCCTTGCTCTTCCTTAAGAACTATGGTTCTCAATATTGAAAAATACTTTACACCTTCCAGTCCCTTGCTAATTAAATGTCGTTACAACATAAAGTTCACGTGGTAATTGGATTATCATAGCTCCTACCTGCAGTGTCGAACGTGAATAAAAATGAGTGACGATTTCAAGAAGAATTAATTTTCTGCATAGACTTCTTGAGATGCTCGGAAAGTGAACAAATATTAAAAGTGAAAATTCAGCAGAGAATGGAACTAGTTTTCACGCTATAATTGCACTATGTTAGACATAGCACACTAGTTATGTTTCTGACCATTATCTAAGCAGAATCGTTCGTCTCGCAAAACAAAATGCTGCTCATCCTCGCATGTGGCTACCTAAAATCAGTTTCTCTGTGAATATATGCGATGACACGATCGATGTACGAATACACGATTTGGCACCGAGTATCTCTAATAACGTTGTTAACCATTATGTATCCACCAAAAAGTACCTTTAGCAGGCAGACAGGGTTTACGGGTATTGCTCATTGATAACTATGGTAATTTTTAACCCATTTAGGTACAATGGAACAAGAAGCTATCAAAATTCACCTACTTGTCGAGTAATCTGAGAACGTGATAAAGTGGGTTAGCCCTCAATCATACCTGAGATCACCAACGCACAAATCGATAATGACGAATGTCTCCAAAGAGGAGTGTATCCACTATGTACGGAACGTCTTAGATTTTTAAAAAAGACAATGTTTTTGTACTAAGAGAGGTGACCCCGAAAACCGCCTGGTTCCATCTATTGAAGACGTCGGTCACGAAAAACTCACACAGCGAACGAGAGAAACATCTTACCTACAGTTAAACAGCAACTTTAGAAACCCCAATCCGTCACTCTCGTTTCTCTGCTAAAAAAGTCAAGGGATTCTTGGTCAGACAGTGTTCAACCGAGATAACCTTCAGTGATAATGAGGAGATTTCTTTGCAGCGTTGCTGATTTTGGGTGTTGCAAAATTAGACCCATACGAGAAGTGGAGTGCTTGCTGAAAGATAAAATGGGCCTCAGGTTATCAGTTTCAGATGTAATGTTGTACTGATCAGATTCAGGAGGTACAGCATAGCCGAAAATTTTGATTCCCTTAACAACATAAGCTACTATGTTGAGTGTGAAAAAGTTAAGGCCCAGAACCCCGTGACTACATGATATGTTTCCACGATACATTATTTGCCAATTCATGTCGCAATACTGAGAAGTGCTTTCCATTAGAGACGATAAATGGAGGAACATCTTCCCAGGCATCCGCAATGGTGAAAATGCGGCTGAAGCACCCTAATCCTTCCTTCGTGGTCCTGCGACCTGACTCAACCTGTGCTCAGACCATGCTGTGTACTTACGACAATCAGTCTCCCAGATGTCAGTGCTGCAAACAATCTGCAGACTATGTTACTACGTTTTAATTGCGCAAAGTTCTACTGTATCGATTTTGTTTGCTATTTTTGGCAAACTAAGAGAAATGAAAGCAAATTGAAAGACGGATAGGTATTCTAGAAAGAATCAGTTAAAAACTTAGTACGGAAAACTACACAGATAAAAATATTTTGTAATTTTAAATTTATTTTCATGTACATATTTGGAGCAAGAATATAAACGTAAAATTACGTCCCACCACAAATACACACGACTTGTCGTGCTTTAAGCAACGAATGTTATTACAATTTTACACGTTGATTTAAAATTGCAGTTTCATTAAACGGAAAACCAATGCACATTAATGTATTTTTAATCCAGTATTGCTGTAAAATAAATGACATGTAATATCACACGAATGAAAGTGTAAAATCATATACTTTTTGATGCTTCAATTGAATGCATTGATATTAATTTAATTTTCAATCAATTTTTTTATTCAAGCTTCGTATGTTTACATCCGTATTGATTTACATGTCGTTTAAATTTCATTATTTTTGGGTGTGTAGGACTAGGTAGGGTCATAGGGACATTGCTTTCGATTCTCTTAATATTAAATTTGCCGAAAATAGCCTACAAAATCGATAGAGTAGAATCTTCATGCTACGAAAAACCTTGTGTGTGAATTCGATGGACACATATTGTATGATTTTTAGTATTTATTCGTTGTGAATATTTTAAAGGCACACGGCTCTCTTTTCAGTTGAGTGTGTGGGTTTGTATTTGGTGCCAGTTACGGTAACTATTTTCTATTGTCTCAGTACAAAGGTCTTAGTAGTAAGCAGTTCAACATACACGATGATCAATTGAATAGGTTTAGCTAAACAAACGTATCTCCAACATACTAGCACCATTGACAGATCGTGTAATCGAACTACGTAGGGTTGCCACCTCTGGAGAGGCTTTGACCCGGAGATTTTTTTATTGAATCGCGGGGTGGGGTGTACTTTGAGTGGGACTAGCCAGAAATTGGAATCAACGCGATTACTTGACATTTTAAAGCACTTCAATAGCTTTTTATTACGTATTGAGTGAAAAAATGACAAGTATGTACTCTTTCATTCCTTTCGTAAGTCGTCATGGCTTGTAGCACTGGGTGATTGAAAAATTACCAAAATTATGTCACAATTACCGTAGAGCGTAAAGTTTTTACCAAGCTTAGTGCGCACCACTTCCATGGCGTTAAAAAAAGCTATAAATTTTTCATGTTTGAGAACGGTTTTGTCGGTTTAATTAGGTGTAATATCTCTTTTTGCCAGCTAAGTACCAAGAATACAAAAGCTCCAGCTACTCTCGCTGTGGAGGATAGTTCGAACGAGCACTGCTCTCCACAACTAACAAAAAAGCAATGTAAAGGAGGTGGGTCAGCGGCATCACGTGGGATGCACTATGTGGTGTCGGTTATTCATCACCAAAGGTCCTAACAAAGGGGCGAAACTCACTTTCTTTGCCAACAGTTAAGGATCGCTGCAGGAGTAGCAACAACACCGGAAGAATTCGTTTGATGTTGACCTAACCAGTTAAATAAGACAAAATTTGCCATACCTTAGTGCAGCTGCAGATACGCACCACCAACAGTGAAGTGATTTGGTAAAATTGCAACTTTTTACACCATTTTGAGCGACTTAGTGGGACGCAAAAATTTAATTGTAGCATATAGCGAAATATTACTTTCATGAATTTGTAATATATTTGATTTGTTTTTCATTTTCATTATTTTGCGAATGAAATCAGCAATATTTGGTGAAGTTATCTTCGTCGCCTTGAAACGAAGGGTTAGTCAGGTAAAATAAATCTGAACCAAAGAATCAGTCAATAAAAAAAATGAAATTATGCTTCTTCCCAACAAACCCGGAGAAATTTATGTAAAACCCGGAGATCCCTCTCGAAAACCGTCAAACCCGGAGGGGTGGCAACCCTAGAACTACGATACGGCGATATCTTCTATTTGCCCTTTTTTCTTAACGTTGTCGTGTAAGGTTGATCGGATAGGGTGACTATTGAAATCGATCACTGCTGTGTTAATGTTCCACAGTTACAGACTTTTCTTTTTTGAATTCACACATTTCCATAGAATCACTACATATCACAACAACAAAATCCCACCACAGTAACAGGGCCAGCATGGCTTTTAAGGAGAGGTTCTCATTCAAAATTTTCAAAAAATTTGATTTCTTTCTTTGCATTTTTTGAAAGATATTAATTATATCTATATTGTATTAAATGAGTTTTTTGATCCACGCTTATCAAAGTTTGAACATACCATTGCTCGAAGCGGCGTACCGGCCGCCATGGGACACTGAACTCAAGACGCGTGTTTCAGGAAGAAAACTTTTCATACCATTATGCACGTTCCCATAATACTTCACGTTGCACTGTGAATGTGTACAGGTCACAAGAACGTATTTCACGGCTTGATCACGGCATCACAGACTAAAACGTTGGAAAACGAAAAAAATGGTTAAAATTGCTATGGTCATATTTTAGTCCACTAATTGGGATATCAAGTTTTATTTTATTTTTTATTTTGATACGTAATAACTGAAATTAGTTTGGCTTTAATATAACTTATTTTTAGTGAAGGTCCGCCAAATTGGATCAGCCATTTTGAATTTCCAAAAACTGGCTTCAGATTCGTAATCAGCGATGTCCAAAACCCACAATTCCATGTAATTGTCGCAAAATATTAACATTCTACCACGAATCATTCATCGAACATGTTCTCAAAACCTTAAATGCGTTTATCTCAAAACATGATTTTTCAAGACTGCGTACTATCTCGTTTGAAAACGGCTCATTTCAAAGACTACATCTTCTGACGGCTCGAAAGAAATGCTTTTTCATTAGAGGAATAACCTATAAAATCAACAAATGCTTTTTGCCTTTCTCATATAGAAAGGTTATGCAATCACTCTGAAAAACGTCAACCTAATCCCTGCCAAATTTTTTTTCGACTCGCATCAGGTTTCTGGATTTTAACAGGGGCGTAGTTGATGGTTTACGGAGAGGGGTTACACCCCCCCCTCTACTGTTCACTCCCCTCCTTTAAAAATCTCCTTAAATCACCCCTCAGACCACCACCTCATACCCCTCCCTTTCAACCCCATCATCTTTAAACCACCACTATATTACAAAGCATACCAATTTAAGCTGGGGAGTCGTTCGTTCATGGGACTTTCGCCCTCCTCACATACCCATCCCCGCATGACAAAATGAGTTAGCAAGCAGATAACATTGATCTAATGTTGATTAGGCTAATGGAGTATGATATTTTTTTGTTTCAAGTGTTTCACCGTCGACACGTAGCTCATCAAGTTCGTGGCTGTAATGGACATTTCCACAATTATGTTGAACATAAAAAGCCTCCGTGCCATAGTTTAGAGAAATGAGAAAGGCACAATTGCACCGCTAGGTGGATTAAAACAGGTTTTTGTATACACTATTTTCAGTGGCGAAAAAGCTAAAAAGTCGATCGGAAAGTTTAAGATCGCATCATTACGTCAAAATTTATAACGTCACCACGGTCGCCATTTTGTTTTTTCGTCTGGAATAAAGATTGTAAATGAAGACGAAAACAAGGGCTGTTTTTTTTCATTAGCCCACAAAATAATTCTTTGCTTACTTTTTGGTCATGTGTACGAGAACCTCCCCTTAAGCAGCGCTAGTACAATGATCACAATTTTTAAAATATACATATTGTTCCTGCTGTTATGTAGATAATTTATTTATACTGTCAATTTTGACAATTAATTATGCAAAAACTGTGCACGTTGCTTTAGTATTTTGCATTTTTATAAGGTGGTCTTATTGTTTTGTCCAACACTGTATACATGAAGCTGGCTTAACATCGTAATATCACCGTAAAAACAATCCGATTTGTAGAATATCACACATTCGGTAGCTTTAAATTGTCTTTGATTTCCACGTTGCTCATCAAAACAAATCCCTATCGGATTAAAATAAATTATACTGTGGAGTAATCAGCATTGCAATAGCACGATATTTATTTAATTAATTTGTGATTATTTCGCCGTTCTAATCACGAAAGCGCAACAACCGCAGCGGAACAAAATTTGGAAAGGTATGAAACAGCAACAGCAAAAACAAAATTTCCCAGTTGGTAGCAAGCATAGCAACATGAACAAAAAAACACAACAAGATTGTGGCTTCCTACTTTTACCTCCCAACAGACTGAGTGGCAGAAAAGCTGTGATTTTCGGCGAATATATTTTCCCTCCCCATAGCTTAGCCAGTTCACCGCTCGATTCGCCGAATCTATTTATTTGCGTGGTGCAATTATAAAATTTGTCAATTCGAATTCGCAATCCCTGCTGCTTTCAATTTGCGGATTTGGCGTTGTTTTTCTGCGTTCGCTAGGTTACTGTTCTGATGGCTGCTTTTCATGTCGAAGCTGCCGAGAGTGGGTGAAGGTAGGCAACAGCAGCACCTGTGTGTTCCCGATGCCAAGCCGATTCCGAGCAAGTAATTAAATGGGAATTAAATTCGTTTGAAGAGGAATAATACAATATTAAATCCCTATTGCTATCACTTTTAATGCTATTACGAAATTCGAAGCAGTACCGGTAAAGAGCAGGTTTAAAGTAATTTTCCTTTCATTCGATTGTTGGGACAAATTGACTTTCTCAGTGATGATTTCAAAAATATATCTTGTAAATTCATAAACAATGTTGCATTTATTATGGTCAAATCAATTAAAATAGAACTGTATCATCGCCATAGTATCAATTAAAGTTTATTGGATCACGCATAGGCAAAATAACCAACATGAAGTTATGAACCTATTTTCATCCTATTCCTATTCCTATTGTGGTGATAACTCAATTGTTGGGACAAATTGACTTTCTCAGTGATGATTTCAAAAATATATCTTGTAAATTCATAAACAATGTTGCATTTATTATGGTCAAATCAATTAAAATAGAACTGTATCATCGCCATAGTATCAATTAAAGTGTATTGGATCACGCATAGGCAAAACAACCAACATGAAGTTATAAACCTATTTTCACCCTATTCCTATTCCTATTGTGGTGATAACTCATTTGAATACTGAAAACCATACCTTGAAAAAAAACAATGAAGCCAAATCTTGTCCAGCAAATTTGTCGATTTCTACAGAAAAATAAAAAAGTTAATAAAGTTTTCTTTTAATTTTACGAGACTCTCCAATTTATTGATGTTCATTTTAGATTTCGGTTCAAGACGCACATAAAGCAAAGACAAACGAACCAAAATACATGCCTTAGGAATATTTATTTATTTTATCAGGAATATGTAGACTACATAGAATGGTATTACAATATTTAATTATATGCATTATTTCCACAGTTAAGTTGCAGTTTAAATTGGTTTCGAGCAGCCAGATGGTAAAGGGGCCTTCTTGGTAAAATATATCTGATGCACTGCTTGGAAAATGGATTTAAAAATTTTGAAAATGTGTATCCTGACATGTGGTACGAGTGGCGAAAAATTTGCAAATCATTACCTCACAGAAATTACTTCAAGGATACATCTGGCGGAGTGAACGAGACTGTATCCAAATGAAATAATTTATTCTGTGGTAGAATGTAAATTATGAAATTTCTATAATAGATTGAAAATTTAGACCAAATCCAGCTTCATATAAACTTCTTTAGCGATACTAAATGTTTCAATTGCTTGTAGCAGAGAACAGACACTCAATCTAGAACAAACTTTCCTGAAAACCCTGTGTAAACATTTAAATGAAAATACGTTGAAAGTCACCATCGCATAGAGGTTCGCACGGATGGATCACCATTGTATGCAAGTTTGCACGCAACGCCCTTATAGCGTTTGCTGGCCGATCTTAGCGCCGGTTAGTGGCAAGTTGCTACTTCATAGTGGCGTTTCACAACAACAGTTTTATTTCTTACACATATTGAAAACTTTACATTCATGTCAGTTCTCAGTCATTAGGTGTGGTTGATGATGGGGCATAGTCAGCACTCCCCTGTAGAATGCGCGATGGGTTATCCGTCAGCGTATTGTCTACAGCGCATACCTCGAGCACAGCTAAAGACACTGAAGGCCGCTCGTTTAATCGACCGGTTGCTGTCTGTACACTGGCACGCCATACACGTACATTGGCAGTTGAGTCGCAATAGCCTTACCATTAGGCAGCAGTTTCGATCAAACTTTGGGTCGACGATTATTACAATGTCGCCGACAGCAATTGGTTTTGCTGGAGTAAACCACTTGGTTCTGCGTGTGATCGTGGGCAGATAGTCACGGATTCATTGCTTCCAGAAAAAATTCGCCATGATCTGTAATTGAGTTCAACAATTCCTTTTATGTATGGACTGTCATCGAAGTGAACCCACGACCTCAGACCGTTTACTGATCCTAACAGAAAATGGTTAGGTGTTAGCAAAGGTGATTCGTCGTTATTCAGGGAAATGTCGGTCAGTGGTCACTAATTGACAATGTTTTCTTCCTCGATCAACGTGTTCTGATGCATTCCGACAGTAGGTAGTCTAGTGGATTGTAGCTTGCTTAAATTCAGCTTCACGCTGTAGATCAAACTTCCTAAGTGGGGCGAGCACGACAAATTAAAGGTCCACTACTGGGTGCGCCTTGAGGTTAATTCACTAACGATTTTTCTGAAATCGAACTGCTCGTTCGTCTGTTCGATAACCTTGCTTGTAGCTTGGAAGCTAGCTCGAATTGTTTCGAATTGCCATTTCGCAAGAGTCAGTAATCACCTTTTCTCGGAATGTCGTCCATGCAAAACCAGAATTGGCCCGAAATAATCCGCCTGCATGTAGGTGAACGGGTGGCTGAAAGCGGTCAGACTTGAATGATCGCTGGAGGTTGCGGATTTGCTCGATCGTTTTTGTACCACTGACACTCTCCGGATCGCATGGTAGGTGGCTTTCAAACAAGGAATATCGTAGCGTTGTAGAACTTCGTTGATTATTGTGGAATGGTTTTGGTGGTTGAAACGTTCGAGAATGTCAGCTGTTTGATGCGAAGTTTACGAGGGAGAATGGAGAATTCAACGTTCCACAAACGTACAACTCCATTCTCATCGAGAAAGACGCAATGGAACAGTAGATTGTTCATAATCATCTTCGTCCACTCATATCTCGCAAAGTGATTTGCGGCTAGCACGGTGATCTCATCAATATAGACTTCTGACTGCACTTGGCGGAACAAGTACTCCTCCGCTTTAGCTAGCTCTTGTTGCACCAGCGGTCCAATAATACGATGTTCTTGTCTCGTAGAGTGCTGCCACTTGTCGACGTACTGAAAAACGAAAGCCGTGCTAATCAGAAGAGTGGTCCATCTAGAATATTCTTGCGGCCTTATAACAAGATCCATAATTCTGGATTGAATAAGTAGATGTGGACTTGTTGGTTTCTCGAAGCTAGGAATCGATAGCCAGACGTGTTCGATTTGTCCAAGAACTTCTGGTCTCGAGAACAAGCAACTGTCCTGCGATAGATTGGGAACACGTGTCCACCGCGTCCCTTCATTGGCTACGTTCTGCTTCGTCGTAAATCAACGCCGCTCGCCAGCTTCCTTCGCCTCTAAAATTTCACTGACGAGAAACGCAACGGATGAGTTATATCACCGGTGGTCAGATCTCCGCCAGCATAACACGTCCTTGGAATCTGTCCAGAAGTACCGCTTGCTAACTGTGATGGACAGTGATGCCATTATCGTATCCGCCAATTGGACACCGAGTAAGGCCGCTTGCAGCCCGGACTTCGGGATTTCTGTAAATTTCAATGGCGCTACTCTCGTTTTCGCTCCTACCAACTCGCTCTTAATCGTGAGCCCCTCGCGAAATCGAAGGTTGACGAGCACTGCTATACCGTTCTCACTCGCATCCACATCTATCGACCCTCGCCTTAACAGTTGTTGACGTTCGGACATCTCGGTACTTACACAGATCGTACCTTCCGAAAAACGGCCAGCCACGTCAACCATTTCACGATCTGCGTCTCTTCTATAGGAGCATTCCAGCCCACTGATGTTCTCCATATTTCTTGTAGATGAACCTTCAACAACACCAACAAGTGCGCAATCAAACCCAATGGATCGTACACCATCATCAATGCGCGGAGAACTTCGCGTTTAGTCGGCCGAGACCGCCGGAGAGCGGATTTGCATCGTAACGGGAGGATATTTTTTAAAGTAGATTGGTCTATCGTCGTATTCCATCACATTCCGAGCACCTTTTCTGTAGTAGCTTCGACATCGATGTTTGGATTCTTCTCTTCAAACATTGTCTGCTTCAAGCTTGCCATGACCGTAGAGGAGTTTGACATCTAGTTTCGAGTTTTATACCCAGCTTGCTCGTGAATCTTTTTGACTCCTTTGTGAGCTTCACTGCGTTTTCCTCTGTATCAGTGCTAACGAGCATATCATCAACGTAGTGTTGCTTAATGATTGCATCGACCGCCTCTTTATGGTCCTGCTCGAATCGTCTTGCATTCAGGTTCTTGACGTGTTGTGCAGTGCTCGGTGAACAACATGCGCCGAAGGACCTAAACGATGCAAATACTGGTCTTCGACTCGTTGGTACTTTTTCAGAAGAAGCGCTGGCAATGTTGGTCTTCGTCTCTCATCCGCACTTGGTGAAACATCTCCCTGATGTCCCCGCATACTTCCACTCGGAACTCACGGAAATGGATCAGCGCCGACAACAGTGGTGGTAGCTGATCTGGACCTTTCAGGGGGACAGAGTTTGAAGAACCATCATAGATGGTGGCAACTGCGTCCCACACTAGGCAAAACTTGCCCGGTGTATTTGGGTTCACCACAACGAATATACCAAATACGCGCACGCTTTTCTTGAAGTTCTTCCGAAGTCTGTTTTCTTACATAACCCTTCTTGACATGTTCTTGGATCTTCTGCTCAAGAGCTTCGGCTAGTAGACGGGTTAGGGATTCTAACCATGACTTAGCCCGTTGATCTTGCTGAGAGAGAAACAGTTTGTTTGGTTTGATGACTCCCATGCTATCCAGCGTAAAATACGATTTCATCGCTTGTGAAGATCATTATCATTCTTCAGCCTACACTCACATCTTCCCACACCGTGAAAGTTTACGTATTCACCGGTGTCCCCGTTACCAGTACAATTGCAGTAATTCGTCCGGCCCAAGCGGGTATTGACGGCAATCGGTTCGTTTCGCCTACCTTCACGAGTTTGGATTCCGTGCCCGAGATTGACGTAATCTAGACAATTAGTCTTGGACTGTTATCGCGGTATTCTTCGAATGGTGGTCCACCCAGGTACGTATACTTCTCCTGCAAACTGGAAACCAGTAACATGACCGCATATCTGCAATGAAGAGACAATACCTCTAAGGACTAATAGTATCCATTTTATTGATCAATGGTATTGATCACTCCAAAAATCGATTTTCTAACCGAGGCCCGGAGGACCGAATGTCATATACCATTTGATTCAGTTCGTCGAGATCGCAAAATGTCTGCGTGTGTATGTATGTGCGTAAGTATGTGTGTGTGTCAAATATTGTCACTCAATTTTCTCTTAGATGGCTGAACCGATTTACATAAACTTAATTTCAAATGAACGGTATAACGCTCCCATAACGCTATTGAATTTATAGTTGATCGGACTTTCGATTCCGGAGTTACAGATTGAAGAGTGCGGTCACACAGCAAATTCCCATATAAACTGGTAACCCTATGATGTCCGAATTATGTAATACATATTCAAATACGTTCAACATTACTTGGATGTGGGGGTCTAGATGATTAATGACCAATCAAAGTAGTTTTGACCACATTGGTCACCTATGACGGATCTTAATGCCCCCGGGGAACTCGCCAAGTTCCCAAGCAAATGTCACACCTATTTTCCGGCAAACCCTTAACCGATGTTTACCAACTTGATTTCAAACGAAAGATTGATATTGAATTTCATTCATTTCTGACTTTTGGTTCCGGAGTTACAGGTTGGTTATTGCGGTCTCATAGGAATTTCTCATATAAACCGGTACAATCGTAATATCTCATAGGTTTAAAATCTATTGAAATGAACATCAAATTACTTCGATTCGCAGGCCTAGATTACTGACGGCGAATCAAAAATTATTGCAATGTATTGTCCACTATTGATAATCCTGGAAGTCTCGGGGTTTATAAAAATAATTAAAACAGGTTTTTTTTTTTGAAACGGCTAAATGCGTTAGCACAACTGAGCCGTGGGTCTTTTAATTTTTTTACAATAAGTAAAAATAAAAAAATAAATTTTAAGAATGTCGGTCTGCCAGATCTTGTTGACGCAGTTTGCTGCTGCGTGTTGAGATCCTTTTCCTTGGCGGTGAAGTCATTCAGTCTGCCTTCTCTCGTGTTATCGTTCCCGTCCATGTCATCGTCGGTACTACTTTCTTGCTGTTCACGATCAGAGGTTCTTATTTGTTTCTTGTTCTTACGGGTGGCTGTTGTAAATCCATCTTCATCGGTATTTTCTTCTTTATTGGCGATGCTAGTTGTTGGTTTGGGAGCGGTTATCGTGGTCGGCCTGCATTATTGGATAATTGGGTCGTTGTTTTTGGTTTATCTGAAGGTGTCGTTGGCTGCTTGTTAGAGTTGGCTGTAGTAGATGAGTTTTGACTAGTTGCTTCGGCGCATGTTTTTCCGTAGTGTGCTGTATAGTTACAGGATTGGCATGTTGGGGTCTGCCCGGGATATGTGATTAGTGTTGTTTGCTTATAGATCACGTCATCCTTCGGTCAGTTGCATTCGATAGTTATGTAAGAAGGTATTGGTTTAGTCACTCGCATCCTCACAATACGGACGCCGTTGGGAATTCCGGTGAAAATATTTCGCCAGGTGTCATTCGTAATAGATTCTACTTCTCCATATTGCGACATGATTTGTTTGATGTAATCTTCCCTAGTGCGCGGGGCCAAATCATGGATACGCACGTCCACCATGTCGTTTTCCATATGCACGGGGATCTTGATTGTGGTGTTATTAAATTCGACCTCGTGTTGCATGTTGTTATTTGCAATGAAGTTTCGGTCTGTGCTAAGCTTCTAAACGTGCCCAAAACACAGTTTTTACATGATGTATTTGAATGTACGTAACTTCAGCGAGATTAAGCTCCAATTTCATTTTAACTAATTGTTCCACTTCCTGAACTGGGGATCTAACACGAGTTTTATTAAAGTCGATCGAAATCGTGTTATCCCGTAACACGGGCATTTTTGTTTCAATAGGCAAACTCATTTCACTCCGCAGCCGGGGTTAATGATACAATTTGTTTGTGCACGGATATAGAACAATAGCTTGCTTGATTCACTGGTGCCTATAGCCTGCTATAGCGTAGCGATTTTTTTTGCTTCTGCTTTGTGCGAGGTCAGAAGACAGACTAAAAACAGATTTTATTGAAAGCTTCTCCATGATCCAAATACAGTGAACAAATTTCTTTTTCGTCTTTAAATTGATAATCAATTGATTGTTCCCATTGTATGATAGGGTAACGCGAATAACTTTTAAAAAGGGCATAATTACGCGAATTAATTATTTTTGTTGGAGCAAACTTCATATATCTCATTGGAGCAAACTCCAAATATCTCGAAAACTATCGCATTTTGGAAGATTTTTGTTAAATGTATTTTGATTTAGAATGATTCTAAGAATTATATTCTGTAATAAAATTACAGTTTTATATGTCAATTAGAATGAAATTTAAAAACATGTATAAAGGTATTGTTAGAAAAACTTTTTTACCGATAAGTTCTCAATCATGCAATTACATTCAAAATGTTTCTTTTCTCTTTAGGTTTTTGTTGACGAAATATAAAAAAATTAAAAAATGGATTTTTTTCGCAATTTAAATTTTTAATATAAATTTTTGTTTTGTGAAAAATGACACATTTTTTCAGCATACATTTTTTCATATAGAAGATTCGTTCTTTGTAGCTCGTTCTCAGATAGTTTTGCTGTATAAAATAGAGTAACTGACCATTTTTTTGGAAATAATGCGCGTAGTATCGGCAACGCCCTTTTGAGAAATTATGCTTGTATAAAAATATTGCAATGGCCAGAGAAAATCATGGAGATTCATACATCAAACACAACTGCAAATATTCGTTTGAATGGACGATGGTATTATGCGGTCAGCCGGTTTTTCAAGGAATCGCTCTCCTCCTTCATCTTCAGCTTCTTCTTCAGTATCGTCCAATATATCTCTAATGGCCGGAATTGGGGACAATTTTGTGAATTCAGCTCTTTTGGGATGAGCTGCTCCCCATCGACTATATCTGGCTATAACATAACTTGACCATCATGGGACTTCATGAAGAATAAAATCCGTTTGTTGAGGCAAACCCTTTTATATACTTCCAAATTGTGAGTCTTATCCTACTCTAAAATGTTGATTTTCTTACCAATTCCCCTGCCAAATCATATTTTTTCGAGTATTTATCCGCGAAACCAAACTTTAATCTGCTAAAAACCGCGTAGCCTTGTAAAACTCGCATCTCAACAAGCTGACCTATAATGAATGTGTTTGAATCAAAACTTGCACTTGGACTCACACTAAATCTTCTCTTATTTATTTTGAGGGATGAACTCAAATTGTCTTAATTTTACGGGAATCTGCTTTTGGTGAAACAAAAAAATTGCATAAGTCAGTGAAATGTAGACAATGCCAATTTAAAGGTTGGCTTCGGGTAAATGAACCTTCCAAAAATTTTAACGAAAAAATTAATTCATTGTCATTTTATTTGTCTAGAAAAATGGTAGCTAGGTCTTCGCGTTTCTTCTCAGTTTTGTATGACATTATGACATTAAACAGAATTTATCTTTGTGCAATCAGTGAAAGTAAATTGAAAATTTATTGAGATGTTTACATTTCCTGTTGATAACCAAGAAGATATTCAATTTGATGTTTTACCAATAAAAACAAATTAAAAAATGAGCGACCGAAAATGGAAGGTGCACGGATACCAGCTTCAAATATATTAGAATGAAAAAATCGCAACTAAACCACAGACTAACAGACATAACACTATGAGGGGATTCCCTCAAAAACATCGATCCGATAATTTTCCCAGAACACTAGCTCCATCTTTTATTCACAGTCCCAAACACTCATTTACTGGTGGGTTACCCCTCAGGGGTGGGAACCATTTTTCACTAGTGGTCTATCCCCCGTATGCTTGTTCATATGTCAGTGGCGCCATAATTTCAAATGTGGCCACAGTCCCAACTATAAATATATTTAAAATGACCGTTAAAGCGGGCGAAGCTTTGTTTTTGAGTGTTATGTCTGTTAGTCTGTGACTAAACTACAAGCATAAAAATCGGACTTGGGCGTTCCTCTGTGATAGTAGGATAAAAAGTATAAAGACCGCAAAAAATATTCCTGGACTGGTACAAAGTTCTTTTGGTTAGACGACTTTTAATCTTTAGCTTCACGATATATGGAAGCACATGCGTACGAATTTGTTATTTTTATCCTGTTCTTATACTGGAAGCTGATTCTTTCCAAGTTTTGCGGTTGACAACTTTTTAAGCGATTCTTATGCTGAAGAATCTCATTCCGATTTTTATGCTTGAAGCTTATTTCCGATTTTTACATTCTAATATATTTGAAGTGGGTTGGAAGGTGTGCCTCCTTCCCCCTTTGCTAGCCGGCTGGAGCCGCCTATGATCCATAACAACAACAACCATCCACACATCCACGCCACATACCGGCTGATCGCAAACATCAATCAACCCGCCCAATTTTTGTTTTGGGATTGCTCGTAGTTACCATA
The DNA here is from genome assembly GCF_030247195.1 of Topomyia yanbarensis. Classification (NCBI taxonomy): domain Eukaryota; kingdom Metazoa; phylum Arthropoda; class Insecta; order Diptera; family Culicidae; genus Topomyia; species Topomyia yanbarensis. The sequence goes on along the minus strand of NC_080671.1, from coordinate 188,117,501 downwards.
CCGGAATCAACGACTGCGCGGCAATCCGATAGGCTCTAATTACGCTGCGCTTATTTGCCTTTGAGAGACTCCCGATTCCCACACACAAATAAGCCTAAGAATGCGTTGGAATTGTGAACCGAAAAAGGCAGCTGCTTCCTACATCAAAAAATAACACAGACATCCATCAGGTGCCAAATTAACACATCTAACTTTAATGATCGCTCGCCGGGCGTTGACGCCACGCTAATTCGAGCAACTGCTCCGAGGTTTGTAAATCTATTTGGACACGTCTTCTGCCCGCACCTCCGACTGTTCCTTTTTCCTGATGAAAGATCTGTACTGCGCGACTTAGCAATCGATGGGTGGGGCTTGGTGCATTGTGTCTTGGCTCCAACGAGGCAGCAGACCTTCAACAGCGTGTGACCAATGAATGTTAATTGGGATTTAATGGGCGATCCAAACGAGTTCATTTCCGTTTGCAGCGTGTGTCACGGTTGCGGGAGAAGGGAAGCGACTTTGGAATCGATTTGTAAGACATTTCGTTCTAGATCATCTGGAGAATTCTTCGTCCACTTTAGTGAAAACTGTCTGGTGAAGAAGAAACACATTAGATTGGATATTAAAGAGACTCAATTTTCTGAACACAGGCGAGTCAGAGTTATATTGGTTTGTGGGTGAGTATCATCCTATGTATCCTATTTTTTTGTTTTGAAGTAAAATAGTTCTAACTTTTCAATAAGTGTGAGTAATAAGTAGTTTTTGGTTACAATGTTGCCAAATCCGCTTATTTTTATTTTGGAAATGGTTATGTCATTGTATTTATAAGATAGTTTTACACAGACAAACATCTAATATATCAAGATAACTTGAGCCAATACTCAGACACAGTCATTTGAAGCAAAAACTCGCAATTTCTCAGCACATTTCTCGCTATATCTCAGTAACCAAGCAGAATGTCACAATGCTGAAAACGCAACTTTGTAGAAATTTTTTAGACAAGTAATGTGGCATATCTAGCTCAGTTAACCTTAAAATGGCGTTTGTCATAAGATAGCACAACAGTGACGATTTATGTTACATTTTTTCTCAGTAAAGAATATGTTCAACAAATACCATGCAATTTTATTGAGCTGTTTTTTCCATAGACAGTTTATCTATTTGAACTTATCTCCCCGTTCAAAAAATTGTCCCTTATCCAAATTTCGGTACAACCTTACAAATGTGTTCTCTAGTATTTCTTTTACTTTATATTAATTTGAATTGACAACTATAGGATCCAAACTAATAGATCAGTTCCGAAATAACTGATTTTCCCACAATTTTCCAAAGTTCTCACAAATCGTGTATTCGTTTTCGGAGCTAGCGTCAATCCGGCGCTAGCTTAGTCATGTCACTAAGCTGGTGTCGGATTCGGATGAGACGAAATTGAAGCGCAAATTCCATGACTAATTTATTTATAAGTTTTCTACCCTTACGCGCAAATGTGGTTTTAAAAAAATTCTCATTAGTAGAGAAAAGATTGTTTTTGTTTAGGGGTTACCCCCAAAACCCCCTTCCTGACTATTTCCTGACGCCACTGCCCTAGCTTTAATCAAATCCAAAAATTTCTTTCCTTCAAATAAAAAGATATCTCTTAGGCTTCCGTAAAAAATTCAAATTGTTGTTTCTTCAATCTTAAGAAATATTTGAAAAAATCTATTACTCTATTGAACAAATTATATAAAAATATACTTTTATGGAAAAACTTCCAAGAATAAGCTATTGCAAAGATACTTCTCAATAAAGATAAATCCAGAAGGCATTACAAAATTACAGCTTCCAGATGCGGCCTCTAAGGAGACCCATCAATCAGTTGCTATAGGCAACACCCATCAACCATTGTCCCTGTCGTAAAGCCCTGTGTATCTGTATCACGGAATGTTCCACATATCACTTCGTTTGTTGGTAACCGGTTGCTTCTTCAACCGTCTGACTGCTCTGTTCCTGTCTGTCTGGTTGGCCATCGCCGCGTGCGTATGCAGCAGCAAAACCCAGTTCTGCTTTGTGACTTCCCCTTTCCACCCATTTGACCCAACTGTGACATTGCATCCACACAATTCCATCAAGCCAGTCGTCATGAAAGCCAATTTTCTTCCAGCTCGCAGTTTCATAATGCGCGCACGTGTACCGTGAATTTAGTCAGGTTAATTAGTTCACTAATGTATGGAGAATAAAATAATTGGCCGTCGGCTTTTGTACCATTGATACCGGTGCGTGTGTGAAGAGATGTTGGTTAGCCGGTTGGATGGTTGGTTGTTTGACTGGGTGCGGTTTTCCGTGCTCGCGAGTACCTTCCACTGTTAGCCGCGTACTGTGAGCATTGTGGTCACCAATGGAAACCGAGCATAAATTTGATAGCTGAATTCTGTTGGTCGTTGATGCATTAGCCCAGTTGAGTGTGATTTTCGACGATCGATGTAGATTCGATGGAAGAATGGTAATTCATTTTTGAAGAACACCGTTTTAACCTACCCCATAATTCGCTAAAAAGTTCATTTGATTTTTTTTAAATTAAAAAAAAATTGTTTTCGTTCAACATGTTCTACGAAGATCCTGAGAAACGTCATGCTGCCAAGAAAGATCATAACTGCGATAGAAATGTCATCCACTTAGCCATCGGTGGCCTGTGGTTGCCATCTCATTGTTCCTTAAATTTTTTGTAGTCACCAGTGGCGGAGCCAGAGGAAAGGATGATAATGATGATAATTCCCTACCCACCCCCTCTCCCCGCCACAGCGAACCAAAACTTGTTTGATTGAAAAAAACTAGTTATTGATGCCAATTTAATCAAATAGTCCACAAAACAATTTTGGAAGTATATTGTATGATCACTGCATTGAGAACCTATTGTTTTAGGCATCTTATAACTGATCTCTTAGCCGAGATACCATAGCTATTACATTACGTCGAAACCAATAAAATTACTGCCTGAAATATTATGGTTTTTTTTTGATATTCCGAAATATGGATAAGGTTCAATTTTTCGAAAAATAGCACTGCTCCATCGGAATCCAATCAGACTAATTACAATAACTTCAGTTCTAAAGCTGATCCTTCTTACTGCTAATACTCAAATGAAAGGCAATAGTCTCATTTATGAGTAGAGCTTCTATTTCCCAACGATTTACACCTTCCCAGGATTGGGGAAATAAATAATAAATTTCCTGGCAAATCCCAGGATCTCGGCAATACAGAAGAAAAATAAAAATGTGAATGATTTAAATCATTTGATAACTCGTCAAAAAAATTACGCAACATCAACTTCTTTTAATGATTTTTCTTGGCTATATGTAGGGTGATGAGCCTATTTGCGCCATGTTTCTATTATCACCCTACCCATTTGAAGCCGTTGGTTAGAGCAGTGTCTGCCATCTTTGTTCAACGCATTGAGTCAAATGGTAGCGCAACAATAGGGGCACTCGATTCAAGTTTTCATTGTGCTCAAACACGAGAATTTTACTGTTTTCAACGCATTTGTGTTATTATATTGGTTCTTAACAACGAAGCAAAGCGGTTGATGTCAATTTTTACGCATTCCATTAATTGTAAGGCAAGAAATTACCGAATTAGTGAGGCACTTTGCTTAGTATGGTGAAAATAGCTCATCACCCTATAACCTAAACTTTGGTAATTACGATTACGATTGGGACGTAATACTAAGCGCAGCTGTTGGAGCTACTGTCCAAAATTGGAATTCGTTGATCGTCTGATGCGATGGAATGTGATCAATTTAATGCAAAGTACCTTCTTTGGTAATCTTGAATGAAAAGATTGAACGGCTTCAGGGTATTATGCAGTTATTTCCGATCAAATGAGAAAATGTGATATATCTGCTATGATTTTTCAGATAAAAAAACACCCATGTTTTCTCCAGGAAATACAAAAAGTGCTTTCCATGCTCCATAAAACGGAGAGCTTCATGTAACTGTAACGATGTGGGCATGGTCGTTGGTAAGTAAATATAAAACCATCAGTTTTGTGGGGAGAATGTTGGCAGCACAACCTCTCAGTGGCGGCGCAAGGTGTTTTGCCGCTCGGGGCCAAAAATTAAATTTGCCACCCCTTTTATAATGAATTTTCAAAAGAGTTCGATTGTTTCCCATCTATATGAAACAAATTTGATAAAAGTATTAGAAAATGTCTACATGAAAATGAACTTTTTCACATTTTATTGTCACTATTTTTTCATGGCTGTAGTGCTGCGCATAAATTTCCTAGGAAAAGGTGGCGCTACGACTCCGCTCACATGTTCGCACCGCGCTATTGGTAGGATCCTCTATAAAATATAAGATATTAGTTATAATTACTCTAAATATAAAATCAAAGTATGAAGTGCAAGATCGCGAAGTACTATAAAGTTCCTATTGAATACATCACAATAATTTTTAAAAAAAATTAACGTGTTTTCAAAACATACATATTTAAATGCACTGATCAATGAATGGGATAAAACATTTTAAAGTATAATTCTTGTGAATTACTGCCGATTAACCATGTCTTTTTTTAAATTCTCTAGCTAAACGATCAGAGGAACTTTATATACCTTTAACCCCATTAAACCCATCTCTATCTATAACTATAAGTTTAGGCTAAGGCAAGACTAGCTTATAAAATCAATTATTGAGATTATTAAATTTGATTTGAGCGCTAGCATAGGTATTATTCGTAGAACTGAAGTAATTGCAATTTGTCTAGCCAGATCCCGCTGGAGCAGTGCTGCCAAGGACAGTTTCTGTTAAGGGCGTAACATAAATTTTTGATATATTTATGATGACTCGAATTATTATTGAAAACTGATAAACCCTATCAATTTAGACTGTCTTCGACTACCTTTTCCATACAATTTGATTATTATAAATATTGTAGGGGAATTGTATTGAGCATCGGATGGTAAATTTTGAGCAATTTGCAGCACTGCGAAAGAAGAACCTAAAACAGGTTTTTCATGCTCCTTGATCCACAAAGTTTTGATAAAGCATTGTTTTGGAGCCGTATATGCGCCAGGGAAAAGTCGGACATGAATAGTGATAGTGCTATAGTAATTTTGTACTTTTCAAGTGACCTAGAATAGGTTGTAGATCTCATCAAATGCAATTCAAAATAATGTAATATAAAATTGTGTATTCCCTCAAAATCTTGATATATTGCAAAAAAATTGTATTTTCCGGACCTTTGCCACTAAAAAAATTCTACACTGTCATTTTTTAACCGATTTTCAATTTCTGTGTTCTGAAGAAAAGACTTTTCCAACGGTATGCTAAGTTATGTTCTTTATGTTCGGTATGCTAAGTTATGTTTAAATACTCTGCGGGTTTGGGACAACAATCAATATTTTGCGATTTTTTCATGAAAATTAGGAAAATTACTCAACATTCTTATTTAATTAAAAAATTAGAGAGATTTAGTTCTTCATTTAACGATCTGTTTATCTCCACATCCGGTTAAAAATGGTAAAATTAATTTTTGTTTCCCCAAATTAGATACTTGCTTGCATGAACTCTTAAGGGATTAGTGAGGCAATGCGCGCACTATGGGATCCTATAATCATAACATCGGTTGTTTTCCCTAATTTTAACTTCAAAGTTTACACACATACTTTTAAATGTATACGTAATCTAGCAAAAAAATCGATTTTTTGAAAAAAAAATTATGAAACCGTCCCCTTAAAAGTTCGTGCGAGCAAGTTTGTAATTTGGAATAAATCAATTACACTGGCATTTTCAAACTGATTGTTATGAAAAATACCGCATAATACTTTCAACAAAAGAACATAACAAATGACCGCATAACTTTTTTTTCATTTCGATTATAGAAGTTTTAACCTTAAGGTCATTCGCCTTTTCGGGTTAGAAAAATCTCTTATGAAAATTTTCTAACCCTATATGCGGGGTCAGGACTCGAGCTCAGGTGCGCTGCATACAAGGCAATCGTTTTACCAACTACTCTACGCCCACCGCGCAACTAATTTTTTAGACCCGAGAAATAGTTTTTTTTGCTATAAATCAGTATATTAAGGGTATATTAATTTGATCAAACGTAGGTTTGCATTAGAGATGGGCGAAACAGTTCACTTCGAAGAACCATTCCAGACTGAACAGTTCTGTAAAAAGAACTAGTTCAGATGAACCGTTCTTCCGTTCAGCTGATATTTTACTTGTATCTAGTGAATGTCTCTCAAAACATTCGATTCTTGGAGAGGATCCAAACAGATGGTGCCCAAACTATTGTACCCCTGTATGCTTAACAAGTTCATCAAGGGTAGCGATTTCTTCATGATGTATAACTAGAGAAATAGAGAATGTGATGAGTCGTTCTTTGCCGGTTCCATTCTGGGAGAGCACAGAGAGCGGTTTGTGGGACGGCAAGTCGGTTCATTTTCATTCGTTCGCCTAAAAATCGGTCCGAGAAATTCGCCAAACGGCTTTGGGTCAGGTTCAGTTCATTCGCTTTGAAGAGAATTGAGAACTACCGTTCTTTTAAAAAGAACTTCCGTTCGCTCATTCTCTTCGAAGAACCAGTTCACTTGAACCGTTCGCGAACGAATGGCCCATCTCTAGTTTGCATTGTATTTGACCAGACCTGCAACCTTTTTCTGGGTCACTTGAAAAGTTACATTCTTTTTTATTTTGGGGTACTGTGTAATTATTCATTATAGTACAAGAGTCGATAAATTTTTTAATAGTATTTGTAGTATTTTTATACTAATGACAAGGTCGCCGAATAGTGAATATTTCTGCTAATTTCTAAGCGTACCGAGACCAGGAACCACTTACTTCGGTATTGTAACTGCACCCTTCAAGGGACACTCTCAGGCCTTTATGAGGAAGATCAGGAAATAAAACTGAATTTTCTCTTTCGGGAATTTATAGGCACATTAGAAGATGTTCCCACAATGGGATGGTCAGACTCTCGCTCTTTAGTGTACAAGAAAACGTATAAATTAGTCGTTGTCGGTGGCGTGGCTCTCATTTGCATTTCTTATCGGAGCGTTCTTTAAAGGAATGTTTCATTTTAGGCGCTGTAGGCCCAATTGTTTTCAACGACAGCAGTTCATGCCTCGCGGCACAAAAAGGCGAACAGGTAGACTAGCTCCATCCAAAAGATCAAAGTTTGAAAGAGCAGATTCGGCGAAGGGTTAGAAATGAGGCGGATGGAAAATAAGTTGTTTTCATATAGTCCTTGATTTTTCCTGAACGCAACTGCTTGCGAACCAGAATTTTCACTGGCCGAAGCAAAGGGTTCTTGAAGGAGCGAACCCCATTCTTCGCAATTGAGGCCCTTGTTAAAGACTACACCATCAATCTCTACTTCCCGGGTGGTACATAGACAAGATACTTCTTAGTACACGGCCAAGTGGTATTTAGTCAAATCTCGCATATATCGATGATGTTAAATGGCTTATCTTTGCCCTCATTCAAGTTTGTTATGAACATATATCAAATTCGTTACTGAGATGATTATGATTTTCATTGTTTTTTTTTCGATAAAAATGCACTTTAAAAAAAATCAGTTTTTATAAGGAAAAGTTTTTTTCAAATAACTTTTTTTCTTGAAAGTGCCCAACTTGAATTTTTGACGATAGGTAGGAAACATAAATACCTATCTTGGAACAAAATTTCATCCAAATCAAAGATAGGGTTTTTTGGAAAGTCGACTTTAAATTTTTAAAATCGTTTTTTTTTCGGTGTAGAAGTCGATGAAGAATTTTTTTCAATACTTTTATTCAATGATTTGAATAATTTTGTAAAAATTACTCCTACAACGTTTTTTGTAGGATTTGTCATTTTTAGACTACAGCCATTTAAAAAAATGGTAAAATTTTTTTACCCTTTTCAGTCTAGATCATTTTTGGAAAAACAAATTGTGCAAAGTGGCTTTTGTGATAAAGTATTCATGAGCATGAGCATGATGACCGTACAATTCGTAGTTGCTACTCCGTGCTTGACCAGAATAAGCGAAATTGCACAGAGAATCAACGAATGGGGCCTGGGAGTAGCTATCCATTCTCAATGTAACAAACGTTGTTATGGAGACCGTGTAATCTGCATCTCTACGTTTGTGACGGGAAGAAGTTTTTGTTAGTAGGATGGGGTAAAGAGTTACATAAATCTGGATTAACCCTCCCAAGCAACACCGTTTGTTGCCTAGCAGTTTCTGCAACATAATTCGTTGAAAAGAAGTGAACATAAACCGTTATTCAACTGATTTTGCAACCTAAAAAGCGCACCAGCAAAAGTTTATGGTTATGTAACAAACCGCGGCCATTACATGTTGCAAGTGTTGCTTGGGCTGATAAGTGATACGAACTATGCAACTATCAGAAGTATTGTCATGTGTTCATTGCTCTGGGTAGCCAGCTGCCGAGAATTTTTGATAGATTTATCGTTTGTTGAATTAATTTGGAAATGCTCGGTTTGTAAAAAAATGCAACTTCAGCTCCGGATTACCGACAGTCGGGAGTGTTGCTTATGTTTAATTGAATCAAACGATATGTGAACGATTTAATTATTCCGACGAAACACGAAATTCCAAAAACAATACAATATCATGAGAAACGATTACCTTTAGCGTCTCGATACATTTGTCGAAATAGATATCGTAATACCTATGTAATTGAAGATTTCGTAATACAAGTATTATTTATCGTGTATAAACGTTGGTATTGTAGAGCAAATAAAACGATAATAATGTATTGGTTTCTTTCTCCGCGAACAATTGAAATCGGTCGATTTTTTGTTATTTGCGCGCGTTTATAAGTTAACCAAAGCGTATTTTAAACGCACTACGGAAATACCTGAAACGACTAGCGTTGTATGTCGAATTCGAATATACAACCGATGACGCTAATTTTTTCACTAATTACTAGAACTAGTAACTGGTTCATACATGATTCAACAGTCATCACTTCACTCAGATAAGACCATGCGTATTCCCCACGCACATGAAATGTCCAGTCGATTAGTTTCCTAGTTGGTCGAATAAACACAAAACAAACAAAGAAATTAGTTTGTCCAAAGAAATGTCAGCTCGATTGGCATCAACCGGCGGATACGTGTTCCCTTACAATGCCATCAAATCAAAAAAAAAATTAAAATTACATACGACAAAACATGTGCAATTCTGAATATAACAAAATGAAAACTACCTAATTATTTGCAATAAAATAGGATTGAAAAAATTAGTTGCTTAACCAAGGACCATTCTCAAAGATAGCACTGTTGATGAAAAATAAAATAAATAATAAAATAGGTGATAAGGGACGCGGATAAAAATAGCTGACCACCGCCTGGTTTTTTGTGGTAAAGTCTTCATGAACAGAAAGTTTCATTAAAATCTGAGAGGGTGCTGCCAACTCTGAATACGATTTAGCGTAAAATTCGTCCAATGGGTTTTTTTCTACAGCATTTTTTCCTTGATGCAATTTGAAGTGGGACACCCTTTAATAGCGTTTTCCTCGAAACCGCGTTTTTCAAAGTGGCGAACATAATAACTCAAAAATAAATTAACGAATTAACTTATTTTTTTCATGACATGTGCACATTGCACAATATGTGTAGCCTGTCGATGAACCACAGAAAACTGAATGAATAAAAGCAGAGCTATTGAATTCTTTCGCGTTTTTGGGATATAGTGCCTCCCGCGCACTCCCTTAAAGTTTGGAGTATATTTTCAAACTTGGAGTTGGTAAAATTATGTATGCATTTAAGCTAAATTTATTTCAATGCTATTCGTACATGTCGGAGCCCACCAAATAATTGAACCAAAACGACACGATTTGTGACAAATCCATTAAACAGCCTGCGACTGTCTCACACAACTACGCATTAACATTTTTTTTGCAAATATCAGCAAAACTTTCAGTAATCCCGATCAGAAATTCACATTAAAATTATATCAAAATTATATCACGAGAAAATATATATCTCAGTTTGATATAAAATATAGCTGGATAGTTGTTAAAATATCAAGTTTTTATACCAAGAAAATGTATCGGTTATATCATATTATATCTCAATCTATTTTAGTATAAAGTATGTTGGTTATATCTTGGTTTGATAAAAAAATTATATCACACAGACGGATATTTAAGATATTTTATATCTAAATGAGTTAATATATCTGAAAATATCAGAATTATATCACAAAAATCCATTTTTTTTAATTATTTTTAATTAATAAATCAAATATTTTCTTGTGAAAAATAATTCATTATTCTTAGCGAGCAATTTTGCAAAACGTACATTTTCTTATGTATTTACATTCAAACATATTACAAGACAAGACCACTAGTAATGCGATTTGGAGCCAGTTCTTGGGAGGATCCATGGTGGCATTGTTATAGCTCTGCCAAACTGTCTTGGAAAGATAATATTTTATTGTACATACTATGTTGAAAAGACACGATATGGTTGATATAAATATGATATATTATTTGATATCATTATTGACGAATCAAAACATGATATAATTTTAATTTAATTTTAATTCGTTCCAAACGACATATATCAAAATTATATGGTTATTTGATATAAATATCAAATCGAGAAATAATTTTGATATATTCTTGATATGGTTTTCTGATCGGGATTGTCATTCTTTTTAACTGATTGTTTCAGCTATCGCATTCGGAAAATTGCAGATCTAATTTTCTGATCGTCGGCAAAACAATTAGTTTTACTGCAAGTCAACAATCCTAAAATTTTGATATGCTATATTTCTCCTTAATGGAGCAGATATTGGGTAAAACTAACCTTTCTCCACCAAGGAGAAAATTGCTTTAAACCGTATCTGCGCGTCAAGGGCACAAAACCTACAACTAAATTAGTTCAACCGTTATGTGTCCGACGCGGTACCCGGATACCCACAAAACTGAAATACCAATAACTAAGGTAATTTCCAACCGATTTTGATCCTTTTAGGTGTTTTGGATTCAGAAACTCATCCACTTTTAGACTTGGTAAAAATGAATCGGGTTACTTCATTCGGTTCCGGGGAATCCGGATTTCCAGGAGCATGTTCCAGTGCTAGGGTACTATTTGTGAATTTCATAGGAATACCGGCAATATTGGTATCAAAATTCTTGGAATTATGTCAGTAAGCTGTATCTGGTGGTTTTGGAACCATTTAGCGATTTGACCCCGGAACGTACATTCCGGAGCAGGTTCCCGTGGGGCCGTGAGTGGCTATTCCATTCCAATTCCATTTTTCAAATTGTCATAGAGTCCCGTAACAATAAAAAACAGACTTTCGAGACAATTTAAAGAGTTTTGATACTCATATTGCTAGGACATTATTAAAGTTTACAAAGCATACACTAGTACTGGAACATTACTCGGGAAAATCCGGATTACCAAGAACCAGATCCATTCATCCGGTTCAATTTTATCTAATCAAATAGTTAACGAGCTCCTGAACCCAAAACATCTAAAAGTGTCCAAATCGGAAAAAGGATGACATAGTTATGAGCATTTCAATTTTTGGGTACCCGGGTACCCTCGTTGGCCTGTAATTTGCGTTGCGACTTCGTCTCGTCAGAATCCGACACTAACTTAGTGACAGCACTAAACTAGCGCCACTGACTCCTTGCTCGGATTGGCACTTGCTCCAAAAGCGGAGACACTAATCATAGATCACATTTTATACAACATATCTTCATTCCCAGTCAGCAAATTTTCTGGCAGAGACCGCTCTGCTAGATTTCTGTAAGTCATGGTTTGGCAGCCCTGTCAGATTTCTGCGTGTATCCTGTCGGGTTAGTTGAGCTAGGGCGAACTCGGTTTCGCTTGCGTTTTCCGGCAAATTTTGACAGGAACCAAACAAAACCCTGGCATAACTCAGACAAACTGTGCAAAGATCCTGGCAATTCCTACCTGGTAGAATTTAGCACGAATCGAGCAAAACATCTGAAAAAGCGTGCAGAGATCTTGGCCGTACATTTCTGGCTAGATTCTGGATAAAAGTGAGCAGCATCGGTTGGTTTAACTGCTTCTGTCAGAAACGGTTGTTGCATTTGAGCGAATTCGTTGCTCAAATCGCGCAAAATGCTCGCAAAAACTCTGCCAGCATCAATTTCACTTTGCTCAACTTTTGATATCTTTCTGTTTGCCACGCTGACCGGGTTTGTCTTCAACCGCCAGGATTCTGAATCGGTTATTGATTTTGAGCCAGAATTCTACCAGAAGTCAGCCAGACATCCGAATAAATTTTCCTTCAAAATGAAAAACTCGTCTTCACAACATTTCAAATGCCTTCAAAATGAAGACAAATCTTCAAATCCGGCATCTCTGACACTAATTGTGTTCCTGAGCAAACCCGTTGACTAGGGTGGTGTCCCGCAAGAAAAGGAGCTTAGTAAAATATTTTGCTCAAATACAACATAAAAGTTGGTGTGTAGGGAATTGTTCGAAAAAACTAGTTGCATGCTCATTCTAAAGTCGTCGACATCCATATTTTTTTTATGCCCGGTATACGAATACATACTCGAAAGTTCCCAAAATCCCCAACTGTTTATAATTTGTGTCGAAGCTAAATGAAAACCTAGGTTCATTTTGTAATGTGAGCAAAGAATGGCAAACCAATACCATTAGAGTATTGATGCCAAATTTGGTCGTTTTAAATTACTGTCATAACATTTAGTTTCCACCCGGCTCGTCTCAACTGCACCCGACCCTTGACCGATCTACATACAGTGCCGTCTGTAACATTACACACCGAGATACTTTGGATATCAGATTTCCAACCGAAGCCCAAGCGCAGCTGGGAACGAATTGCTCGAACCATAAAATGACCGTCGTCGGCTCATCCATCGTTGGATCCGCCGCGTCCGGTTCGGCTGGCAACCAGCCAGAACGACAAAAACAAACCACGATGAGAACACTGAGAAGGTCGACATCGAGAAGTGGGTGAGCCGTCGAAGAGATGTAGAAAGGGACGCGCACAAGTATCATTTGATAAATATGTATGAAATTAGTCGTCCTCCACTTGTATGTCGCTGCTGCGGAACGAATTCATCCGAAGGTTATTCCGGCACTCGTTTCGGTGTAATGTTTGCACATCATAAGAAAACTGACACTTTCGAGATGCATGACGTACTGTCATCGCCTTGGTCTCGTTGCCTGCCCCGGGAGGAGGCACAGTGTCCGAAGGGCATCGAGCCCTTGAGTGGCACAGCTGGACACTTACGTCAACACTGACTGACTAACTGGTGGACGTAACTGTGACGATCCCAATGTGTGCGACGAGCAAATAGGGAAAGAAATTGTATCCTTCAATTAGCACGTGGTGCGCACCGAGAATACGTGTGGGAAAAAAACGTGCACGCACAGTACGAAGATATCCTTTGGCCTGTGGGAATGTGGCCTGGTTGTCTTACGACATAAATGGCACTGCGGGTGGTCTGTTTTCGAAGTCGATGAACTTTGATGTGAGTGTAATGCTAATAGCATTCTCTGTATAAGTATTTGCATCTCCTTTCTGAGAAAACAGATTTAAAGGTTTAGATAGCAAAGAACGAAGGCTTGTTCGCTGGCAAACAAATGATAACAGCATTACCATCCCTTCTCGATTCGAATCTTCGAGTTCACAATTATCTATCGTATAAATGTTAAATAATATTTCTACCTGAACAATTTGCATATGCAAATCTGAATTTATCAAGGTACTCTATTTTCCGTAGTCTGTTCCTTTCCGATAAATCTGTGAATTTAAGTTTAAACTTGAACAATTACGAATTTCAGTAACCTATCAATCATGCATAGTGTCAATTTAAATGTAATCCTGGAAAACATCCAACCACAATTTTCCGATTCTTAAAACCTAATGAAATAATTGCTAGCAATTAGGCCAAAGTCAAAAATTCTCAGATTCAACCAATGAAAGTTTGCTGAAAACTGCACTGATACATCTTGTTCGTGGGCAGAAAGTCGCCCCTGGTAATCCAAAGGTTCCGGATGCAGCACTTCGTCTCACCGCATAAACCGCAAGCTACGTACTTCGTTTTCGTGTGTCGATTCCGGCATCAAGGCGATCTGTTGAGAAACTTAATTTCCTCGATGTTCTTTCTTCAAATTAAATTCACCGGTACGCACGGCAGCGTCAGGTTGGATGAGTAATTCCCGACAGAAGGATCAAAATATTATCATTTCGAACCAATTTGGATGATTATCTGTAATTTCTTTTCACACAATAGATACACATTGTTCTCCGACTGCTGTTGATGAAGCCCAGGGACAATTTCCAGCGGCGGGTGAGAAGGTTTCAAACAAGTGTTGTTTTGGAAACAAAAGCAAAGTGAACATTTAATTGATGTCATATGGTGCACCGACAACAACCGTAATCGAATTTAAACACAGAGACTTTTGATGGGTTACAAATAAATTCGACAACGGATCTATGTTCTTTATTAAATTGTTATTCTTTCAGTAATACATTAGGGACGATAGAGTGTAGCTACTAAATCAAAATTATTTTAAAGTATGTGAAACCAATAGTTCTAGTGTATGCACTAGATGGGTAGGTAATGTTCGAGAAGTGAAGTGAAGTAGAATATACCGTAAACCGGGGTGACATTGATTACTTTTCGAACATTTTTTTCAAGTTTAATATTTGTAAACCATGTACTGATGTATGAAGAACAAGATTGGATGGTTTTACCTAAAATTGTCCGCTGACAGCTATTTTTTAAAAAATGATTTATAGTTGAAGTCCGTTTTCGTATTCCGGGGTGACTTTGATAACCTGCATGTTCATTCACATTAAGTTATTGATGTCAATGTTTTTCATTCAAATGTTTGTATAAACTAATTCTGGAAAGATACTCATTGTTAAATAGATGTTAATTGGTATTATAAAAAGTATTTAAATGTACTTAAAATTCGAGTAACCAATATTCGTATAATTTGTGTCCAACTAGAATAAAAGATTCTGAAAAACTTTAAAACTGCCAAAATTGTTTTATTTCAGTGCTTTATCAATGTACAAAAAGTTTCATTCATTTTAACACATTAGAATATTGAACAATAAAGAAAATGTTAGAAATTTTAGCTTAAAATAATTTGAAATAATTGGCAACTAGTTTTACAAAAAAAATGTATTTAAAATAAACAAAATCTTAAAACTAAATTTGGCATATTCTAAACTAAAGAAAAATAAAAACTCGCTTGTAATTTATTACTTTTGCTCAAATCTGAGATTTATTTGTTTTATAAAAAATAGCCACTTCACGAAGCTTCGTAAAAATAAGGTAAAGTCAAATTTTGGTTTTTTGTAGTTTTTGTACCCAAAAACCGAACAATATACTCAAAAAGTATAACAAATCAGTATTTTATAAGTTTAGAGTAAAAATCATTCTAAATTAAAATGATTCGGTCGACTATTCTGGTTTAATAAGCGATCTACGAAAAAAGTTTCGAGTGATCAAAGTCACCCCGATGATCAAAGTCACCCCGGTTTACGGTACTTAGGCTGGTAATTCGAATGCTGCTATTCTTACTATCTTCTGCATGGTTACATTAAAATCTGCTATCAGGTATTTCTGTTTTCTGCTTATTTTTAGAAATAGGCCACTTTAAAGCATTGCATATATCCATCGGCCAAATCGGATAAAAAATACTTTTTGGACTCATTAGAGGTTGAACTCATTCCGCAGTTAAAAGCCGGTAGAAGGGCATTTGCGCGTAGAATGTCAGCATTAGAGTTAAGGCAACTGCCCATAAATAATAATATGTTCAAACCTTATCCAACCAGGTTTCTTGGCAATAACCCTGCACGTATGAGAATAACCGACAACGAATGTTGCACCAGGACAATACTTTTAACGGAGCATTTCACTTGTTGAGCAGTGGGATTCGCATACAAAACAAGGAAAATAAAAATCCCGTTATGCACATGTTATAGAATTAATCTAGTTCTACGGATCGTTATAAAACTCTATTTATAGCAGCATATACGACGATATGTAAACGTTTTCCCAGTTCGCCCCGAGTATCAAACCAACAGCAAAAACTTATACAGTGAAAATCCGTTTTTATCAGGCTGATAAAACGGGGACATTGATAAAATCGGGACATATATTTTTCTTTCTTTTTAAGAAACTTAAGCTCTTAAAATATTCTTTTTAATCCCTAGATATAGCCTTATAACCCATTCTACCCAACAGTGCAAAATTCATAAAAAATTAAAAATTTTATTTTTGTGTATCCGAAAGATCCGAAATCTCTAAGATGAGAAAAATATGCTCAAGAAAGGTTTTACTCGAATTCAAGTTGGTTCGTCTGCTAGAACCCATCAAACTACCAACTATTATTTTTCATACGAAGCTGACGAAATCGGGTCAAAAAGCTGATAAAATTGGGGGTAGAGATATTCTACCGCAGTGCACTCTGGAGCGCGCGTTCGCCAGCGAACACTTGAAATTCGTTTATTTAGCTCCGAAAGAAAGAGCGTTCTGTGTTCTGCGATCATTGTATGCATGAAACGGGCCCGCATGTACATCATTGAAATGATTCCTGGCAGCTGTCATAGAGTATATTGCTTCGAGCTGATGAAATGTCGTCGCTGTTGTGCTATCTTATGACAAGCGCAATTTAACACATTTCGAGAAAAAACGATTTTTAAAGTTTGAGATTAATAACTTATAAATGGTATAAACAATTCAAAGAAGACCATTGATGCTTCTATATATTCTGAATTAGTCTCTCAAGTATTGGGAAGATCGGTTAACTATATTGCGAGTTTTTACTATAAATGTAAACAAAAGTCGCGCTCACACGCGTCGTAGGTGTGTATTGATAACAAAATTTGTATAGCGTCACGCTATTAGCGTGTCATAAACGTGCATGGGAAATTTTCCATAGAAAACAATCAGCAATTCTTAACTATACTATGGTCTATAAACAATCGGTGAGATGCATTTTGAAGGAAATGAGTCAGAGAATCTATAAAAAATAGTTATTTTTGGTTACAGTGTTGCCAAATATGCTATATTTCCAATTTTAAACTTAAACTGAATTTTTCTCGCAATTTGTTTAATTTTGTTTTGAAAAATTATTAAGTACGTTTACCTTGTTTGTTTACATCGTGTTTACCTTTTTTTGCTCCAGTGCGGAGTCAATTTATTGTGTGTTGTACCTATCATTTTTCGGTGGAATGAATTCCAGTCGCTCGACGGACATTCTTTTTCGATTTGTATGCTGCTCACCAGTGAAGTTGTAGTGCAAAAGTGCCTTATTTCGCCTTGTGAAAACTTCGTCAGTCTACGGGAAAATTGTGACACTTCGACCTGTGTGTAATTCCCCACCAAAAACTTTACACACTCACTTCGCCATCTGCACGCGAGTAGTGGAAAGTGTTCCCCACATTTCAAATTGGCGAATAGCGAGTCGAAATCAAAAAGTTGAATACAGGGTGGGTTGAAATCAACAATGAGTCACAATTGCAAGTCATGCGACTCGCCCGTTAATGGGATTGAGAAAATTGCATGCCGCGGGTATTGCGGATCGGTCTCCCATCGCACCTGTGTTCCCGGTATGCAGCGATCCGCACTAGACCTATTGTCAAGTTTCAACAACAACCTGTACTGGTTTTGTGGCGATTGTGCTCCCCGTTTCAACGAGTGGGTGCAAAAGACCAATTCAGTTGCTCCTATTGTGGACACAAAAAAATTATGCTAGGCTGTAGATAATTTGAACGCTGTCATCTCTAATCTCTCGAGCCGGATTGAAACTCACTTTCCGGCCAATTCTGCTTCTGTGGCTCAAAGGGGATTGTTTGTCAAGCGACTTTCAGCCACTGCAGCCGCTGTCTGTTGTACTAGAGCCATTCAGCGGGAAATCAAAACTGTTGCGGATGAGCGGGAGCAGTTTTGGGTCTATTTGAGCCGTCTCGACCTGAGCCATACAGTAGAGGAAATTGTTGCTATGACCCAGGAATGCCTCGGAATAAGCGACACACCCAAAGCAGTATTGTTGGTCAAGAAGGATACCGATATCACGAAACTCAACTTCATTTCCTTCCGAGATGAGCTTCCGAGCGAACTAAAGGACACGTCACTCAAAGCGTCTACCTGGCCGACTTGAGTACTTGTTCGGGAATTCAATTTCGACCAGCCAAAGCAGGATAGATTTCGCTAATGGAATACCGGGAAGCACTGCCGCTTGTATTATGGAAGCCCTCGATCCCTCCACCACAGTCCAGCCACTGCAGCCAACGTTCACCAGTCGTCCCGGTCCTGTGTGTGGGAGTGGAGAAATGGTCTTCCAAACTTCCTACTGCGGCAAGTATCCATTTATTTTGAATAATTCAAACGCTGCAATGTTCCCCGATTCCAGTTCATCGTTAATTACTAGCATATTACCAGTATGTGCTCCAGCACATTACCAGCATCAGCACGAGATGCCGTATTTCATGTCAGCGACCCGCAGTTGTTTACAAGAAGCACATAGTCCCGCTGCATTTCACGAAATATCATCTCTTCGGTCCCCGAGACGCACACTTGCCACCAGTCGTGAGGAAGCCCTTAGTCCCCCATCACAGTCGAGACCTTCCTGCCAGCCACCAGCAGCCGTCCCGGTTCTGTGGTGGAGTTAGGACAAGGAGTCTTCCGCAAACCTACTACAGGCAAGTACAGTGCATCTGCGAGCTCTTCCTTACCTCAAAGCTCTTCGATTTCCAGCCTTGGTCAACGACAGGATAAGCTGCTGTTATACTACCAACATGTTGGTGGAATCAACTCAATCGTTGAACAATCTCGCCTTGCAGTCTCTGATAAGCGTTTTGACATTATTGTCCTCGTCGAAACGTGGTTAAACGATGACACACTTTCCAGTCAAGTATTCGGTACTGGCTACGAGGAGTTTCGTTGTGACCGGAGCCCGAACAATAGCCGAAAATCCACCGGAGGTGGCGTATTAGTAGCAGTTAATTCCTGCTTGAAAGCAAGAGCCGTCGAGAACATTTCTTGTATTCGCCTTGAGCAGCTTTGGACGATTATCGAGCTTGGAGACCGTAAGTTCTACCGGTGTGCCTTGTATGTTCCTCCGGACCGCGCTCGTGACATCGAATATGTCGAAGCACACTGCAGCTCAATGCAGTTGATGAGATCATGGAGATAAGAGATTTTAACCTTCATAACATTTCATGGAAATCTTCCCGGAATGGATTTCTTTATCCGGATTCCGACCATTCCGTTCTCCACCCAGGTGCAGTGAGACTACTTGACAGTTATAGCTCAGCCACGTTACTACAAATCAATCCTATTGCCAATGAGAATAGCCGCCACTACGACCTTTATTTTGACAGCGATCAGGTTTCCGCCACATCAATATTGATGGCTCCCTCTCCTCTAGTAAAACCAGTAGCGCATCATCCCCCATTGATCACCACGATTGATAGCACTGTGGTGCATGATTTCGATATTTAGCCGGCCCTCCATGGATAACGAGTACGCTGCGACGGCTCAAGTCCATCAAGAGAGCAGCCCTGCGGAGATTTACCAAGTATCGCACAATACCACTCAGAAACTATTACGTCAGTCTCAACGACGCTTATAAACAAGTAAGTCAAAACTCTTTCTTTCAATATCAGCAAAATATTCAGCGTAATCTTAAGTCACAAACTAAACGTGTCTGGAAATACGTGAACGAGCAGCGCAAGGAATCTGGACTGCCGTCGTCTATGGCTTTCAATGGCAACACAGCTACTACATCGCGAGACATATGTGTACTTTTTTCAGAAAAATTAGCGAATGTATTCACAGATGAGGCACCAACTATTGAGAAAATCAAACTCGCTGCTAGCAGAGCTCCATTTGTAGGCCAAGCTTTGGATGCTATCGATGTCGATTACCAGAGCTTCCTCTCAGCTTAAGTCATCTTTCAATTCGGGACCCGAGGGGTTCCCCTCCGTTATCCTGAAAAGGTATATTGAAACTTTGATTACTCCGCTTCTTCATATCTTTCGTGCATCTATTGGTAGAGGAGTTTTCCCATCTTGCTGGAAATACGCGAACATGTTCCCAGTCCACAAGAAGGGTAATAAGCGAGACGTCAATAATTACAGTGGAATAATTTCATTGAGTGCAGTTTCGAAGTTGTTTGAGCTGGTGATTATGGAACCTCTTCAGGCTCATTGTAAGCAGTACCTAAGTGACGATCAACACGGTTTCACGTCCGGACGGCCAACAGCGTCTAACCTGCTGTGTTTAACATCCTACATAACAGAGATTATGGAACATCGTGCTCAAACCGACGTTGTTGACACCGACATATCTGCCGCTTTCGATAAGATAAATCACGATATCGCAATCGCGAAAATGGAGATATTTGGAATAACTGGTAGTGTTTTGCAGTTGTGTCGATCCTACCTCACAGACCGAGAGATAGCGGTTGTCATAGGAGAGTGTCAGGCCCCCACCTTCATTTCTACGTCAGGAATACATTAAGGAAGCCACTTGGGACCGTTGATGTTTCTGCTATACTTCAATGATGTACATCTAGTTCTGAAGATTCCACGGTTGTCCTTCGCAGATGACTTCAAGATATTCCGCCTAATTCGTTCAATTGAAGATCGCAGATTTCTCCAACAGTCTTTGCTGATTGGTGTAACACGAACCGCATGTGCGTGAACCCGAAGAAGTGTTCGGTATTATCGTTTTCACGGAAAAGGAATTCGATTCATTTCAACTACTGTCTACTAAAAACAGACATTGAACGCGTCAGTCACGTTAAAGATCTGGGAGTGATTCTGGATTCCAACTTACGTTTAAACAACATATCTCCTATACAGTTGGAAAAGCATCTCGAGCACTGGGATGCATCTTCAGAATAGCCAAAAATTTTACGGATATCTATTGTCTCAAATCGCTCTACTATTCTTTATCGCGATCAATTCTAGGATATTTCTCTGAAGTTTGGAGTCCAAACTACAATAATGGCGTTGAGAGAATAGAATCCGTTTAGCGTCGCTTTTTACGTTTCGCGCTTCGTAGATTTCCGTGGAGAGATCCTTCCCGACTACCTCGCTATGAAAACCGGTGTCAGTTAATTCAACTAGAGCCCCTACATCTTCGATGAAATAGTGCAAGAGCTTTGTTCATCGCTGACACTCTGCAAGGTCGTATAGCTGCCCCAGCTATTTTGGAACAAATCAACATAAACGTCGCACCTCGAACAATACGCAACAACATTATGTTAAGATTACCATTCCGACGCACCAACTATAGTATGTATGAAGCCATCACTGGCCTGCAACGAATTTTTAACCAGGCAGCTTCGGCATTTGATTTCAACGTTTCTCGACAAACTCTGCGTCTACGTTTTTCCAGACTATTTAATCAATTAGCTAACAACACTTGACCTTTTTATTTCTTTTTAATTATTGTATGACTATTGTTTTTGTGTGTGTACTCAAGGCCAACAACATTGGGGCTTTGATACGCCTGTTTATGTATTAATTAAATAAACAAATTATGCCATTGTGTTTCTCAGATAGTTTTACAAATAGAAACATCTTATACATCTCGATAACTTGAACCAATCCCAAGACACAGTCATTTGAAGCAAACAACTACAAATTTCTCAGCACGTTTCTCGCTATATATCAGTAACCAAGCAGAATATCAAAACTCTGAAAACGCCACTTTGTGGAGATTTTTTAGACAAGTAATGTGATATATCTTACTCAGTTTACCCCAAAATGACGTTTGACATAAGATAGCACAACAGCGACGATGTAGCAACTACTACGAGGTCAGGAAGCAAACTGACGATTTTTTCACATGTGCCGCTTTTACACGTGTGTGCAGTTCATTGAATGGCAAAGAGGCAGTCCTAGCAACGCTCACTGCTTGATTGAATTGTACGGACCAATCAGCGCAGATAACTACCACTATCACAAGATACATTATTTTCGTTATTTATAGTAATCGTCCATTTTACGGAATCAAATATAATATATGTGCACATATTTCCGATCAGATAGTACAAAAATATAGCGATTTTGATCAGTAGAACGGAAGTTATTCGCATTTGATAACTGGGAAAATATCTCAGCAGAAACTTTAAAACGTTAGAAGTATTCTACTTCGAAATCCGTTCATAAATTCATGAATAAAAAATTACGATTTCGTGAACTGAACGATTTAGGAAATTCATGACCAAGTTTATGAATTGATGGATAATAAACCTCGTGTTTTCAAAAATCTAATTCGCGCCAAAATGTACATGGCGCTACATTGCAATGTTTGTTAGATTTCGGTGGCTGTTCCCTTGACATCTTTAGTGTTCATGTTCATAATTTGGGGATACACTGGTTTGTATAAAGCAGCTGTTCTCAACCTTCATCGTCCCGCGGACCCCAGGAATGTTTCGGACCCCCACGGCATAGCATACACAAAAATAGAATCCAAATATTATTTTCAATCTGGTGCAAAAAAAAGCTTCTTCCGAGATAAATAATCTTCTTCGCGGAACCCTAGCAACTAGGTCGCGGAACCCAGGTTGAGAATCGCTGGTATAAAGTATATCAGCTAAAAGAACCACATTTTCGTAATTTCTGATCACGTTACAACGATATTCTATTCATGAGTTTACTATTTTTTGGAAGAGTAGCACGATTTATGTTCGTGTCTTTAAGAAGTCGCGATATTCGTTATTTATATTCACGTTCTTGTGATATTTTATTTGCGAGTTTCTTGTGAATTTTTCTGGCCGAGTACTGTGACTTATGTTCATGATTTCTGGATCCTTGTCACGATTTTCGTAATTTCTATTCGCGTCATCGTGATAATTTAGTCACAAGTAGGTAGGTACAAGTTTGTGCTCATGATTTCAGGGTCATAGTCACTATTTTTGATATTTTAGGCACAATTCTCGTAATTTATATGCGCGTTATCGTGATTCATTGAGGTTGGCTTCAGGATTTAAAAATTTGAAAAAAATAGACAAAAAACTGATCGAATCTCAAAACAAATCTGGAAGATTCCAGATTCATCCGGAATGGCAATTCTCACTTGGTTACCTCAGTAATACCAGAAAACGTCATAGAACATGAAGATGAGATGAGTGGGAGATTCGCCTACTACAGAGGATTCGAATGAACCGTTATTTTATTGAACAATCAGCTGTGTGTTGTGTTTATTTGTCTGTGTTGAAATAATAATTTAAATGAGCGAAGTATTGGTCTGATTATCGTCCTTCAACAATTGTTGTCCCAAATTATAACATTTGACCATTATTACCGGCCCGTCCTATTCCGTTGCAGAAATTTCAATTAGCACCACCTGAAGTGTCCCTCATTACTGTCGCTATTATCAACACCATTACCGCCACCTTTACCGCCATGCTACGGTTC
The DNA here is from genome assembly GCF_030247195.1 of Topomyia yanbarensis. Classification (NCBI taxonomy): domain Eukaryota; kingdom Metazoa; phylum Arthropoda; class Insecta; order Diptera; family Culicidae; genus Topomyia; species Topomyia yanbarensis. The sequence continues at coordinate 188,094,134 of NC_080671.1, read as the reverse complement.
GCAAACCATCAACTCAGGTGTAATTAAATTTAAATCAAACGTTGAATGGAACCAAAAAATAATGACCCCACTATTAGCTACCGCCAGCATCTTTGACTTGTACTTCTTTCGTCACAGTTGCAGCCAACCGCAGCAGGTTCAACCAGCAAGGAACTCGCACCGAATGCCGTTGGCCGATCTGCACGATTAACATCGATTTCGATGTAGATAATGATGTCCCGCCACATCACCTTCCATTACCATAGTCATCGGTCAGTCGTTCAATCACTCGGCACAAGCAGGACCATCCCATCTTGCACGGTTTCGATCTTGTTGATTGGCTTGCCACACCATCGGTTCTCTGCAAATGGTGCGTTAACTGTTCCCCTCCAGCCTTGATTGGTTGGACCTTTGGCTTTCGCGACATCGAACTAGGTTGAAAGCGGAAAGTGCTAGGATCGAAGCAGGTTTTTTTTTCTGTTTGTCATTGTTCAATGATAAACCTAAAACTTGATAATTTGACACTGGTATTAGTATTTATATCATGTTTCTTTCTGCACCCCACCAATGTTTGGATTGACCGCAGTTTGAATAACCCTCACAACTCTACCTTAACCGAAATGAAGAATTTGCCATTTCCTGGAATTATCGTAAATCATCACGACCAATGATTTGGCGGAATCGCCAGTTCAATAATGTGAATTCAATTTGAGTGATATAATTACTGGTTGCAGCAATGGAATGTCAAAAAATATGAAATACCGCGACAAGCCACCATTCGGGGTACAACTCAAGGGACCTGTTGCAGGAACGAGGAAATTATAGCTGTTGACGAGATTCCTTCCGGTCGATAATTTGGACTGCCAGATTAATTGACATGAATCATTTGTTCGATGTGAGGAGCATTTTTCCAGTATGTGTAGGGTGATGAGTTGGCTATCCTAAAATAAATCGATGTTCGAAAAGTTATGGTGCTCAACTCTAGAATAAAATACATGCATATTTGAAGCATTTTTGTAGAACAAATAAATATTCCAAGAAATCATTTAGAGATACAGCAAAAAAGGCTGTTCTGAGCTAAATTTTCGTATATAAGCGGTTTTGGAACCATTCAACGCCCAATTATTTTTGATTTTTTTTTAAAATTTTTTATTGACCTTAAAAGATAAATTTAAAAATTTGTTAAAAAATAGTATTTATATGAATGACAGAGCGGCGCGGCGGACTATTCGGAATAGTCCCCGACGGTGGATCTTTCCAACTCCGACGAATCCTCGACGACCCGAAGTCCTGTACTGCTCCGTTTCTAATCGTTACTTCTCTCGCCATCTTCGGTTTAACACTGACATGATCTTAATGACTGTTCTGTTCACCACGTCCCATTTTTCTGTGTCCGCATACATTCATTGGACAGTATTGTTCATTTTGATGTCCCCACCGACAGTGGTTCGTACCGTTTCGCTCGTGCTCGAATCGCGGGTATTAGAAGACCACGTGCTCAGGTGTTTCATCTGCATCACCGTACGGCGATATTGCGTGGCCGAACCTGTTCAAATATTTCTTGAAACAGCCATGACCAGACAGGAACTGCGTCATGTTTACATCGCCGTAAGAGCGTACCTACACCGACAGGCATAGAATTTGACGATGGGTCCTTCTACCGTTTGCAACGGTATCTCACTGATGTTGGGAATTCCATAGGATATCAGACCATCGGCCTGAATGTGCTATTGAGCTGAGATGCAGTGCCGTCACCCACATCGGTGCTTAGATACGTAGCACCTGGCTACGTATCTAAGCACCGATGTGGAGACTCTCGCCCGAAGTCACTTTTTACTGCTGCTGATCGCCGAATTTTTGGGCATGATCGCACTTTTACGATCCTCCCGCATGCGTAGTTGATGTGACTATTATAGCTTAGCCGATCATGTATAATCACTCCCACTTGTCTAACTTCCCGCTGATACATTCTTTGACCGAAATTCTTGTATGCAGCGCTGCCTTTCGATTGATTATCAAAACCATCTCGGTTTTGCGGTGAAATAGCTGACGCATTCAGTCTTCCACAGCATCTATGCCTTCTAGTGCTTCTATTTCCTCTAGTGATTCGCCGATCACCAGAAGCATGTCGTCTTAAAACCGACACTCTTCACGCCCATAAGGAGGCGCAGCTTCAACATTCCATCGTACATAGCATCCCAAAGAGTTGGACCGAGTGTGGAACCTTGTGGAACGCCAGTTGTTACAGTTACACTTCTTTTTCCGGCGTCAGTTTCGCAGATTAGTTGCTGTTTCTGAAAGTAGCTTCTCAGAATCCTACAGAGGTACTCGGGAACTCTCAGTCTGTGCAGCGAATTGGCAGTCGCAGCCCAACTAGCACTGTTACAGGCGTTTTTGAGTGAAGCGGCTACTTAATTCTACTGCCCAAGCGTTGAAATCGCCGCGAAGGTGCGTAGCAGCTACTGAGACGACTGCATCGATTGTGGCGATTACAAAGCCTACATCTACACGATAAACCACTTCCTGAAATGGATATCTTTCCATCGTCCAAAACGCCGTTGATTTTGCGTTATCTAATATCCAGTTTCCATCGCTGGCCGGGATACGGTATGGCTCCTAGATGATAGCTACATCGCACGTAGAGTCCGCTACAGATTGCCGCAGCATGTATTGTGCTGTGTAGCATTGGTTGAGGTTGGTCCACTGTGGAGTCAAAACAGTCGCCTGTTTGAAGGCAGCACATCATAGGCCTCCTGTAACGTAGTTATTACCTTCTTACTTTGCACAGATCAGACATCTCAGAGTCAGACGGCAGATTTTTTTCCAAATGATCATCTTCCCGTAACTTCTACTTAATTTCCTCTAGTCAGGTCCGTAGCACTTTTTAGATAGGTGGCCGAATTTTTGACACTTGAAGCACACTTCCGATTGCTGAGAGACACTCAGTGGACCTTTTCGGTTTTTAGTACCTTGCTTGCTGCTTCGACTGGAAGTCTAACTGAAGCCGCTTGCGTGCCAAAACGTCTCTTCCTCATTCGGATCGCACTTCTCCAAGCTCGCATTATTCTTTCACAGCTTCCCTTAGCTCTTCTTCCGACGATACTTCATCCAGGTCTTCACATTGGATGGTTGCATCCGGGTACAAGGCTCTACCTTCCACCGCGTCATTCATGGCTTTCTCGGTGAGCTGTTTATAAACAAAGCCGTTTGAATTCGGATCTTTTTTGAATTCCAGGATCATCTCTCCGAGGCGAGTGCGCCTGATTTTCTTAACGGTTGATCCCAGCAAAAAGTTAGTTTTGACTATGGCTGCTTCACCTTTGTTTCGTCCCTTAAAGAGCTTTCGCTTTTCGGACGAATACTTGTTGTGTGTTTTACCCACGTTAGTGGATGCTTCGTTCGCTATGCGTACCACGGTGACGGGAAACTCTAACATCACCTGGTGAAGCTCTTGGTCTCTTCGGACTAGAGAAGGACACAGTTCCTGTTTCCCGAGGTTTGTCTTTCGCCTCGCGAAATTGCCTGTATTTTTCTGGTGCTTATTTCCAAGGACTCCATGGCCAACGACGACTTCTTTTCGGTTAACTCCGCTTATTGCTCCAGGGTTCTCTGTTCCTTGACGGCCAAAACAAGGTTTTCTTGTATTTTTATTGGGTCCCCACTTCGGGCTACTATCTCCACACGTTGTACGTAGTTACCTCTTATGTTCCAATAATTATCTATGCAAGCAGAGATTGCCACGATAGGATTAACAATATCCTTCATGGGGTATAGTGTTCGCAGCCGGATTGACATAAAATCCGGTACTTCCGAACCTAGTACCACTAACTATTGTTGACGAGTTTTAAACGTACCAGAAGATCTGCAAAGGTTTTAACGGGACGGAGACAGCCGTGCTGTTGGACCACTCGCTATTTCAAGTCGGTGTCATCCTTTCGCACTGAGGGAGTACAACAGTACGCCTGGCAGCATAAATTCACCGTCCGATTCGTGATCCGTATCCTGTCCGTTGACGTTCGCCATGAACAGTATGCCGTAATCAGGATATTACTAGCGTCGATCCTGATGTGTCGGATGGCACTCTGGTTGGGCTAGGGTGCTTTTATTGCCAAGATCTTTGATTTCTAAAATCTTAGGATCTTAGCAGAAGCGGCACAGACTCGCTTCGTCGGAGCTGCGTTCGGAATTGTGGTTAACAGAGCCAAATGCTGCCCAAACCCAACCATATCCTAGCAAAACTTCTCAAATCGCAGTATGTTCGGGGAAAGGAGGGTCGTTAGACCCTTAAATTCCTGTCCCAGCGCCTGTGTTAGTGTTTTGTCGTAAGATTGTAGTGTATTGGCACAGTGCGGGGCTCACGGCTCTATTTCGTGTCTAACCACTAAAAACACTTCTCACTCTTTTTTGCCCTTCTTCCCCATGGAACTACATCAAGGTATTATTTCGTGAGGGGCTTCTTTTTCTTTCGTCGCACCTCTTCTTTCTTCACGAGTTTTCCGCAGCTATCTCGGAGTTTTTTTAATGGTTCCTTTCAGCCGTTAAACTCTCGACTCTTCTCTTGCTTTTCGTCTCCATATATTACGTCGCCATTTAGCTCTCGTCTCAGCGATCCGTTTAGGTGCTGATTCCACGACTCCTGTTTCCGTGAGTCATTCAGCTCACGGCCTTATCACGATCTATTCGGATAGTCCTCGGCGGTGAACTTACCCTACTCCAACTGAGAGTTCCCCGACGGAGGAATTTATCCCGTCACCTATACACACTTTTGTGAACCATTTAGCTCCTAGCTTCATCGAAATCTGCTCGGATATTATTCGGTGTTGAAATTACCCTGCTCCGACTGTGAGTTCTCCGGTGGCAGAATTGCTCTCCGAACCGATGCCTGTTTCGTGAACGTGATTTTGCAGTTCGTAAAAATTTGTATTCAAAATCTTGTTAAACTAGCATATAGCTCGAAATATGTTAAACAATGTCTGTACAAAATCGCTCGATTTGGTGAGTAGAACGATCATTTCTCGACGCGTTGTTATAAAGAAAGCTTGCTGTATGGAAATGTCTGTGCCTAGTGTAGCTGTTATTCTTTATTCTTCTTCTATTGCCTGAAACGTAAAAGGGATAAAAATATAAGGCATATTGTAGAACAATAGTAGAGTAGAATGTGGTCAAATAGATATGGGGATGTAATAGGTCTAGAGCATTATCTTTGCTATTTTATTGCAGAGGTTGCGTGAATTAGATACACGGTAGAGAATATGAACATGTCAAGTGAGTTTTTTCTTACGTAAAAATAAATTCTGAACACGAGTTTTGTGTTGATTTTGATACTCTTGGTTTTGAAAAAATACGGATATCAACATGAAACACAGATTTGGGGGCATGATCGGTCAGCCGTTTTGGGACACTGTAGGTCACTACCATAATGTAAATTTGAATTATTTTTACAGGAAAATTGTGCGCAATTTCTTGCAAAAAAAGCCGAAACAAAGTGAAGAGGACATAAAGAACACAATTGCACCTGTTCAAGATGGCGCCAGTATTCGATCAGTCTCTAAACAATTCAATGTTCCCTTCAAAACATTACGTGCTCGTGTGGAAGGAAAGTGCTAGTCATCAATAAAAGCGCGTCAGATATTTTGCGTGAGTTAACAATATAATAATTTAAGGTGTTGTTGAAGTAGATAATCAAAAAACATGATCGAAAAAGAGAAAAAAAAGGAATCCAAAAAATGATCCACCCAGCTAAGCAACCACGTTAGCCGGAATGCACAACTTCAATTTCACACTCTGGCGACGACGAGGACACCGCATTTCCTCGTTTTCTTAGATGAATAACGTCAATGAATTGCATATATTATTTGTGTTATTAATTTTTAAATAATCTGCAGTATTCATACTCTTCAAATAAAAGTTAAACTTCTCATTTTCTAGGCGTGTTCTGTGTTGTATTTAACCTCGAATATCGTACCCCCGAATTTTAAAAACATCGAAAAAGTACCTTCGTCCTATTGAATTTAGCTTGAAAAATATTTAACCAGGCATAAAATCATTATTGCCAAAACGTTGCCATATGTATAACCTTTCCAACGTGCTTGTTTGTCAAAATCAGTGCAAAAATACCTTCGCACGATGTCACCGAAAAACTGACCTACCTGACCACACTCTACTCTAGGATCACACTACGTTCACACTACAGAATTAAAACACGTTATTATAATAAGTTCCTGGAATGCTGACCTTTGATACCGAAATACCAGTACATAATACACATAACAATAAGTACTTTCGATACGATGCAAAACTTTTCATGAAGACTACATAAAACCTTTCAATTTAGGGTCCCGTTTAAAAATATCGGTTAGTAAGGTGGCATTAGGAGTTAAACGGTCAAAGCTTTCATTGTACTGAACATTATATTTTAACATTTGTTCGAAACAATTACAATGATCTTGTATTAAATATCGAAGTATTTGCAACTAGCATAACTAAAAGGATTCTATTTTCCTTAACGTAACGTTCAGATTGATTATCAGCTGTTTGCCGACATAATTAGTGTAAAGTCTATGCCACGTGTGTATTCGGGTTGCTGTTAAATCTTTATCAAGAAAAGAACGAAAACCGACTTAGTATCCATCATTGCGAGATTTGGTAGGAGGATGAATCGTTTCGAATGACAGCATTTATAATTTGCTGGCGAAGAGAAAAGGCAGCAGTCAACCAGAAGCTATTGGTGACAGAAAAAAAGAAGGCATGGGTGTGCAAAAGAGAAAAGCAAATGGTACAAACGAGAATCCAATTTACATCAAAGTGAGAATATCACTATAATGACCTGTTGAAACAAGTCTTGTTGATCAGAATAGCATTGCCAAACATAGTTGACCATTAAAATCGATTATTCAATAATTCTAGAGTACCAGTTTAAATGTTTTCATTATTTACAACTTCATTTCCTCTTTAACAAACGACACGCACGAAACCTTCGCAACCTGACTAAAAATAAATTAAAGCTTATTAACGCTCCCATTAATAACATCCAACCAGCGTTGATTGTCGGCTGACTTCTAACACGTCAAAATGTACTGCCCAGTTGATTACAAGATAAATTAAAATGCCAATCTCACCCACCTCCCCCTGGAGCCACACGTTACGGTAAGAAAAGTTGGACTCTTTTAGGCAGCTGAACTTACCGGTCCAATAGTCTCCTACCAATGAGGCCATCAGCGCTCCCAATCTGGGATGTCCGCGGGACAGATCTGCCGATACGACTGTTTGCGTCGTCGCTTTATAAGCCCGGACAAGGTTCGCAAGCTGGATGTTTCCAGGGCCTATTGGCGGGTTCATTCCATACTGCCGCAAGTACCTACATGTGTTATATACGTACATATTTGCCTATACCGCGATTGATGGATCGGTACCGCGGCGGTTTTATGTGCGGTTCTTTGGCATTAATCATTGCCGGGCTAGGTCGCCGTGGGTTTCCCTGCTTGCTTCTGCGGGCTTTTTGAGCCATTTATTTTACTTTCCAGTAGAGACAGCGAAAAATCACGCTGGCTGCGGTCGATTCTTATCTGCCGAACGATTCTCTGCCGACACATTTATCACGTGGACCTGTGCGTTCGGCTCGCACTGCCAGAGGTGCTGAAAGTGGGTATCGTTTGCTGACTGCAATATCCAACTGCATTACTATAGATCATTTTCGAAGCAATTATTTTCGGGGGTCGTATGCAAATGTTGTAGTATTCCGACGAGGTCTCATCAATCAATATCAGAGAGGCCACAGTCGGAGCAAAACGGCCAAAAAGGCGGTTCAATTGGGGCTTCATGGTGTGCTGTGTTTTATAATAACGAAACAAATAGGCACACTGGTTACTTTTGGCGGTTTGCGTTTATCTAGTGGCCAAGCCGATCTACCCGATACTGATGAAAATCGAAACGCAAATCCGTGGCTAATTAAATTTCTGTATGTCATATCGGTAAAATTAAACCGCGTTTGCACTATTCTGTTGAAGAATATAAAGTGATGGTGGGATTAAATGTTTAAAAAATGTATTATATGGAATAACTTTCTTATGAAGTCTGATTTTGAGTTGATCTTTCAGAAATCATGCGGAAAACCAAAATTTCGCAGTCTATTTCAAGCAGAACTGTAAATCTGGGGAACCTAAAAGGTCTAATCGAATCTTGAGAAGTGATTTAAGGCCCGCATGTATTTTTGTGTTTCATTCATTGTTCGCGAGTCAAATGAGAAGCATGTTGATGTGCGGTCAGATGGTGTAGTAAGAAGAAGGTATCAGAATTTTTGTCGTCTGCATGGCCAAACCAAACTGCGCGCTAATATTTTTTTACATTTTTCATGCCAATATAACCGAAATTCTGAATCAAATTAGGAATGAAAACGAATTTAGGAAGTATGATAAGATAAACTAACGTGCTTTGAGATGAAATTAGGAGCATGATACTTATTACTATGAAGCATTTTTGAGCGAATTTATTCCCGTAGTTTGTTTTAAATGTTTCTGTACGATTGTCTAATATGTAGCAAGCTAAGTTAGCTTAGCTTGCTGTTTGCTTAATGATGAAAGTTATTTGGAAAGTAAAGATACACAATATTTTCCGCAAACGCGTTACTAATAAGATAAATAAAGGAATCCTTTCTGTGTTTTTTATTTCATTTTGACAAGGTGAAAATCCCCTGGAGTTTGGTTACGTCCAATTGAATATTCTGGTGTTCTGGGATGCTGAGGAAAACGATTGATTTGTCCTGGTTTACCTTCGATAAGCCTAAAATATTTGTTTTCGTTGCAGCGCAAACTCACTCTCAAGCAGATTACGAAAAACAATGCCTAAAATACTCAAATATTACTCGTTTTGCTATCCGGGACCCAACAGCCCGAGCAACTCCGATTGTTGACTAGCAGTTTCAGCAACATAAAGGCAACAATTATTGGGCTGGTTTAGCAACCAAAAAAGCGCACGTTGAAAAGCTTATGTTTATGTAACTAATCGCTGTCGTTGCTTGTTACAAGTGCTACTTGACGCTTCTGAAAAAGCCCTTTTGAAGTAAGGTTTCTTAAAAATGTTTAATCATCTCTTGCCAGTGGCATTTTTTTATTTGCTGGAAACCGGCAAACATCCATCCATTAAAAGGGAAATAAGCCAGACATCGATAGCTATCGTGGAATGACTTCGTTGAACGCTGTCCCGAACTGGATATGCATCAAAAAAGAAACAATTTTCGTATGGATGAGGAAAAAACAAAACAAATTTTCATTGATTTCTGTATTATCTCATGATTTTACAAAAATGACAATGGCTTAGAAAGGCTTTAAATATAATCCGTACCACATTTCACACCATTATAACCATAAAATGACCTCAATGGCCACCTGGCCGGTTGCACCAACCTTCCGGCTCAATGCGCGGAAGAATTTCTTTGCCCTCCGTCTTCCGCTTCAGCACTTGCTGCACGTCCCGTCTTTCTATTGTCCAGGAGCACTTGCTGTATCTGGCCGACACGTTGATGGAATTCCTTGCTCCGTGTGAAGCCAGCAGTGATCACAAACCATCGCACGTAGTTGCTTCGCTACTTTCGTCATGGTTGCCATAAACGGAATAATAGAGCTGCCATTTTTTCTGTGCGTAGCCTACTTTCACTCATTGACAATTCACCAGTCGACCGTGACCACAGATTGAGAGATAATTGTGATTCAGATAATTATCAGACACCCACATTTACTTCTACATCAGGAATAGCCCAGGGAAGCTACTTGGGTCCGCTGTTGTTCTTGTTTTACTTCAATAACGTACATTTAACGCTGAAGGCTCCGCTCTCGTCATTCGCGGTCGCAAACGATATCAAAATATTTCGTTTCATCTCTTAAATTAAGGATGCATATCTTGAACAATAGCTGGAGTCCTTCGCTGATTGTGGTATATCATGAATTGGAACGACGTTCAGGCAGAGCTCTACCTGTTAGATCGCAAAAATAACCGGAGGGAGGAGGGTACTTCGTCAATTGTCCTGGGTTTTTACTCGCATGATATGGTCACCCAACATAAAACCTCCTTATCTCTTACCACCAGGCTACTAACATAAAAATACTACATTTCTCTGCTTATTTCTACAAGAAACACTATCATTAAGATTTTAGTACCTTATAAAAACAAACAAACAATTACTTATTAACGAACAATTATTGCTTAGTAAAGTGATAAGCAACTGCTATACAAATAAACAAACAATTAGTTGGTAACGTAACCGGAAACGTGAAAGTCAGAGACATAACCCTGGATTTTCGGTACCGGTAATACCGGTACCGAAAATCCAGGGAATACCGACCCATTTTTGGTACCGTAATACCGGTACTGAACAAAAGACAGTACCGGTATTTTCGGTACTATACAATTTTTTATGACAAATTTGTTAACTCTGCAGGGGGATCTGTTTCAAAATATCGGTCTGCAAGATAACGTTTAATTATGTTAATTTGCGTTCTAGATAAAACGTTGAGATAATACCTTTGTATGGGAATAAGGTGGCCCATCATCATAATAATTCTAGAAGTTAAAGTTTTATTAGCGACATTTTGTTTGGTTTCTATCATTCTTTGGGTGGCGCGTAATAAGACTATGGCCTAAGTCATGTCTGTATTTGGTTTGCTCTTAAACCTTTATCTATAAAAGAACGAACAGCGATTTAGTAGCCAACAGTTTTAGACTTGGTGAACTGCTTCAAATGGGGCGATTTGTAATTATTGGTGTTCGGAAAATTCAGCAAAACATTAATACAATAATCGATGAAAATTTGTTCCTCTTTTTTAACCTTCCGGAAATCGCGCTAGTGCACTAAGTTCACGCTGCTCTGAAAATCTAGCGAAATCGTCTTAGGGCACCAACGGCTACTAATTCGGCGGGCCATAAGCGCGACTTCCGGAGGGTTAATATAAGCGTTGAAGTCCGCGAACACTATTATCGGTGAGAAAGATTTGGGTGTCTTCGCAGTGGCAACCGTGGTATTTTACAAATTTCTTCAGCATATTCTGATTCTGATTCTGATTAAAAAATCAAATTGGTTGCAAAAACTATTCGTTGTTTCTGGAGGAGAAGTCGCCCTTTTCATTGTTAGATATCGTGCCAGCTTTGTGAAGTACTTTTCAATTATTTTACCTATCTCGTCAGACTAAGGTGAACAGTAGTATCCATATTATTTCCCTAATACCCGGAATATGAGTTGCAAGTATATCTCATGCAAACAACACTTCGCTTTTGAGTGCCTACTACTTCTGAGTGTCCGGTGCAGTATGTGTCTCTCTACTGATGAGTGATTTCCAAAAACGATCATATTTTAATCTTTGTTAAAGTCGTGTGGTGTGACTGACAATAGCTTTGGAATAGAACTGGGACGGGACGTGCAAAGTGAAAAAAGTGACTGTCACCGCGAACCGGTAATGGCCTGTCATTGCGAACCGGACCTTTCTTGAAGATTTTCATTTTCTTGAAATTGTCTCATTACGATACCTCAGTGTCTGGGTAGTATCGTAATATCCTGGCTGTATACAAGGTGTATTTAGAAAACATATTTTACATGTTGCTTAGATGCATGTAGATGCACACAAACAAATATTCAAAATGCACCGAAGGATCGTGCAATTTTATTATTCTGCTCAACAGATATGGTTAATGTTGTTTTACACAGTTCAGACAAATGTTAACATAATTCCTGTCATGTTCGAACTCTATTATTTTCGGCACAAATCAATATCTCATCGGCAGAAATCTATACCGCATCGGCACAACACTATCATCGGCATTTGCTTGAAATTATTTTGTAAGCGAATTTTTCCCTGCAAAATAACATCAATATCGGAAGGGAAAAAGAAAACCGTCTCCGCATGTCCCGTCCCAGGAATAGAATATAAATCGCAACTATTCGAAGGGTTGAACAATCTACTAGTACTGCTTCGATCGCGTTGAAATTCATTTACACTTTCAAAACACATGAACTCTTGCTCCAATTTCCGAACACCGATACTGATTTTTAAAGGCACAGCAAACAAATTATAGCCAAAATCATACAAGGAAAAGCGAATGATTTTCAAATTACTATCATTCACTCGATAGTTTCTAATTTAAATCAATGATCAAAACCCCGGCGGGACTGATCAACGCAATCCAATCGGGTTTCAATCATACGATCCTGTCCAGATAGCGAACGACTCTAGCGGCATCGTACGCAAACGATGATAATTATTAGATGAGAATTAGTTTTTTTCTCACAACTCGCCTTCTCTCTCTACCTTGATTCGTTGATTTTGTATGGGTACCACCGCAAACACCGCCGTCCTCCGTTCACGTAGGTAGGTACGGACTTTCCGATAAGTTCGATAATTTCGTTTTCACGTCCATCAGTTTATGCGGCAGTTTAGGTACCGTCTATAATTTGAAGGTGTGATAGTTTACGCGTCGTTCCATCGACGGTGCGCCACTCCTCATTCAACGAAGTCCAGCCAGCAACTTGGGCGAGGGGAGTTGAAATAACCGGTTCTCGGGTTCGTCGTTTTCGGTTCGGTTTGCCACTTCAACCCGAGAAAGCATGATTGCGAGGGCGAAAACAAGATTTATAATTAATGTTTAGACTATAATAACACGGTATTAGCACGATAGATAGATTGACCGAGACAGGTAACGCCGATTGACTGCGACTTGGAGTGGCTGTGTGTTTTATGTGGTTAGAGCTCATGGGTTTCTTCTCTACTTTTTATTCCTTCCGGAAGAGACCAGTCCTATGTTACGTATGTGCGCGAACCGGAAAATGCCATACGGTAGAGGATGGATATTTTTGGAAATTCAACGGGTGCGAGTCTGGAAATGGTGTAAATTAAGGAGTTGTTTTTCTTGTGTGACCTTGTCTTTGCAGATGGCATGATTTTTCATTGCACCTGTTCGGATACTGCGAACTTATAAAATCGTATGTTTTAATCCTATATAGCGATATTTTGAATAGCATTCTCTTTAATGTTTATCTAAAAGTTTTTTGAGCTATTTAATAGCTCAATCCTCAAGTAACAAATAATTGAGATCTTGCATTTTCAGCAATGCAATGGGCAACTTTATCCCAAAATAAAAGATTTAACTATCTACGTAGATCATGAAGTTAATCATCGTGTACTAAGAGTTACTATAAATTATAATCTATTTAGTAAACTATGGTACCTCAACAGGCGTATCAAAACCTCAATGAGATTGGTCTTAATACTAATCTTATTTCTAACAATTAAGTCTTACACAAAAACAATAGTTATACAATAATTTAGAAGAAAAAAAAACAAATGAAAAGGTCAAATGCTGTTAACAAATTGACTTAAAAGTCTTGAAAAACGTATACGCAGAGTTTATCGAGAAATGTTGAAATCCCTGTTGAAGCGACCTGGTTAAAAATTCTTTGTAGGCAAGTGATGGCTCCATACATACTATAATTAGTGAGACGTTTATGTTGTTCCGAAATGTCTGGGGCATCTATACGACCTTGTATAGTGTCAGCGAAGAATAAAGCTCTTGCTGTATTCCTTCGTACATACAGGGTTGAATTAGCTGACACCGGTTTTCTTAGCTTGGTAGTTGGACATCTCCACGGCAATCTACGGAGCGCGGAACATAAAAAGCTACGCTGCACGGTTTCAGTTCTCTCATTGTAGTTGGAGCTGCAGTTAGTTTGAGTAATATGCTAGGATTGATCGCGATGAGGAGTAGCAGAGCGATTTGAGATATTGGTATCCGCAAAATGTTTGGCTATGCTGAAGATGCATCCCAATGCTCGAGACGCTTTACCAACTCCATAGAAGACGTGCTGTTTAAACATATAAGAATCCAGAATCAATCCCAGATCGTTCACGTGACTGACACATTCAATGTCTGTTTCTGATAGACGGTAAAATAAATCGAATCCCTCTTCCGTGAAAATGATATTACCGAACACTTCTTTGGGTCCACTGACATGCGGTTCATGTTACATCAATCAGCAAAGACTTGAAGCTTCTTTTGGAGAAATCTTCAATATTCAATTGAACGAATTAGGCGAAAAATATTGAGATCATCTGCGATGCACGATCGTGGAGCCTTCAGCATTAGAAGTATACCACTGAAGTATAGTAGAAACATTACACATTCCTTAAGGTATTCCTGACGTAGAAGTGAAGGTACAATCTTCTATGACAACTGCTATCTCTCGGTATATGAGCTAGGATTGGAACCACGGCAAAACACTACGAAATTTATTCCAAATCTCTCCATTTTTGCGATTGCAATATCGTGATTTATCTTATCGAAAGCGTCAGATAAAACGGTGTAAACAACGTCGATTTGAGCACGACGTTATATACTCTCTGTTATTTAGGATGTTAAACACAGTAGGTTCAACACAGTTGACCGTCCAGACGTGAAGCCATGTTGATCGTCACTTCCCTAGTAACAATTGTGGTTTTATGATAGTTTTATAGCCACTGATAAAACTTAGATTGTACTTGTAGCGTACTATAAAACTTTAATTGTTACTTGGGTTAGGTACTGTTCACAGCGAGCCTGTTATTTCCTTGTAGTAAAAATTGGCGGCAGACCTCGACACCTACCGGTCAGCTCATTGAGGAGCTTGATCTACCGCCGAGGACTGCAACGAGTAGGTTGCGGTGAAGCGGGGACATAAATGGCTCCTGGTATCGCAACGGACATCGGTACCGAGAGAAATGCCGCCACATTCTGTAGTCCTTAATTGACGGCGAACATAGACTGGAGAATGTGTGAGAAGTATTCCCATAGCGACCACCAGGCGATTCACTACCGCTTCGGTATATGGAACCCTGCTGCAGTACGGAGAAGGACGACCTGCAAACTAAAGTGAAAGACGTTGACAAAAACTTCTTCGTTGAGTCACTTCGGCGAACAGCGGAATCAAGTACGAAGATGCGGCTGATCTAACTAGAAGAATTGTGACATTTTGTGACGTTACAATGCCGCGCAAACTAGAACCACCCAATAGACGGCGTCTAGCTTACTGGTTAAATGAGTTGCATGCTGCTTGTCTCAGAGCGAGAAGGCGGACCCAGAGAGCATGATCGGAGAATGAGAAAGGAGCGCAAGGGACGTTTTGGGAAGCTAGGACCACTTTAAAACGGGATAACAAGCTTAGAAAGCCAGTTTGCCATAAGGAACTGCGCTGAGAAGTAGACGCCAATCCCTGGGGGATGCGTACTAAATCATCATGACGAAGATGAGGGCCCGTCGACAGCAGCTGAAATATGCCCGGGTAAGCTTAAGATAATCGTTGAGGGTCTCTTTCCGAAGCACGATCCAACTAGCTGGTTACCGACACCGTACTGCGAAGAAGGAGCCAATACAGCCTAGTGGTAAGTGACTAACGACGAGCTCAAAGAAGCGTCGAAGCGACTAAAATCAAAGAAAGTCCCCTGTCCGCATAGAATACCAAACGTGAAAGCTGCGATCCTGGCATATCCGGACATGTTCAGGATGCTACTTCAGAATTGTTTAGATTATTGCAATTTCCTCGAAATGTTGAAGGTACAGAAGCTGGTGTTGCTGTTAAAGTCAGTAAAGCCACCAGCCATCCAGCCTCGTATAGGCTCATGCCGCAGCACTACACAAATGAATGAGCCAGATCCTCAAAAGCTACTACCAGAGTAGAGTACTGCTGTACGAGACGAACCAAGGGCAGAAGTCAATGCGAGTCACAGCGAATGTTCCTCAGGGCTCCATTCTCAGTCCAACTCTTTGGAACGAGATATATGATGAGGTCTTCATGCTGCGGCTGCCCAGGAACGCTGCGGCTGAAAATCGCAGGTTTCGCGGACGACATATCACAAACGGTGACGGGTGAGACACTTGAAGAAGTGGAGGTGTCGGTGACGGAGACAATAGACGCTATCGAGAGCTGGATGAACGGGGTCAAGCTGCAAATCGCTCACAACATGACAAAGGTGTTGTTGGTTAGAAACAGCAAATCGGTTTAGCGGATGCAGATCGACGTCGGGCGGCACGTGATTGCATCGAAACGTACACTGAAGCAATTGGGAGTGGCAATCGACGCCCGGTTGAGCTTTAATAACCACGTTGATTATACCTGCGAAAAGTCGGTCTGTTATCTAGTGTTTCGTCATCGATACTGCGATATGGGATTCCAACCTGGGGTGTGGTGCTGAAAACTAAGCAGAACCCCGAAAAGCTGAACAGGACGTTCCGGCTGGTAGTCGTACGATTGCGCACAGAATAATATCTTCGGAGGCAGTATTCGTTATTGCCGAGATCACCCCCATCTGCATCACTCTGGCGGAGCATATAAAGTGCTACAACTAATGAAACGCAAGAAACGTGAGTAAGATGATGAGAATCGATTCGATGGTGACGTGGCAGCATGAATGGGACAATACGGAGAAAGGAAAGTGGACCTTCCGGCTCATCCCAAACCTGTCGACGTGGGTCAATAGAATGCACTGAGAGATGACCTTCCTCCTGAAGCAGCTCCTGTCGAGCCACGGCTGCTTAAGGAAGTACCCGAGCAGCACCGTTTGTTGACTAGCAGTTTCTGCAACATAATTAGTTGAATAGAAATGTACATCAACCACTATTCAACTGATTTAGCAACCAAAAAAGCGCACCAGCAAAAGTTAATGGTTATGCAACAAACCGCGGCCATTACATGTTGCAAGTGTTGCTTGGGTATCTTCATCGGTTCGGGTGCGCAACGTCACCATAGTGCCCGGAGTGTGAGAACGTCGAGGACACACCGGAGCTTGTGGTCTTCGAATTCCCGAGGTTTGAAGCGACGTGCAGAGAGCTACTTAAAACGGGAGGACCGCGCATCAACCCGACTAACACAGTCTACAGAATGACAAGCAATGTAAAGATGTAGAACGCAGTCAATAGAGTGATGATGTAGATAATGACGTGATGAACATCGAGCAACGGTTTCGGTAGAGCAATCATCACCAGGGAACTCTCCGCAGGAATAACCTAGATCCACCGTCGATGACTACTCGAGTAGACTGCAACAGAGCACCGAGCATGGGTCGATGAAACGCCAGCAAATCGGAGGTCACGCTCCATCCGGAATCACCAGACCGGCCACGGTACCCCACCGGTTATTCCGATAGAAATATAGCGAAAATCGAAGAAGAATCGGTATTGGGAGAATTTGTTTTTCCAGGGAACTCTCCATCAGTGTAAGCTATACTAAAGGGTTTTAAAGAAGTTGCGATGCTAAGTGGCAGCAGACACGGAGCCAAAGGGCTCAAAAAGTTTTGGTACTTAAACCAAAGAAGAATCGGTATCGGGAGAACTTCATTCACTGGGGAACTCTCCGTCAGTGTACAGTCCGATTCACCGCCGGGAACTAGACTGAGTAGATCGCGACGAGACACCACCATTCGTGCCGGGGCTCCAGCAATCCGGCCGCACTAATCCAATCGCCGAATTGACCTCGGCACCTGGTTGGTTGGCTCGCTTTCGAACTTCTCTCGCCAGGGAACTGGATGGTTCAAAACTGGTAGTGTGTCAAGGATGGGTGCTGTAACCCTACTGAAAGAACTAACTACTAAGTAGTTGGATAGGAGTATGTGCTGTGCACATAAAAAAACCTCTTCCCGAAGTAATGCCGCAAGGTAATTTTTTCTGCACTCTAAAAACATATATGGGTCATTCCACGCGAAGTGATCAAGGCACGTGTAAACGACCTTAACAAATTTGAACCAAGTTTGGAGGAATTATTCATCTAGGGCCAATATATAAAAAAAACCCAAATTTTTGTGCAATTGAATCACCCCTCGGGTCATGGGAGCACCCCCCGTTTTGACAAATGGCTAAAACCCTTGATTTTCTTTTGATCATATCTCCGGTTCTATTTACTCTAGAATTAAACCGCATTGTTGTCCTTGAACCTTGAAAATTGTTCAAGGAGTCTAGAAAAAATGTTAATTTTTGGCGGCAGTGCTGCCAATAATGCGATTTTTTCAGTTCAATATTAAAAGTTATTTTTCTTTTTATGCATATATTTTTTTTTTTTGAAAATTCCAATTCCATCATGTTCTTCAGACATTTTCACATAAAAAACCTGTTATAACCTCAATATAAATTGAGCCTATCCTAAGATACTCTGTTTTTAAGCAAAAAATCGCAATTTCCCATATAAAATCGCAAGCGCACTATAATAAAAAATCAACTTCAGTACACTGAGTTCACACATAATTTATCATGCAGAAGACGAGAAATGATGAAAAACTACGTTTTTGGTTTGGTTCTAGCAGATCAGGGTCGAATTTTATGTCTGTTTGAAGATTTTTTCAATTTTAGTTAATAAAAATGGATTTTATATGAGAAAATGCGAGTTTTTCCCTTCAAAACGGCGTATCTCAGGATGCGCTCAAATTATATTGAGATTATAAGTGTTTTTCATGTAAAAATGTCTAAGGAACATGCTGACATTAGAATTTTCAAAATTAAAATATATGTATTGAGAGAAAAATTAATTTTTAATATCTAAGTGAAAAAATCGCATAGTTGGCAGCACTGCCGTCAAAAGTTAATAATTTTTCTAGAGTCCTTGATCAATTTTCTTCAAAAGCCATCTTGCGGTTTGATTCTAGAGTAAATAAAACTGGAGATATAATCAAAAGAAAATCAAGGGTTTTGGAAATTTGTCAAAACGGGGGGTGCTGCCATGGCCCGGGGGTGGTTCAGTTGACACAAAACTTTGGGTTTTTATATATCTGCCCTAGGCGGAAAGTTCGTCCAAATTTGATTCAAATCCTTGAAGGTCGATTTCGAGCTTGCATCTTTTTTGGGATGGTTCTCGACGACGTTGCATGCATATAAAAATAATTCAAAAAGCAAGTAGTCGAAAACAATTCTTGGCTTTTTTACTCTGTCTGGTGGTATTGCATATTCTACACACTTCGGTACCTCTACTAGTTCGACCAAATGTAAAATGTACCTCACTGTAATGAACTTAGCATACGCTCCTCATCAATCAACCCAACGACTAAATCGTCCACGTCGATGGGCACATCCTGCTAAGCAAGCCTACTCCATCAAATCATCAGCACCCTCTAATCTCCTCGCAATCCAAACAGATTACTTTCCAAACCGTCAACACCCTTTTTCGGACGAAACTTCTGCACGAACCACCCCTGCTATCAAACCTTATAACGGCGGCGGTGGTTCGCAATCTTATACGAAATTTCCCATCGATCCAATCCTGACAACTATATCTCGTTCCACCCACCCCGGCCCAGTCGATTCCTTCTCTCTACTTTTTATTAATGAATGTGTGAAACTGTTTTAAATTTATGCACCCCTTTTCGACAACGTTTCGTTTTTCCCTCAAACGAGCAAAAAAAAGTGAGTGATCCGGGGATCACAACCGCACGGTGACTTCCCTTCGGTCACGGTCTACGAGTCAAACGCGGCAAAATTGAATACATTAAATCTCAACGAATTCCGTACTAGACACATAAGCAGTGCAGCAACTATATTGTACCTACTATCCCGTGTGATAATCGTGTAGGAGGTTTGCGGTCTCGCCCCCTCTCTCTTATGCTGGATTCCCCGTCGCAGAGAACATGGCAAAAGTTGCTATCGGAGTTGTTGAACATGTGATTTTCCAACGCCGCCATACAAACGGTTTAGTATGGGATTTGCCATTCGCGTTCCTCCCGTCCCGGTCCGTCGCAACCTGATTCGATTTGGTGTCGGATTTATGGCCCTACTTAATGCTATTTATTTTAAATATTTATTACGTTAAACATAAGTCACCGGATGTTCTGGGTGGTCGCCCATGGGAAGGGGTCGAACGGTGCTTGAACTCCGGTAAGTGAAAGGGTGTTCTTGCTGGTTACTGATAGTAAGTTCGAATGCCGATTTGCAAAAAATGCGACGTATTGGATACAATCGGTGCATATTGGTAGCAAACTCATCATGATCATAGTTCAGTCGATCGGAGTTACCGTGATTTACCAAATTACTACGAGAGGAAAAGAGTTATAGTAAAATGTTCACTCAGAATATCAATCAATGAATAAATATTGACCTACAAGTCAATATTTTTAATTTAGTTCAGCAAACAAATATGAACAAGTACAAATACTGTAACGAACTGTGATGGCGTACGGAGATCATTACATAGATTAGTTTGCTCACTAAGAAATACATTCAGTTTCTTTATTTTTCTACACATAGTCATCGATACTCAATATACTAAAGCTCAATGCATTGAAAATGGATTGATTTTTTGCAATTATACTGTTCTAAACAGCCTTCCGACATTCGAATACAATTGTATTTCTGTTTTAACTGTGAGTAAGCGTCACTTATCTTGTTGAAAACCTTTCCATATCTAAATAATTATGTAATGAATCACTCGTGGTTCTGGAATATCTATAACATCCGCTATATTACGCATCTTATTATTAAGAGGTCGATGTTTTCTGGAATTACTACTGTGTTTAGACCTCCAGGTCGAAATGAGCCACCAAGGTTCTTTCCTGCTTTTATAAATTTTCATTGAAATTCTTGCTTCTTTAAAAAATAATTGAGTCACACCTCGAATTGCATTTTTCCATTTTTTTACTTTCACATGCGAATGACTATCAAAATGTAAATATACCACATTTTTAACAGCAGCGAAGTAGTCAAAATAGAATACATATCAGGTTGTAAAGAAATTGATTCCGGTTTGTATTGTCTACAAAACATTTACACTTATAACTTTTGTCTTCAACATACTTCCCATTGCACAATTCGACCTCTTGATAACATGTTGCTAACTTTTCAATCGTATTGGTATACGTTGGTTACTAAAATCTTACCCAAAAGTGATACAAGCTTACCCGGCGAATTTTGGGTGTATAGAACTTCTCATCCTTGGATGCCAAACTTCTCATCCTTGGAGGCCAAAAAGTCATCGCTTATCGCAGAGAAATAAAACCATGTAATTGTATGTTAAACCTAAAAAACATACAAACAACGATATCGTACGGAATCTGTATTTATTTTCATTTAACTGCTTCTTATCGCCCACAAACAGGACAATTAATTTGTAACCCAACACTCTCGACCTGGGTTCCACTTCGGTTGCTGACGCTACAAATGTACCGGGCGCTATCGTGCAGATCGTCAACGAAATTATTGCCCATACGTAGATATCTCGTAATTGAATACTCAATTTGAAAAATGATTTTCGCACTTGAAACATCCCGATCGTGCTTCCTTGGAAGCGAAAGGGGGACGCATCACCTTCGACAAAATCTGCTGGTGGTCCGCATGGTTGCCAAATAAACTAAACCTTTCACACGAATTGAACGCTGGTTTATTAAATATTTGCATTAGATTACTAACTTCACTGGTTTGGTATTCGCCAAAGTCTACGTAAACTTTTTGCTCTTCTCGTAGTACCAATAATTGTTAAATCTTAAAGATGTTTCTGTATTTATATAAATACATCGAAAATGCTATACTATTGTGGTAGTACCATTGCACAGTGGGAAAAGATGGACCCAAAACGCGAAAAGGCTGGACGTCGTTTACCAGGTAAGGTTTTTCTTATGTAAAAAGGGCTGCAAAATTGATTGCTAATATTTACAACGACCGCACAAGACGCTATCATACCCGTTTTGCCCCAATTCTCCTTTTCGTTTGAGTTTATTTTCAAAACTGAATATATAACTCGAAAGAAAGTTGGAAACGGCTGACACAAATTGATATTTCTTATCTAAAAAAGTCCAGAAAATCGATTAAAGACATTTAGAATCATCTCACGAAACGTATACACCCATTTTACCCCAATTCTCCGCAAAACTAAAGTTTGAAGTTAATCCTGGCTTAATATTTCGGTAAAAGGCTATATGCGGCTGATCAAAAGTGATGATTCTTATGTATAAAAATCCAGGTTATCGTTTGAATATAGTTAGACTGGTCGCCCGAAACGTATGTACCCGTTTTACCCCAATTCTTCCCATAACTCAAGTATAAAGTCAAACCAGGCTCTACATTTCAGAAAGAGGCTGAATGCGGTTGATCAAAAGTAGTAATTCTAATGCAAAAAATTCTGGGAAATCGATTGAAGATAGTTAGAATGGCCGCACGAAACATGTGTACCCGTTTTACCCCAAATCTTCCCATATCTCAAGTAGAATGTTAAACCTGACTGTGCTTCTCGAAAAGAGGCTGAAGGTGGCTGATGAAAAGTAGTATTCCTTATATAGAAAAATCCGGGGAATCGGTTGAAGATAGTTGGAATGGCCGCACGAAACTTTTGTATCCGTTTTACCCCAATTATTTACATAATACAAGCGTAGTGATACACCTTAATCAATATTTCAGAAAGAAGCAGAAAGCGGTTGATCAAAACTAATTTGTTTATGCCAAATAATCCAGGAAATCGATTGAAGGTAGTTCGAATGACCGAACAAAACACGTGTATTCGTTTTACCCCAACTTCTTCCCTTAGCTCAAGTGTGAGGTTAAACCTGGCTGTACTTCTCGGAAAGAGGCTGAATGCGGCTGATGAAAAATAGTAATTCTTATGTACAAAATTCAGGGTAATCGATTCGAGATAGTTAGAATAACCGCGCGAAACGTGTATATCCGTTTTACCCTAATTCTTCCCATACCTCAAGTGTGAGGTTATACCTAGCTCTGCTTCTCCGAATGAAGCTGAATGCGGCTGATGAAACGTAGCAATTCCTATGTAAAAATTTCCGGGAAATCGAATGAAAATAGAATGACCGTACGAAACGTGTATACCCGTTTTACTCCAATTCTGTAAATGTGTGTAAATCAGTTCAAGGTATCTATTGAAAATACTTGGAATGACCGCACGAAACGTGTTGACCCGTTTTACCCCAATCCTGTCCCTTACACTTGTGTGTGATTATACTTACCCAACATTTCAGAAAGAGGCTGAAAGCGGCTGATAAAAAGTAATTTTTTATGTTAAATACTTCAAGGAATCAATTGAAGGTAGCTAGAATATCCGCACGAAACATGTGTATCCGTTTTACCCTAAGTTCCTCTGATAACTCAAATATTAAGTTAAACCTGGCTGTACTTCTCCGAAAGAGGCTGACTGCGACTGATGAAAAATTTAATTCTTATGTACAAAAAATTCGCGTTCAGTTTGTTTAATGAAATGATGAGTAAGGTATAACTTCACACATACATTACGTGAAGAATTGGGGTAAAACGGGTATACACGTTTCGTGCGGTCATACTAGCTATCTCCAATCGATTCCCCGGAATTTTGTACCTAAGAATAACTACTTTTCATCAGCCGCATTCAGCCTCTTCCCGAGAGGTACAGCCAGGTTTAACTTCACATGTGAGCTATAGGAGAAATATGGGGTAAAACGGGTACACATATTTTGTCCAGTCATTCGAACTATCTTCAATCAATTCCCTGGACTATTTAACACAAAAAAGTTACTTTTAATCAGCCGGTTTCAGCCTGTTTCGGAAATAACGAGTAAGACATTACTTCACACATACATTATGTGAATAATTGGGGTAAAACAGATACAAACGTTTCGTGTGGTCATGCCAACTATCTTCAACTGATTCTCCGGATTTTTCTACATAAGAATTACTACTTTTCATCAGCCGCATTCAGCCTCTTTCCGAGAAGTACAGCCAGGTTTAACCTCACACTTGAGCTATGGGAAGAAATTGGGGTAGAACGGATACACGTGTTTTGTTCGGTCATTCGAACTACCTTCAATCGCTTTCCTGGATTATTTGTCATAAAAAAATTAGTTTTGATCAACCGCTTTCTGCTTCTTTCTGAAATATAGAGTAAGATGTATCACCACGCTTGTGTTATGTAAATAATTGGGGTAAAACGAATACAAACGTTTCGTCCGGCCATTCCAACTATCTTCGACCGATTCCCCGGATTTTTCTATATAAGAATAACTTCTTTTCATCAGTCACCTTCAGCCTCTTTTCGAGAAGCACAGTCAGGTTTAACTATCCACTTGAGATATGGGAAGATTTGGGGTAAAACGGTTACACATGTTTCGTGCGGCCATTCTAACTATCTTCAATCGATTTCCCAGAATTTTTTGCATTAGAAATACTACTTTTGATCAACCGCATTCAGCCTCTTTCTGAAATGTAGAGTCTGGTTTGACTTTATACTTGAGTTATGGGAAGAATTGGGGTAAAACGGGTACATACGTTTCGGGCGACCAGTCTAACTATATTCAAACGATAACCTGGATTTTTATACATAAGAATCATCACTTTTGATCAGCCGCATATAGCCTTTTACCGAAATATAAAGCCAGGATTAACTTCAAACTTTAGTTTTGCGGAGAATTGGGGTAAAGTGGGTGTATTCGTTTCGTGAGATGATTCTAAATGTCTTCAATCAATTTTCTGGACTTTTTTACATAAGAAATATCAATTTGGGTCAGCCGTTTCCAACTTTCTTCCGAGTTTTATATTCAGTTTTGAAAATAAACTCAAACGAAAAGGAGAATTGGGGCAAAACGGGCATGATAGCGTACTTTACGGTCATTTTAAATACCTGCAATCGACTCACCAGACATTTTTACATAAGAAGTATTCATTATTGATTACAACACTTAGCCTTCTATCAAGCTACTGTGTAAAGTCGCGTTTTTGATGCTTTTTCCCCACTGTGCATTGGTTGTTTCAGTTGTTACGAACGGTGTGCTCCGCTTTCCACATGAACAAATTGCCTGCCCAATCATGTATGTTTTGGTAAATTTAGACATCTTCGGCCGAATTCATGACGATCAGTGAAGACAAGGAGACAGTTTCGTTAACAGCTGAGTGTTCAGCTTCCGTACACGTTATTTGCCCATTTGTCTATTTTAATTCGGCTCCTTTGTACGTGTGTGCTATACTTTTCTATACATTTTGCACGAAATTGGTGTGTGTGTGCTATTTTCGTCCGCGTTCTTTGTCACTTATTTTTATAAAGTGATTCATCAGCAGTGCTATCTTTGAAAATGAACCACCTTGGTTATGCAAGTTAGTTTTTTTCGATTTTATTTTAATTCAAATAATTAAGCATTAAGCAGTCTTCATTTCGTTGTAATCTTCATTTCGTTATAAGCTTAACTGCACTGCAATTTAAAATATTCTTTGATTTGATGACATTGCAAGATAACACGTATCCCCCGGTTGATGCCAATCGAGCTAACATTTCTTTAGACTGAGCAAACTAATTTCTTTAGTTGTTTAGAGTTTATTTAAGCAATTTGGAAACTAATTTACTGAGTGTTTAAGACGCGTGGAGAATACGCATGGTCTTGTCTGAGTGAATTATGACTTTTCAATTATATATGAGGGTTGAGAATTGACAATTCGCAAATAGAATTCAAAACCAGTTATCAATTTTTGGCAGTCATATCAGCACGAAGAACAACTGTTTTATTGTCATATTCATTGGTTTGCTTTCACGGAGCAGAAACTACGAATTCTACGGTCATCATGCTCGTTTTGCAACAAAAGTGTTGCTTAAATGCAGTTTTTTCGCCACATCTTTCACTGAATTATTGGGATTTCAAAATTACAGCATCTAAAAATGGTGTATCAGCTGACTTTTGCTAATTGCAGAAACCAAAAAAGCTCATAAATAATCAGTTTAGCAGTTTAAGGGGTTACCATTTTTATTTATTTCGATTGACTCGTACAGGCTGAACTGTTTAATACTGGCTAAATTAGATTTCTTATTCTACTACAAAATATGTGTTTGGACATATCAAAGTCGAACTTATCATCAACTTCATTAAAAACACGTATCAAATGGATTGTTGAATCCGTAGTTGGTCCTGTGGTAAGGAACTGCCAATAGAGGTGAGCTTCGGAATCGACGTAGAGGAACATTGAACGGTATCTGTTCAAGGAGTGTAAGGCAGTCAATATTTCCTGTGATAACATCGAACACGAACAAACGCTGCATTCTAATGCGTCTTGCTGACAGACTTTCCAAGCTGATCAGCCGACATCGGTCGGGGTAAGAAGGAAAATTGATTGGGTCATTCCAAGGAAGCTGGCGCAACGCAAAACGTACTTCTTCTGCACTCGCTCAACTGCAAAAACCTGCGTCACGTAGAAGGAAGCCCATACAACAAACAATATAACGATTTCAGGGCATATATATCAGAGAAATCCGAAGCATGTCGACGAAGCAGAGAAAGATTTGGCTGTTGTAATAACCACATCTTCCTTGCAGTTCATTTTAGTGTCGACAGTCACACCCAGATCGCAAATAGAAAAACTCGCTCGAGTACGACCAATTCCTTCATGTATTGATGACAAATGGGCCTAATGCAGCGCGTGAGCGATACAATTTTCAATTTGCTACAGTTAATGCGCATTCTATTATCGCTACACTAAACTAGCATAACGTTTATGTCTTCTTGCAATGCCATGCTTTTGCGAAGTCCACATACAGTGAGTCAACTTGTCGCCTGAGCTCAATTTCGTGGCACAAGGTGTTGACGTAACACATTGTATTAGGAGTTGCGGAGCGATGTTTCATAAAACTATGTTGGCTGTGACAGATTATTGAGGATGCAACATTGTACAACACGCTGTGGATCAGTTTTTAAAAAATTGGAGCAATTCTTCAGCATCCATGACTTTCAGTACTTCGACAGCAGAAAATTGACGGGTAGATTAATGTCATGTTGGGCTACATTAGCAAAGCAGTTGAAGCGAGGAATCGGCGATGATTTGATGAATACGCTCTCAAAGTATTCGGCCAAAAAAGATTCGCTGCTTCTAACTTAGTGGTAGCGGTGGCTTCGTCGTATTTTACATTGGTTGGGATACTGGTAGCCGACTTTTGGTTTCTCACGAATTTCCAGAAACATGACGGATTTTGTCTATCATTGCATTGAATTCTAGCCATATAATTTTCGCATGTAGACACAAGAAGTTCATTGTATATCATTTCCACTTCACGAAGGATGTTTCGCTCATTGTCGGACTTCCTCAGAAAGAAACGCTTGCGTGCTTTCCTAAGGACATTTCGAAGAGTTCGAAGTTCAGAGGTCCACCATGGTTTGTTATGAACTGGAGATATTCTTTGTCTCTTTTGCGGCACGTGGTCACTGAGCACCGCGTACAGCGCGTTGCAAAAAAACTGAAAATGCTTCGTCCAGGGTGTCTTTCTGTAATAGTGCTTACCATTCGATAACTGAGAACGCGTCATTCAATCGACCAAAATCACACGAGCGAAAATTGAAATGTATTCCCACATCATCATTGTCCAGTGTGGTTGCGCTATTACAGCTACCATTAAGTAATATAACAAATGGTGCGTGATGATCTTCAATCGGTAAACGGGATGTTGGTGATGCTATGATGTCAATATGCTCCGGCAAACTGACAAACACTGCCATTTATATTTGCAATATCGTTGACATTATGCATACCCGACGCGAGCATAGTTTCAATAAGGCATTGTTCGATCTCTGACGAAATATTCGATGGAATGTAGTCATTAACGTCTTCGTCTAATTGCCACTGTAGATTTGGAAGTCTCCTAGCGTCAAAATCATGCCAGTTTCAGAAGAAGTGTCCGACATAAGCTGCACTGCTTTCACATGAGAGTTATACAGGTCAAGAGAAGCGTTGGGTGACAGATAGATGGCAGTAATGTACAACAAACGATGTTCAGATTTCACTCGAACTGAAACTTGTTCAAGCTGGTCACAATTTGGCAGCGAAATAGATTCACAACTCAGGCCTCTTTTAACGGCAATCAGTACTCCACCTCCCCGCGAGTAGCTGCTGGTCAATGAGCTACGATCGCATCGAAATATTGTATACTCGGACGAACTTTCTGCGCTGTCAATATGCGATCTTAGCCAAGTTTCAGTGAACACGACTACATCGCAATCGCAGCTAGATAGCTGCAAGCGGAGTCGGAAAATTCTAGTCCGTATGCCTCTGACGTTCTGATAATATATTGAAAACAAGCGGTCAGATGACTTGGCATTCAATGTTTTTTCCGCTACAGCTCTGGGAACATTCGTGGTGCGTTGGTTCGAGCCACTAGAAGCGATTGACGTTACAGGAAGTGAATGGTTGAAAGAGTGCGCTACTTGCCGTCAACGGAGGTTTGGAAGACCCCATCTCCGCACTCGAACACATTACCGGGATGGCTGGAGGTCGCTGGCGACAATGACGTGACTGTGACGAGGGATTAGGGGCTTCCATAAGGCGAGCAGATGTGCATCCCGGCGACTCGATAAACGTCGATAATTGAGTACTGAAGAGTTGAGTAGTAGTAGAATGCGTGAAAGCAGAAACGTTTTCAACAAGAGCGGAAATCCTGAGAGCTTCTGTGTGGCCCTGATGTGTGGCAGATCCAAAATGGGTTGATACTGAACTGCTAGAAGCGACATGTGTTACCGGTGGTAAATTGCTCACACTATATGATTACCTGCCTGTGGTCACGGCTTGGAAGACCCATTCTCCACACTCGTACACAGGACCAGGATGGCTGTTGGTCGCTGGCAGTATAGGCTCGCCATAATACGAACAGCTTCTTCTGTGACGTCCGGACGAATTCGTGACAAATAAAGCCAGAACTTTTGTAATTGCAGATTGGAACAGACACTTCATTATCATTTGGTTTTTTGCTACCCACATGGCTTTCTGGACCTCTTATTACTACGTCAAAATCACGTTCACGTGGTCGTTTCGAGGCGGAGGGCCAATTGTGGGCCACTGCGAGTTGGCGGGTGATGAAAAAGCCGCTTTAGGCTTCGAATTCAATTTTGTAATCTCAGAACGCAGCTCCGTTATAGCAGTAGTAAGCAGGGATGCGAACGGTACCGGTAAACTACATTTTTTCTGGTATATTTACATTTGCACAAGCCGAGTACATTTTTCCGTACAGCAATAAAATACATTTTTTTTTGCTGCTGTTCTCCGACTGCTCGGTGAGAGTGTGGCGCAGTAAAGTTTGCCCTCTCGCTTTGTACACTTTTCTCTGCATAGTCAAAGGGAGAAGCCCGCACATGAAAGCGTTGATACCGGCCGTGGCGTAAATAAACCGCATTCATTGTCGTCGTTTATGATTAAAAATATTAAATAGATTGAAAATATTAAAAAAAAAAAAAAGCAAAATAAGAAAAGAGAAGCTGTACCGCTCGCGTCTGGTGGATGTACTGGGGGCAGTATTTTTTGTCATGTTACTACTGCCGTAGAGTGCTGGGCGTCCAGCACTAGCGAACGACAGCAGCGTCGCATGAGAAAGGAGAATGTAGGCAGAAATATTACAGCCGTAGAAAAGGTAGTTTGCATCCTTGGTAGTAACAGAGGCTATCGGTGATTTTTCATCACCCTGATTCGAAATCGTGCGAAAATAAAAAATTTCAAATAACCGCATAATACGCAAAAAGCTTAAAAATTCGCGACCGAAATTCCACAAATAAACAAACTGTATTACAGTGTTACATCACTGTAGAATTTTTTGAATTTCATTAAGATCTGGCTTTTTGTTCCAGAGTTACAGTTTGGTGACTATGGTTACATAGGATTCCACATAATTATCACTGATGGGCAAATAAAGATTCTTTGAAAATATTGTCCACTATCGACATTTGCGGAAGTCGTGGGTACCGGACATTTTCCAGAATAAAACCCCATTTATACAAACTAGCCCACCCTTACCCCTTTTAAACCTATAATAACCACCAGCCCCCACACTCCGATCAGAAACACATAACAAAAATATTTCAAGACTATATCTCGAGCTGTTACTTGTTATAATTTTCTGTTATTTTAACTACTAACGAGATCAGATTTATAACACAGCTTATTATAAAAATGCATTCTGTTATAATCTTGTTATTGCATTCTGATCGGGAACCCTTCTCATTTCATTCCAAAATACGTTAACACGAAGAAAACATTTAACTCATGCTGATTCACCTACTAAAATATTATATTTTTTGTTCCAAGTTTATCATCGTCGACATGTTGCTCATCAACTTCGTGGCAGTCGTGTCCTTGTCAGTAGGTGCCAAGTGTAATAAGAGCGTAATAGACATTTCCACAATTATATTGAATATAACCAGCTATTGGATAAATGCAAAAGGTACAATTGCACCACTAGGTGGATTAAACAATGTTTTTATATAAATGTTCTCATAACTTTGAAACGAAAAAAGCTTAGTAATTGGTGTTTTAAGTCAAATTCTGCACCCTGATAATAATCTTCTGTTTAAACAAAAAGAAGGGCCTTGCAAAGTACAACAACTTCGCCAAACATATTGTAAGGCTTTTGGAAGCTTCAAAATCTGTGATAATTTTCCAATTGAATTGTACCAGCACACGTAAAATTGTTTTTATTCTTTTTTCCTCAAAAATTTCCAACTTTCAACTCAAATATCTTTTTATATAATTATATAAACAAGCTGGCATTGTATTTGTACGATGGATGAGAATGTTTTGTAAAGGTTTAATTGGGTTGACAACACAAAATGGTGTATTGTACATTTTGCAGCAATTCTGCTGAACCCCGCCAAATGACGGGGTTGGGCAGCAGAGGGTTAATACTCGAGTACTGGAACAAAACTGTTGACTAGAAAAACTCTAGTAAGAGAACTGCGGAGAGAAAAACAGCATTTTTTGCAACGTATGCCCCGGCATTGTATGGCAACACGTCCAATGTTATAAGGATAGGCAATGTTCGATTGGATTCGTTTTTTGACAGCAAA
The DNA here is from genome assembly GCF_030247195.1 of Topomyia yanbarensis. NCBI lineage: Eukaryota > Metazoa > Arthropoda > Insecta > Diptera > Culicidae > Topomyia > Topomyia yanbarensis. The sequence continues at coordinate 188,063,394 of NC_080671.1, read as the reverse complement.
ACGCGAATCCAATCGATCCAAAATGGAGTCTCCGCAGTTCTCTTTCTAGAGTTTTTCTGCTGTTGACTGACTGTTCTTTCTAATCAAAGCAAAGGACACGGAAAAACTTTAACACGAGATCTTCGACCACAGTATTTGATCACGTACCATTTTTTACGTTAAATCAATTGATTTTATCCCTGCCCAAGCTCAATTTCCATCACACGATGTCATGCGCCGGTAACCCGCTTGCATCAATGATGCGCAAAAATAAATGTGTTCATTTAACCGTCGGTTACCTTAATGGATTTTGTCTGTCGAAAGTTTTCTTGATTCATAACGAAAGCTAGGTATTATTTACATGTTGTGCTTAGTGTTTGTTCCTTCCTCCCAGGGCAGAACGAACCAACAAAACCTGTATGTAATGAATCCATACCCGGTTGTACATCAATTTAACTCAACTTTCGCACCAGATAGGTTTGTAACCCCTGTCCTGACGAATTCCTTTTCTCAGCGCTGTTCAGCTTGTTCCTGTGAGCATTCGTGTTTTCGTCCAACCTAACGCACTCTTCAGAGGCAGACCATGACGAACCGGTTACGGATGAAAACGGATCAATAGTTTTGCATGATATTTCTAAGTATGACAAATTGCCATTAACTTTATCAGAAACGCTTTCAGAAATTTTGATATATTGTCAAAATTTTAATCGTATGCAGAGCGCATCTAAAATGAGCAAAATCTATAGTAATGTATTGAGCTCCTCTTATTCTGTTATTTTAGGCACTGAAACAAGTTGGAACGATAGCATAAAAAGTGAGGAAATTTTTGGTAGTGGCTTTAACGTATTCAGAGACGACCGAAATCTTTTAGTATCTCAAAAGAAGTCTGGTGGAGGAGTTCTTATAGGCGTTTCGGCTCAATTTAATTCTGAAATTCTTCCCACAGTGAAGTTTAAAGAATTTGAACATGTGTGGGTTAAAGCGAACATTTCAGGTGAAATACATGTTTTTGCCTCTGTATATTTCCCACCAGAGCATGCTAATATATCATCGTATGAAGCCTTTTTCAAAATTGCTGAACAAATTTTATTTGAACTTCCGGTCGAGGTCAAAGTTCACATTTACGGAGACTTTAACCAGCGCAATGCCGATTTTATTCCGGATTCTGAAAATGAAAATATTCTAATCCCAGTCGTAGGAGAAAACGAAACATTGAATTTCATCTTTGACAAAACTGCTAGCATAGGATTAAATCAAATTAATCATGTAAAAAATCAACAGAATTGCTATCTTGACCTTTTATTTACAAACACTCAGGATGATTTCTGTGTATCTGAATCTTTGGCTCCTTTGTGGAAAAATGAAGCTTTTCATACTGCTATTGAATTTTCTTTGTTCATCCATAAAAATCAAGAACCCAACGTCTATGACTTTGAGGAAGTCTTTGAATACCATAAAGCTAATTATGACAATATCAGACGGAAGGTAGGTAATGTCGACTGGCAAAATACTCTTAGGAATGAAGCGAATATTGAAACCGCCCTGGACGTATTTTACAAAATAATTTTCGAAATTATTCATGAAGAGGTGCCCATTAAGAAGAAAAGACGACACGGTAGCTCGAAGCATCCTATTTGGTACAATAGGCAAATTAAAAATCTGAAAAATAGGAAACAAAAAGCCCACAAGCTATACAAGAAAAATCAAAATAACGAGCACTTGGAACAATATCTCGACATTTGCGATAAACTAAATATTGCCATAGATTCTGCACTTGCGGATTACAACTCCAAAACTGAACAGCAGATTAAATCCAGTCCAAAGAATTTTTTTAACTACGTCAAAACTAAATTAAAATCAGATAATTTCCCATCAACAATGCACTTGGATGACAACGTACATAATAGCCCGAAAGAAATCTGCAACCTATTTGCAACATTCTTCCAAGAAATATATACAACTTTTTCTGAACAAGACCGCGATCGCGATTATTTTGCTTTTCTTCCAGATTTTCCTATGGATATTGGCGTCAGTCATGTCATAGTGGAGGACATTTTCAATGCTCTAAACCATTTGGATTCATCAAAAGGTGCTGGCCCTGATGGAATTCCACCATTATTTATGAAAAACCTAGCAACCGAGCTTACAACTCCATTGTTCTGGCTCTTTAATATGTCTTTACAATCTGGAGAGTTTCCCAAAACATGGAAGAGTTCTTTCTTAGTACCTATATATAAATCTGGGAAAAAATCTGACGTTCGCAATTATCGTGGAATAGCCATAATCTCCAGCATTCCGAAACTTTTTGAATCAATCATTAACGAAAAAATATTTCTTCAAATAAAAAACAGAATTACTAACCTCCAACATGGCTTCTTCAAAGGTCGTTCGACCTCAACAAATTTACTAGAATTTATTAACTATTCACTGATTGCAATGGACAATGGAAACTACGTGGAAGCACTTTACACAGACTTTAGTAAAGCATTTGATCGAATCGACATCCCAATGTTACTTTATAAATTAAAAAAGATGGGAATTGAGCCTGAGCTGCGTACGTGGTTAGAATCATATCTATCCAACCGCCAGCAAATAATCAAATTCAAAGGAAAGCAATCTAATCCAATTGAGGTCACCTCAGGAGTTCCACAAGGCTCTCATTTAGGACCTCTATTGTTTATTTTATATGTGAACGATATTTCCTTCCTTCTCAAAAAACTGAAAGTACTAATCTATGCCGATGACATGAAACTTTACTTGGAGATAAGAAATGCCGAGGATATTGATACATTCCAAAACGAAATTCTAGTTTTCCACACGTGGTGTCAAAAAAGCCTCCTACAGCTAAACGTGAAAAAATGCAATTCAATCACTTTTAGTCGAAAACGACAAACATCGAATGTTGTGATTACCTTAGGAAGACAGACTGTAGCAAAATGTGAAAGAATTAGGGATTTAGGCGTTATATTAGATTCCAAGTTAAATTTTATTGATCATTATAACACAATTATTCACAAAGCTAACAACATGCTCAGTTTTATAAAACGCTTTAGTTATCATTTTGTAGATCCGTATACAATCAAAACATTATATATTGCTTATGTTAGGTCGATATTGGAATATTGCAGCATCGTTTGGTGCCCTTTTTCAAGCACACATGAAGAAAGAATAGAATCTGTACAAAAACAATTCATATTATTTGCCCTTCGTAAACTAGGTTGGATAGCATTTCCTTTGCCATCTTATGAAGCACGCTGCATGCTTATCAATATACAAACATTGAAGGAACGTCGTGAATTTGCAATGCTTTCGTTCATTAATAATATCGTCTCGCATCGTATTGATTCAGCCGAAATTTTATCCAAATTGAACTTTTATGCACCTTCTCGACAGCTACGAAACCGAAGCATATTCTCAATAACTCCATATCGCACAAATTATGCAAAATATGGCCCTATAAATCGAATGATGGCTGTTTATAACCGCTATTGCGAATCAATTGATTTTACAATGTCCAAACTAAAACTCACACAATATTTTATACATAAAAGAAATTCTAACGCATAAGAAAATGATTCTGTAAAAGCTGAAATTGTTTTATTTATAATAAAATTACGTATATATATATTTTAGTAAATAAGAAAAATGTAAACATTACTGTAACTATACCAGTCTACATCGATTGACGAAATAAATAAATAAATAAATAAATAAATAAATAATAGTATATATGACCCTTTGAACTTTTCTGTATGTAGTGTGCTTTTCAAAATAAGTTTAAAAGATTATCCTAGTTTGTAAAATGAAATTTTAAGTTGTTTCTCTAATGCTGTTTTAGTAGCTCTTCCTTTGTTACCGTAAAGCAAGTATATAAAGATGATGATTTTTTTCGAGCATTTGAAATTTGTTTCAAATATTCATGGGCTAATGGGCTTTTCTCCTTCCAACAATACTTAATTGAAAACGACACAGGACAGACAACAATCAATCAAATAAATAAATATACACATAAATAAATACATTATCTGAACTTATAGTCTAATCATAGAATACACCAATAACACTACGAAGTTTTTTTAAAAACATAAATAAAATCTGACAACTGAATTTGCAACTAAGTATAAAAGCAAAGCAGTTCCGGCATCACTGCTGGTAAAACAAGACCACAGTTACAGGTAGTAATTTCTCGGTTAGTTAATGTCAGTTCTGCTTAAAGGTGTAATTATTCAAATGGATTCCCGCCCCCTTGAATATCTCGTAGCTGGAAGCCGAAGACTGTTCAGTCCAGCTGATTACAGGCCGTAAATATACTGGCCAGTATTTCACCACTCCGACCGAACCAAACGGTGGAATAAAGATTTTCGGAATGCTCCCTGAGCAAACCAGCGGGTAGTCTGCTGCTGGTTTGTTGTCTGCGAGAACGCGCAATCTACACGGACTGCTCGTGCCATGTGTGATCTCGTAAATTCAAATCAAGCCCCCCTACATGGGATTCCTCTTTGGGGCCTCAAGCTTACCACCCTGTCGTAAATCGAACCGCTCCTCGTTGCGAACAGTGACAGTGGCGACTGTGTGCAGAGTAAATAGGTATCTTGTGCGTTATTTTTCACTTTAAATTAATATTTTTTATCGTCGGGTCAATAAATTGTAGCCGAAAAATGCTCACTACTAACACGATCATAATTCACCAGCTGTGGCTGAGTAGCGGCAGCCAGACTGGCGCGAAAAAAACCCGTAATGACTTCATATTGGTCGCGAAAAGGTTGGGCCAACCAAGTCCCGTTCGATATTCCGGGGCGTGAGAGGTTATTAATTTTTCTCTTCCTGGGTGAACTCATAAAACTTTCCCGTCGAAGCTATTTTTTCGCAAAAGCATGAATAAAAAACCGACATATAAAGATGTAATAAAAACGATAACATCCTCAATATTAATGACGGTTATTTTATTATGAATGAGCTAAATTCAGTAGCGTAATCGTGATGTTGTTTCCTCCGTTGGAACCAGCTACGGTACGGCTCGGTAGGATCTACCGAATGGCTTGTGGGAGTATTTTGTTTCAATTTGTCGTGCCTTTCTGCGTGTCTAAGCATAACCTCTCTGCCTGCCGGTAGTGACAATGGGAAATATGTGGTGACGCCTGGAAGTGGGTATCAAATTTACAACAAACCTGCATTCGACAGTATTTGGAGGTTTTTGGAAGAAGTTTCTACTTACTCACAGGACAATCCAATAATATGGTGGATTGCTGTGTACAGATCTTCACTTTTGATATATCCGCCACAATTATGTACATTCGAGCGATACATTTTTTAAGGTCCTTTAGTGTGTATGTGTTTGCATTAGCAGCTCGTGCATTGTACTCTATTATTTATTCTGTATTGTCTTCTCGGATCGTCCATAACTAGCAGGTTTAGTTTCAGCTTCATTTCCGTAGTATAACATACATTATCGACTTCCTCATACCGTTCCATATAATCTATTTTCTAACGTATGGCCGCTGCAAGCACTCCACTCTTAACCTAATTCGCTATTAGCCATACTCGAGATGACTGTTGTTGTAGAAATATTTACAAGACAAAAACTCTATAACACGAAAAACATCGCATTAACACATTGCGATTTTATGAACACGTACCAGCGTCTGCGATGTTACAATATGCAATTGTCTTTTTATTCACCAAAATGATAACAGAACGCGTGCCAGAGACCTCAACCAAGCTCCGTGAATATGTCTCTCCAGAGCATTTTTTTCTTAACTAATAATCAGTCAAAGTGTGCTGACTTTTTTACTCGCCTAAATTAATGCTTTTAGGTAATAATTTGATATTATAATTATATATAGAATCTGCATCGAAACATGCAAGTTTTATTCCTACATTTAGCTATGCACAAATATACGGATTGCATTGTGACTATGCACTATGTAACTGAATAGCAAATACCTTCGTACAGACGATACATCAGCACGAAGTGGTGAATTGAAAAGTTAGAATGCTGAATAACACATTACGAAGAAAATATGAAACAGCACTTGAAATAATCGGTATCACAGTCATTATGACATTTCCATATTGGTTGTGGAAAAGTGGGAGTTCAGGTGGAGCACCCGAATAGAATCAAGGGGGTGGAGCTAGCATTCAGAGCAAAAGTTTCGCAGAGCAGGACGAATATCGCAAGCAAACAAAAAATAGATCTTCCTCACAGAAAACTGAAACAAATGCGTCGTTACGCTTTAATGATGGCAGTAATTAAGAAGCGAAACGTTAATTGCAATTAACATTTTATTTATTCTGGCGAACATCATTGCTAGTGCCTTCGAATGTGGTTGACTTCTGATGGCGGTTAGTTGATGGATCATCAGCTCTTCCATCAGAGATACCTGCTCGGGCTCTCGACGCTGCTTGGTTGTTCGATTCTCACCACACAGAAAAAAAATCCCACCAGACGGACTCCCTTATTATCGCCTTTTCCCCATTAGACATCATCGGCGCTGTAGGGTCTCTTTCACGGCAAGGTATGTTTTAATTTGAATCTCGTCAGGTCCATTAACGTCCAGGTGGTCTGATTGAGATGAAGAAGAAATTCGCTACAGTTTTTGTAATGAACTGCTGATAGTTCTATGCTACTATGAAATTCGGACAATAGGCATACAGCAACTAGTATATGGCCACTGGCGTGCGGATATCATGGCAAGGTGGACTACACTCCTCCCAATCATTTTTCATCCTGATTAAGCGTTCGTAATTTGAGAACATTCGAGAAACACATGTGATTTACGTACTGTACTAATAACGCCAATGTAACGCATTATGGCTAAAGATCCAAACGCAGGAAATCAGAATTGTCAACTTAACTCAAAAACAACGATATCACGCGGAAAAAATCCGTACATACATTAATGAACGAAAAATCACAATTACGTGAACTGGACGATTTACGAAAATCGTGACCAAGTTCCTGAAATTATAGATAATAAAACTCGTATTCATGAAACTATGTGTGTTTTCAAAAAAATAGTTCGCGCAAAAATATACATGGCGTTACATTGCAATGTTTGGTTTGGTTACTGGACCTGTTTGGTTTATATTATGATACTTGTTCACAATTCATTGATACACTAGTTTGTATAAAGTATATCAACAAAAACAACCGACATTTAAACGATGTTCATGAATCCAGGAGCTTTGTCGCAATTTTCGCAATTTATCATCGCGTTATTGTGATATTTTATTCATGAATTTACAATAAAAATTTTCTGGCAGAGTATCACGATTTATGTTCATGATTTCAGGGCCTTAGTTACGATATTTGTAATTTATATTCACATTTTCGTTAAATTTTATTCACGAGTTTCGTATTGGATTTTTCTGGATAGTGTAACTTATGCTTATGATTTCAGGATCTTACTCACGATTTCCGTAATCTCTATTTACGTTATCGTGGTCATTTAGTCACAAGTAGAGTGATTTGTGTTCATGATGTCAGTATTATAATCACAATTTTTGATAATTCAGTAATTAGTAGTGTAATTTATGTTCATGATTCCAGGATCTTAGACACGATTTTCAAAATTTATATGCACGTTATAGTGATATTATATTGTTGAGCTCACTTTCGAATTTGACACGTGGAGTAATGTGACTCATGTTCATGTTTGATTACTATCGGATTTTTTTACACTGAGCTACGTGAAAATGTGAGTTGGATCAAAAAAGCGTGACTGGTTCATGGTATCTTGTTTTGTGAACCACACGATTTGTGACTATAAAATATTTTAGAAGATAAGTGCTGTTTTCGTGTTCTGTCCGGACATCACATTGAACCTTATGAAATGAATAACAATGTTCGAGAATGCGTTGCCATTATTGCGGATTTTTCCGCAATCCTGCGGATTTTCCGCAATTTGAAATAGAGTGGCGGATTTTTCTGCGGATTTTCTGAATTTGCGGATTTTTTGCGGATTTTTCGTGAATGAATCAAATGGACTTAATTTTTGAATTTTAAATTGTATGTTTAATCACATTACGTACATTATATTATTTTAATAAATTAAATTATGCAATAATTGGCGTACAATGTAAACGACTTTGACTTATAGGGGAACATGGGGAGACTTGACCAGGTTTTCAGCTAAACCTGCATAACTCTCTAAAAAGTTTTCATTCGTTCAAAACTTATTGAGATATGATGTAGAAAGGTAATGTTCGTGTTCATGATTTTTTTGCAGAATTTTTAAATTATTTTTGCAAAAGATATAAAAGTTTTTCTGTGGACGTTTTCTCTGGTCAACTACGGGGAAACTTGACCAAGACCTGGGGAAACTTGTCCAAGAAAAAATTGAAAAATCGGGACAAAAAATAAAGACATAAAATATACTGTAATCCTTTTTTCCATATTGTCCAAATCCTTAGGTAACAGTAAAAAATATAGAAGTGTTGCGTCTCAAAAATTTCGATTTTTAAATGTATTTCCTTTTAAGGATTACCTGTACTGCTTACATTGCATGTTCACACGTTACGAAATTATCCATATTACTGCTAACTTTGACTACTAATACTAAAATATATAGACTGGTATTTTAGGTGGTATTTTTGTGTGACGTGATTAACATTAACAGTAGATACCACAGAGTAGTAAATATCAGAAATTTGGTATCTTTCTTCAGATTATTGTCACTTGGTCTAGTCTCCCCAACATTGGTTCTTACGTTCAATGTTGTGCAAATTTTAGTAATAATAATTCCAATGTCCCGATTAATGTAAAATCGTTTCACTATAAGAAATAAGATGTGGTATAAGTACTTTGAATGTAATTTTTAGTCAAGTAGATATGTCTATACAAAGTTTGAAAAAAACATAATTTAACTTAAATTTATTAATTACGGAATATTTTCTATAAGGAAAGGTATTTTTCATTCCAAACTTTTAAAATTACCTTTCATTCCAAACTTTTAAAATTACAAAGCATGAAATTTTTTTTGGAACCTAATAGAATTCGTCATAGCCAATAATAGAATTCCGCGCTTGGTCAAGTCTCCCATGTTCCTCTACTCACTTAACTCAGCTAGGAAATTTCCGGAACGAGTAAACAATTGATTTCGAAACGGCAAAGTAAATTTTGGTTGCTGATTTTTAGCGAAATAGTTTCAGCAACCATTGAGAACTCAATAAAAATACATTAAGTGTTGATTATTTTCGACCGTGTTCCTCATCAGCTTGCTGTGGAAAAGCTAAGGCGGACTGGACTGCCGGACTGGCTGACTAATTGGATCTTCTCGTACCTTGCGAACCGTAGCGCCTCGGTGCAACTTGGAACTAAACTCTCGGATCCTTTCCACATTTCATCTGGCGTTCCTCAAGGGAGTCATCTCGCACCTCTTCTATTTGTGCTCTAGGTGAACAACCTCTGCAGTGAATTATCGTCTTCTAACGTCTCGTATGCTGATGATCTGAAAATTTACCGTGTCATAACAACTATAGTAGAATGTTGTGCATTGCAAAAGGACGTCGATAGAATCATTGACTGAAGTGACAGAAACGGAATGAGTGTGAATATTCAAAAATGCAGCACAATCACTTCTACACGAGTTGGACTCATCAAACGCAACACTATGCATTACACTGGTACGCAGTATTCTAGAATATGGCGTTACTATTTGGGCTCCGTATCACACCATACACATTAATCGTATCGAACGGGTACAGAAGAACTTAATCAGGTTTGCACTTCGTCGGTTACCCTGGCAAAATCGTTTCCAGCTTCCTCCATATGAAGATCGCTGTACCTTCATCAATCTCCCTACGTTGCGAAACAGACGGATCTTTTTGCAACGACATTTCATTTTTGGCCTTCTGACAGATAACGTAGACTCTCCTGCGCTTCTAGCAAAACCTCAACGGAAGGAAGATCTGTCCGAATAATTGATTTTTTTTTTTCCTACGCTCAACACATTGCACGCAGCACGGCCAGAATAATCCGTTGGATGTTTGCTGTCAACTCTTCAGCAGTGTCTATCATTTGTTTGATTTTAATATTAGTAAAGAATCGTTCAAATTAAAAATAAGTTAGTGTGCGATGTAACTTTTTTTTAATCGACGACAATACAATACAAGTGTTGAAGTTCGACAAAAAATATTATAAACTGAGATTGTTTCTTCGATCCCGCTTTTCTCGTTGTTTCAACTATTCGCTAAGTATTACATTAAATTTTTAAGCATTAAAATTTAAAAACGCTAAAGTTTTAAAACTTTACAGATTTCAAAGTCTATAATTTTGAAAGTATAATGCTTTAAAATCAAATTTATGAAGATTTAATTTTTTGTTTTGAATTTATGAAAATTTTTCTTATTGATTTTCAATTAATTAAATTTCAAAATTCTTGGATTCTCAAATTTTATTATATCCGATTTTTAAATTTTGAGAAGAAATGGAACTTTAAAATATTTGAATTTTAAAGTTTTGAATGTTTATTCCTTTGAATCTTATGTTTTAAATTTTTTAATTCTCAAATTTTGATATAATTTTAATATCACAAAATTTTCAATTGACATATCTTCAAATTTTAAAATCTATGAATTTTTAAATGTTTGACTTCTCTAATTCTCAAATATATTTTAAATTTTAAAAATTGTTTAGCTTCTCGAATTCTCAAATACATTTTTAATTTTAAAATTTTTTAACAATTATATTTTCAAATTTTTATGCATTTAAATTTTTAAAATAAAAACATCAATAATTTCAAATTAAATGTTTAGGCCTGTAATTTTTTAAATTTTCAATCGAACCTACAAAAAAAATTAATATCTTAATTGTTTATTAGATTTTTAAATCTCCAACTTTTTAAATTCTTGGTTTCTAAATATTGAACCTTTTAAATTTTTAAATCCTCAGATTTTAATATTTTTTTTTAAATTTTAAATAACTTTTCATAGTTTTTAGATTTTTAAAGTATTTAACTTCTAAAATTTTGAATCATTTAACTTGAAATTTTGAAGTATTTTGATTTTTAAATTCGTGAGTTCCTGAGTTAGATTGTTTTTATTTCGATTATAGACGTTTTAGCCTTAGGGTCATTTGCCTCCTTTTTCAGGATAGAAAAATCACTTTAGAAAACTCTAACTCTATGTGCGAGATTGATAATTGAATCCAAGTGAGCTGCGAACGAGGCAAACGATCTATTATCTACGCTATGCCCGCCCCTTTGAATTTGATTGACGCATCCTTAAACTTTTGTGCTTTTTAGTCATTTTTTCAGTTCAGGTTTTTTTTATTTTTCGATGCTTTTATTTTTTAATCTTAATTGTTTTTGTTTTATTTGTGGAATTTACTAGGTTTTAATTGTGATTTTTCCATCATTTAATTAAATTTTTATATTTCCAATTCATGATTTTTTAAAATGTTTCTTTTTGAAAATATCTGGTGCGCAGAACTAAATAAACGTCTGATCGGATTTCCACAGCTCCTTTAGTTCATTGAGAAAGTGGATTTTCTCCCACATTCAGCGGCGTGTGTGAAAAAAAGTTTTCAGTTAAACATTTGAAAATTGAAAAATAAGTTATTCATACATAATGATAATAGATTGTAAAAAAAGCTTGAAAAGCCCTTAATGGTAGAAAAAAATAAAAAATAGGACTTTTATTGCTTGCGGATTTTTACGTCAGCCAGTGATATCAAATTTGCGGATTTCCCAAAATAAATAATGGCAACGCTGCGAGATCCTAATAGTTTTCTTATATCTGCAGCTATTACTATTACCTAGAAGCTGGACATTACAGATATTTCATGAAAAAAAACGTAACGTAAAAATTTTAAGACCACGTGCAGAGTTGCATGAAATTGAAAATGATTACGAATGTCTTCTAAATATCACAAGCACTCAAGACAGATCGTGAATCTTGTACTTCGAATCACGAACCAGTTTACGAATTCGTGAATATTATGATTTCGTGAACTATTACACGAGCAAGAATGGCGATTCGTGAAAATTATACTAGGAATCATGAGCGAGCACATGAACGATACTTTATGAATCTATGAACTATTTTACGGGCACGCTAGGTCAAGCGTGACTATTATACTAGAAATCATGTATAAGTTCAAGTTTCCATGAATAAGATTTCATGATTTTGTGAAATATTCAACGAGCACGAACGGTCAGCCCCTAGGAATCATGAATCGGTTCACGTTTACATGAATAATAAATTTCGATCTTGTGAACTAGTCCACGGATACGCTACAAGACGCTGATTAGACCGGTGGTCCTCTACAACCACGAGACCTGGACTATGCTCGTGGAGCACCAACACACCCTTGGAGTTTTCGAACGAAAGATGTTGCGTACCATCTATGGTGGCGTGCAGATGGAAGACGGCTGGAAGATGGAAGGTGGCGCAGGCGAATGAACCATGAGTTGCATCAGCTGCTGGAAGAACCATCCATCGCGCATACCGTAAAAATAGGACGTTTGCTGTGGGCCGAAAACGTCGTAAGAACGGACGACGACCCGGTGAAGATGGTTCTTTAGGACAACCCTACAGGAATAAGAAGACGGGGTGCACAGCGAGCACGGTGGATCGACCATATAGAGGACGACCTGCGGACCTTCCAAGACTGCGAGGCTGGCGACATGCAGCAATGGACCGAGTGGAGTGGAGAGGGCTTCTGCGTACAGCAAGAGACGATAAGGCTCTAGTCTGAACGGTAGTCCACGAATACATGAAAATTATTTCATGGTTTTGTGAAATGTTCTACGAACATGAATGGTGAGTTAGGACTAAATTACTATTACTGAATCAGTTCACGTATACATGAATACTATTTTGTGACTTTGCGAACTACAATAAAGACCCGTTTTTATCAGCCCCTTGGTGAATTTATGATTGATAAAACGGGGACATTGACAAAATCGAGACATATATTTTTCTTTCTTTTTAATAAACCGAGGCCCATAACACTTTCTGATTATTTAGTTTAAATTTCCCTTAAGGGGATCTGGCAGCGCAAAATTTAAAAAAAATTAAAAAATTATTTTTGCATATTTCGGATCTCTAAGACACGAAAAATATGCTCAAAAAACGATTTACTCGAATTCAACTTTCAATTTTCATATGAGGCTTGCAAAAACGGGTAAAAAGCTGATAAAATCGGGGGTAGACAAAATCGGGGACTGATAAAATCGGGCCTTCACTATATTTCACAAGCACAGACATTGAATCGTGACATATATTAGGAATCATGAACTAGTTAACGATGATTGAAAGGATTCATGAATAATACTCCGAGTTTCGTGAAATAGTTCACAAGAAAATATGTTTTGATTTTGTAAACTAATTCACAACCACGAAAACAAGATCATGTTCAAAATGTAACAAATAATGAATCAGTCCACGTCACACACTCGGACTCTGAATAATGTTCCAATAGCTATGAATAAAATCACGAGTCAGCTTTTGGTTTTATGAAAAATGTTCATAAAGTTGTGAATTAGTTTACATAAAGAAAATCGGTTTGGTGATGGTATGGCAAAAACTGAGACTGAAGTTTACAAAACAATACCAATATATCCACTAATAAATGCGTTATATAGGCGTAACTGAATTTTTAGAACCATTTTTTTTTATTAATATCATTCGGCTCTCGTCGATTCCATAATTCGTCCCCAAAAGTTTGTCAATGGATCGTAGGTTTGAAAACATAGTATCCGTGAAATCCCGGAAGTATTTTTTGTTAACAAATCCCGGTAAACTGAAAGCTGTTGAGAAATGTAAGCTCTACTTTATACGCTAAGCCTCTGTCGGCGACATAAATGGATCCTGGGCTCGTTAAATCTCACGGTAGCACTTCCTACAGGTTTAACTCTTTCGCATGAACACATTGGATAATCCAAGGCGGTGATAATTAGCTGAGTACAGCTTTGACTTGCCGCCTCGCAGCAGTCCATGACTGGGGCGTCACCTGGAGCGATGACGAGAATGCGGAAAACCTAACCGTTCACAGCATAGAACTAGCTGTACCAAAACGATTGGCCAGTGAAATTGCTTCCAAGATTAATTAAGAGGCCGCCACACCGCTCAATTGGTCCCGGTTAAGCCCCCATCGGGCAGCTTTGTTCTGTTGTGGATTAAGTGAACCGGATAGGATGGCTACCGGGAGCACATATGACTCATCATTTTTATAGTTAACGATAGCTAGGTCTAAGAGAAATTTGAGTGAGACAATCCGTAGTCTCGCTAGCTCAGTGCAGAGGGGACATTTTCGTCGCAGGCGCCATTCGAAAACGTCAGTGTAGGTATGGAGAAAGGTGGCGCACAGTGATCACCTTCCATACAAAAGTCGGACAAAACCTCAAAAGTGGCCCGAATTTGATGAAAACTTCACATTAAGGTAATTTTGTGACGCTGAATTCATATTTGATGCTTATTTTTTTGTTTTTTATTACCTCAAAATTTTGGCACTTAAGGTGGTTCGAAAATTCAACATTTACAAATATAAAGTGCACTAAATCCGAAAATTCATTTTTAAAAGATTAGGTGCGGTCATTTTTTTAGCAGAATACACATTTTTTCAATTGTTGATAATGTTGAGAGACATTTATAAATTATATTACGAGCCCTGGGTAATCAAAAGCCACCAAACTTCAAACATATCATGAAAAAAAAGGTATGAAAACCTTTTTTCATACCTGGGGGCCTGAAGGGACAAAACAAGATATTCATTTTCGGAAATTACTCTAATTTTCAAGTATCATGTACTACAAGCGATCTTCCCGAACTGTTTCAAAAAAAGTACAGCCACTTTGAACATTTTAACTTTAATTTGTTGCACGATTTATTATTTGTTCTTCATGTCTGAGCGAGAAGGAAGGCTTGTATCGACTAAATCGAATGGCAAGTATAAGTCCAGCGAATAACCTTTCAAATGAAGCCAGTTCGACCAAATTCGAAATCTTAACTAAACAGATATATTCATTTGAATAACATAGGTTTAAAAACAGTTTTTCTCTGAATTCATCATCTATTTCACCTTTGAAGTTCTGTAAAAATTCGAGCGAATATTGAGAAAACTTTATTCAAATAGTTTACAAACAGAGAAAAATATTGAATTACGAAAAATCCAAAACAAAATTTTGAGGATTTGGCCGGCTAGGCGACACTGTGTGGCGGTACGGCTGAAAAAGGCAATCAATTTAACCAAAGTTTCTTCACTACTGATGTTGGATGTCCATTAAATAAAACTGCAAACCAAATATTTTCAAAAATTTGAAGCCAGTCTACATTGGCCGAAGGCCGTGCAAGCTTTCTTGATTCTGAAATCGACGTGAGCTATCCAATTAAGTTTTGAGTAAAGAACTACCCCAACGTACTTAACTTGATCTGCGATAATAATTTCAGAGTCAAAGAACTGCTACAGACGAGCTCCAGTTGTAATCCTTCCCATTCGAGAAGCTTTGCGACAGATTGCAGGAACTTTTTGAAAAGTAATTAAAAAAGTTGATGTTGACATTTTCTTGATTTCTTCCTAAATTTTGATTACCAGATGTTTGATAGTTTTAGGTTAAAAATTATTGGCATATACTCTCCGTTTCAAATTAACCCAGAAATCGTCAATTGGACGCAGTTATGGCATATTTGGAGGGTTATCAGCTTTTTGTACAAAATGTATGCCATAATCCTCCACTGCGTCCAAATTTTTTTTGGCATAATAACTAGATGCCAGATTCGGCGTTTGCTGCTATTTTGTTTACATGGTATCTCCTAGCGGACCGAAATCAACATTGGATGTTTAAAATATGTCTGCCTACACACCACCAAAAAAGAACTCAACGACAACGTTAAAACTACCTAATAGTAGGTTATTGGTACTGTTTACTTTTGTTTGGTGAATTTTACTGCGATGATTAGATTATTGAAACTCAACGAATCAGTTCTGTACGGGAACATATAACTTAATGGTATGTGCTTATCGCCGTTCGCCGTGGCAAAAAGCGCGAGTGATCAACGATGACCGGTGCACGAGCTCCGAGCAAGTGTGGATATCAGTGAAACTTTCCGATCGCAATCTGTTCCTGTGTGTTGTGTATTTTCCACCTGACAGAATTCGTGATTCCAGCCTGATCGATGTACATCTTTCCTCCGTTTCTTTTATCGCCTCGATCGCCGCCCCGTCTGATGATATTGTTATACTGGGCGACTTCAACTTACCAGGCTTGACGTGGTGCCAGGCAAGTAATGGTTTTCCTCGATTGGATATCGAAAAATCTGCGCTTATTAACAATGCCAGTTGTATTTTGGACAGCTACAGCAGCGCAACTCTTCGGCAAATTAATAATGTCACCAACGAGAATGGACGTACATTGGACCTCTGCTTTGTAAGTGCCCGGGACTGCGCTCCGTACTGCTGCACTGCACCGACTCCTTTAGTCAAGCAGATGCGTCATCATCTCCCACTACATCTTGTATTCGCTGGTAACCTGGGAGTGAATTTTGAAGACGTTTCAAGCTCTATCGTCTACGATTTTAAAAACGCTGACTACGACAGCATCGCTAGCACGCTGTTGGATATAAACTGGGACGAAAATCTTAACAATGACGACGCGAATGAAGCAGCGATGACGTTTTCTAGTATTCTTAACTACCTTATCGACCGCCATGTGCCAAAACGAACAATTAGTACCGATCAACACCCTCCCAGGCAATCAATCGTCCTTAGACGTTTAAAATCTGCTAAACGAGCTGCATTTAAAAAATTCTCGAAGCATAAGACACTTGCATTACGAAATCACTACTTTCAACTCAACCACGAATACAAACAACAAAGCAGACGCGCCCTTTTTAGACACCAGCGAAACGTCGAGCGTCAACTGAAATCCAAGCCCAAGTCGTTCTGGAAGTATGTTAACGAGCAGCGAAAAGAATCCGGTTTACCATCTTGTATGTCGTTTAATGGAGTTTTAGGCACCGACACTAAGGAAATTTGCCAACTGTTCTCCGACAAATTTTCAAGCGTTTTTCCAACGAGCGCCTGCCACCACAACAAGTCGCTGCCGCCGCTAATTTAACTCGTTCTCTAGGACGAACCCTCAACCGCATTTGTGTCGATAATGCTGCCATTCTTGCAGCTAATGCCAAACTGAAAGCATCTTGTTCCCCGGGTCCAGATGGTGTTCCCTCGATTTTTGTCAAAAAGTGCATCAGCGGGCTTCTTGAACCGCTTCGGCGAGTCTTCGAGCTATCACTCGCTACTGGTACGTTCCCTTCCTGCTGGAAAGCAGCGCACATGTTTCCAGTTCATTAAAAAGGAAACAAATCGAACATTGACAATTATCGGGAAATCTCGTGCTTAAGTGCTGTATCAAAACTGTTCGAGCTGGTTGTGTTAGATGCTCTTTTCTTTCACTGCAAACACTACATTGCAGATGACCAACACGGTTTCATGCCTAAACGATCGACAACGACAAACCTGCTCTCATTCACAACATTTATAATGGATGGATTCGCTGAGGGATTGCAAACCGATGCTATTTACATGGATCTATCTGCGGCCTTCGACAAAATCAACCATGATATCGCAATAGCGAAGCTGGACAAACTCGGCATTCATGGACAACTTCTGCACTGGTTCCGTTCCTACCTCGATGGAAAGCAACTCCAAATCAGCATTAAGGACTGTCTATCTGCACCATTCTTCGTTACATCCGGCATACTACAAGGAAGCCATCTCGGTCCAGTAATATTCCTCCTCTACTTTAATGACATCAATATCACATTACAAGGTCCCGTCTTTCTTTCGCCGACGCCATGAAAATTTTTCAACAAATACGGGATAAAACCGATGCCGAGCTTCTTCAGAGGGAACTGGACAGCTTTAGTACGTGGTGTGATCTAAACAGAATGGTTTTGAACCCGAGCAAATGCTCATTCGTTACGTTCACGCGGAAACGCCATCCGACTCAGTTTAACTACCATTTCTTCGGCTCGTGCATTCCAAGACACTCTCACATCAAAGATCTCGGAATCATCATGGATTCGGCACTAACATTCAAACCACACACGTCATACATCGTGGATAAGGCATCACGGCAGCTTGGGTTCATCTTCCGAATAGCGAAAAACTTCAGGGACGTATATTGTCTTAAATCGCTTTACTGTGCGTTGGTCCGCTCAACGTTAGAATATTGTTCAGCTGTTTGGAATCCGTACTACCAGAACGGGATTGATAGAATCGAGGCTGTCCAACGCAGGTTCATACGCTTCGCCCTTCGTCATCTCCCATGGCGACACAGATTTCAGCTGCCGAGTTATGAAAACCGTTGCCAGCTAATACACCTCGATACACTCAGCCTTCGGAGGGACTGCTCTCGAGCCCTGTTCGTCGCGGACTTACTCTCTGCCAGAGTGGATTGCCCTACAATCCTTGGACGTCTGGATCTTCAAGCCCGCGTTCGAGCTCTACGTAATAACTCCCTTCTGCGAGTTCCGTTCAGGAGAACCAACTATGGTTGCCAGAGCGCTGTTACCGGACTCCAACGAATTTTTAACAGTGTGGCGACGGCCTTTGACTTCAACCGGACGCGGAATGCGATAAAAGCGAAAATGTTGGCAATTTTGAAATGTAATTAGTTTAAGCAACCACCATTGGGCCGAGGGGCCTGCTGGTGTAGGTAATGAACATAAGCATAAACATAAACAATGTTGGGTGAAAAAAGATGTGCTTTCGACATTCGATGACATTTATATAAAAAACTCCAAAAACAAAGTAAGTCTATTAAATTAATATAAATAAATGATGATTTATCTAGTTTCTGCTTTTACTAGGTCTATGGTACAAGGAAAGAAAATTCTCGGTATTTTCCGTGGAAGCTCCCGCAGAAAAGTTTATGGTACCATCTTTTACTTGGCAGAATTGGCTGGAAATCAATACATAGGTAAATACATCTTAGGTAAGTCTATTTTAGTTACTAAATAACAATCCGCGCTATTATACATCCGTAAATCACATTGAAAAATCGTTCTTCCCGTTGAGTGACTCTCACCTAATGGCTAATTGATGCACAGAAACTCAAAAGTCAGTAATGTGGTTTTACTTATTTTTGACTTCCTGCATGGAAGGGCTTGGTTGAGTTGAAAGAACGTAATATTCAAAACATTCCTGGTTGCGTGTAAAGTTTTTTAATGCAAATACCAGTGATCATTATGTGATAATCATCGGCGAAATCATACGTTGGAAACCCAAGCTCATTAAATTTTCTCAACAAGCCATTGGCGACAAGGTTCCACAGAAGTGGTGACAGCACACCACCTTGAGAAAATCCGCAGACACTCAGTTTCATTATCTCTACTTGTCTCAACGATGAGCACAGATGTCGATTGCTAAGCATTGCGTATATCCAGTTCGTGATATGAAGGTGTTCCTTGACCTCGAGCTGCTTTCAAAATGGATTCGAAAAACACGTTGTCAAAAGCACCTTCAATATTGAGAAAAACTTCTAAACAACATTGTGTAAGAGGGTGGTTGTAGACTTTCCCCGCTGATATGCATGTTGCATTGCATGCAGCGTGTGCTCACCCAAGCTAACATCCCGAATATAGTGGTCGATTAAACGTTCTACGGATTTGAGAAGGAAGCAGGTCAGACTGATCATGCTAAACAAAATATGCTTGAAGTGTACATATCCTCATTGTAGTAGCACTGGAATGATTCCATCTTTTCTTGGAGACTTATACAGAGCAAAACTTTCAAAACGCCCATTTGCTCGATTGGGTTGTAACAATTCTACGAGCAAATGCCCAAGAATCAGAACTACCTGAAAAGAACTCAGGGACAGTCATCAGAAATGGCTTAGCCCGAAAAGTGTGTGTCAAAAAGACAGTAGAGTACTACATCAGACGCCAGACGAGTGGACGTCTTTCGATTCTGAAAGTAACTCATTTAATTAGCTAGTCTCGTTGAGACTTGAGACATTTGTGCAGCGTCTGTTCCAACCACTTCGCTCAGAGGATCGAAGGGCATTTCGGTATGCTTTACGAGCCAACTTAAATGCCTCCGACCCGTCCCAGCCTCTGCGATTCCAAGCTCTTCTACATAACTTTTCGAGTCGAACAAGTTTGGTATTCTACCAAGGTGTTCCTCTAAAAGCACGCATAACTCGAAGCGGGCGTGCCTCTTGGTATACTGCTACTATGAGTGAGTTTGTTTTATCCACGACCTCATCTAAGTCACTTGGAGATTCAATCGTCGGAAAATACCCCTGAAACACAGTCTGTGCCTGAAACCTTGTCGCCAAGCCCCCTTCATAGAGGTCTCAGTTCGTAGATTGGGGATTACGATATGTGACGATATCTAGTGAGACGTTTAAATGATCAAAGACGATGTAATTATGATCAGATAACAACGGTTCGAGCTCGTTTGATACGAACCAGTTCATGCGTAATACTGTCAGAGCAGAGAGTTACATCTAAACCTCCTCTCTGTCCGCTCGTGTGAATTTTGGGCGACCCACGGCATTCATTCTGAATGTGTAACGGATGTGCTGACTTGTTTGTTCTGATAATTTCACCGAAACGTGGCTTGATGCAAAGATAACATCGATGCAACTTCGGCAATGCTTACATTCTGAATGCGGTCCGAAATAGTTGCACATTATTTAACGAACGTGAAGAGGGAATTTTGATTGCTGCCTTCACCATCCTTGCCTCCTGTGAGATTGATATAGGGAATTTAAGTAGTGTTGAAGCTGTTAGCTCTGTCTATATTCCTATACTCGACTACAATATCATGCAACTACACATGAATGCAGTAAATAACTCTTCTGCACAAACTGTCGCAAATGACGTGATGGGGCCTTGGTGATTTCAATCAGCCATAGCGTCACGAAACCGATGCGCTTACCCAGACCCGCCAGCTTCGACAACTAACATCGCCAGCCGTATGCTACTGGATGGATTTGCTTTCAACGGACTAGGTCAAGTCCGAGTCACGCTTCCTAGATCATCTTTCTGTTGATGTGGATGTGTTTACTATCTCTGAACAAATGGTTATGCCTAAGCTGACCACCACTGATGAAAACATCCGGACACCTTTCAGCAACGAAACGTAACGTTCACCACACACAGGTGATGGTTATGGTAGATGGTTCACATAGTATACTGATTTTTCCGACAGAGTTGGTCAGCTTAGTTATACCTATCTGTAATCCGGAAAACCAAGTTATCTTATCCACCCGGCTTCGGTACTATATCTTCAACAGTACTGACAAAATGTTCGAACCTTCTAGCAACTTAAGGCTCAAATTACCTTTTTTGAGCATGTGTAAGAATTGAGCGCTTGGTAGTATGCGTAGGAAAAAATGTGTTCAGCTTTGCCACCAGATTATCTATATAACAACTTTTCAAAACTCTAAAAGAAAAAAATCAGTCGATTTATTAGATCATCACGATTCAAATCATGCTAAATAGCTGCTGGAAAAATTATCAGCTTGGCTGAATGGTGCTTTTGAAAAAGTGGCTGTGGTATTTTCATTGCGCAGTTGTGTTGCGTACCCCAGCACGTTGTGGTAGTGTGGCAAAAAATCACAGCCGCTTTTTCAAAAGCACCATTCAACTAAACCGATAGTTTTTCCAGCAGCTATTTGGCATCATTTGAACCGTGATGATCTAATAAATCGACTGATTTTCTTTTTTTAGAATTTTGAAAAGGTTATGGATAATCCGGTGGCAAAGCTGAACAATTTTTTTCCAACTCATACTATCAAGCGTTCTTTTCTCATAGACACTCACTGAAAGTTCTTTGAACCTTAACGAGACTTTTTACGGCTCATGTACGCACATGTCACATAACACAAATACTATAAATATTACTTCACTAGCTGGTGAAAAATAATAAACAAAGACGGCAAAAGCAAATGGGATTGTTTACAACCAAGAAACTGCATTAGTGTTCGTGAGACCGGTCAACAAGAACTCACTTGGACACTTGCATATATTTTAGTCCGTCACTTCAGCAGCAAACGTTTCCTGGGGATTGGAAAAGCTGAGTAGTGTTTCCTGCATTCAGGAAGGGTGACAAATGCAACATTGAGAATTGCCGCGAAATCAATCACCAAGGAAGCGCTGCACAGAGAAGTAACTAGAACAAATTCTTGGCCAATAACAAAAAAAAAATTTTTTTCGATTTTTTATTTAGTTATATTTTTTTAGATACCTAAAAGCATACTACATATTGTGGCAAAATAAAGAGTATGCCAAAAATTGCTAAATAATTTTTGATGCAAAATGGTGATATTTTAAGGCTCAAGTTACCTCAAGGCTTGGTAGTATGCGTAAGAAAAATTGTGTTCAGCTTTGCCACCAGATTATCCATTTAAACCTTTTCAAAACTCTAAAAGAAGAATATCAGTCGATTTATTAGATCATTACGATTCAATTCATGCAAAATACCTGCTGGAAAAACCATCAGCTTAGCTAAATGGTGCTTTTGAAAAAGTGGCTGTGCTTTTTTATCACACTACCACACCGAGCTGGGGTACGCAACACAACTGCGCAATGAAAAAACCACAGCCACTTTTTCAAAAGCACCATTTAGCTAAGCCGATGGTTTTTCCAGCAGGTATTTTGCATGAATTAAATCGTGATGATCTAATAAATCGACTGATATTCTTCTTTTAGAGTTTTGAAAAGGTTTAAATGGATAATCCGGTGGCAAAGCTGAACACAAATTTTGCTACGCACACTACCAAGCGTTCAATTCTAACACATGCTTAAAAAAGGTAACTTGAACCTTAAGGGGTTTTAATCATTTTTTATTATATATCCAGCAAAATCTCTTTCTAATGATGATGTTTGTATTAAATAAGACAATATTATAACAAACGTAAGTGAACACAACTATTAGTGTAACCTCAGCTTAAGAATAACCGAAAATAGTAGTGTTTCTGTGTATTGGACCAGCTTTAGAAACTCCCTTTTTAAACATTTTTTCCCCATTTTGAACGATAAAAAAGTTACACTATACGGCAAGATCCGGCAAAGTTGCTGAAACAACATTACAAAACAAGATTCCGGCTATCCGAAAAACATTCTATCTCTTCCTATCTTTTCCGATCCACAAATTCCAAGCGATTTGAAAATATTAGTATTTCCATTAATGTTAGGTACGCCAAAATGCTGTAGGGCCAAATAATATGTTTGGCAAAATGTTTATCTATGAATATGTGCACTCCCTTTCTTCTCCCTTTTCCACTGGCCAACCGTTCATGCATCGGCAAAAACAAATGTATTCACAAAGATCACCTCGAAAATACTAGTATTCGGAAGGATCTAGTAAATTGACTTCTGCGCTGGTAGGTGGATAGATGCCAAATTGTCCCAAAAACTAGTTATTTCTTATTTTTAGTTCATATTAAGGCATAATAACAGCAATAGCCGCAAAAAAATAGTTTTTGCCAGGATTCGACCCCAGTTACTCCTCTGTGCGCTGTTTTCTGCTTACCCACATTACATAAGCACATCCCAGTACTGATTTCCCCGATCTTAAAGAAGCGTTAATCATGAAATATTGATAACAAAGCTTATAGGGTTATATATGTTGAGATGCAGGAAAAAAGGGAAAAGCTTTAATTTTTATAAAGGTATGTATTTTTATGAAACACTTCTTATACGTTTAGCGTAGTACAATGTCCAATTTGCAAAATCCACTTGAGAAAATAAAAAATATTAATAATTATCGAAGCTATAGCAATTTCTGCAAAACGCGTTTTTTTTTCAAAGAGGTTTGCCGTGACTACGATTCCAGTCCAACACCTCAACAGAAACCATCAAACAAAAAAAACATTAGTATATGTACCTGTGGTGTCCTTGAATGATCGATTAAAAACAAATTCTTCTTTTTGGAAACGGGGACGATTTTTCCAAAAAAATCACTATTTTCACCTGAAAAAAATTATTGAAAAATTCATAACAATAATATGAAAATTTTGACCCAAAAATCGAATCGTTCAAGGACACGGCAGTTAAATTACAAACAAGTAAAAAAAAAGTTTTGAGATCGGTTGAAAACTTTTCCGGCAATCACAGTCATCGCAAAGACGCTTTTGGGAAACATGATTTCGAGATAATCGCGTTTAAAGTTTCAAATATAAGCAACACCTCCATAAGGGAGCAAGATGAAAAACTTTGCGTCTACTGCTCCGATCTCTTTAAAAATTTGAGGTAACATTCTTAAGATCCTGAGCTTTACGATAGAAGAATAAAAAAATTTCGATTTTTTGGCCGACCTCAACATATATAACCCCTTAATAAACTGGAATGTTCTACTAGATTCTGCCATTGGTTTCGATCCTACCTTGTACATGGTGCTGGTTCAAAGTGGCGATATTGTATTAGAAACCTTTTTAACAATTTCCTTAAAGTAGTACGCTAGATCCGCTACTCTTTTCGCTGTTCGTGAATGATGTGGTCTTAGTTCTAAAGTTTTTGCCGACGACCTAAATTTTTCTCTTATACGGAACAAAGCCGATTGCCATGAGTTATAGTATCTTATTTATGCCTTTTATAACACGTGTATAAGAAACATAATGGTTCTTATGGGGTTTTTCATTGAAAAGCCACGGAGTGGTGGATTGCACTGGTGTTGATTACACCCAAGTTGAAATAAGAGTAGCACCGACTACACCGGTGTGCAGTGGCGTAGCCAGAAATTTGGTTTGGAGGGGGTTTTGATGAAAATCGCAAATTTTTTGAAAAAATCTTAAAATTTAATATGAGTTTGATAAATTATTGAAAACTCAAAAACATAAGTAGTCTAACAGACGTCATTCCAGTCTACAAACAAGAAGGATCAACATGGTGGACAGTTTTCAAATCTCTATAGATTATTTTCTTGTAAAATATGTCAATGAAGTCAAAAATTGCGATCTTTTAAAGTGGGATAAATGATCTAAAAAATTTTCAACGTTCAAGATCACCTAATATAATAATCCTTGACTTTGAAGGTTTGACAACTTCGGGAAGTTATCAACATAAAACAGCGCCTGCTTTGATATAGAAATTTTAGTGATTAATTCTCATAGAGGTAATTATGGTGAATTAATTTTTCAAAAATATTAAGAGACATGGTGCCTTCGGCAAAGTTTTTGATAATGTCATTTCAAACAATTTTGTTGAAAATATGAAGGCTATATGAATTCAACATATAGGGATTTAAATGGACTGGGCATGCTATATTTCTCCGTAGTGAAGAAAAATTTAGGTGAAAACTATTTTTTTCTGCGCTGCGGATAAAATTGTTTGAAACAATCATTGCGAGTTGAGAACACAAAACCTATAACTAAATTATGGATGGATGGAACTGAAACTTGCGTTTCGACTTCATCTCATCAGAATCCGACACTAACTTGGAGGGCGGACTAAGCTAGCACCGAATTGATGCTAGCTCCTGAAAATGGAATCACTCTTTGTGTTTTTGAGTCCTTTTAATAACTGGGAATTATTTGTTTTAAATCCAGTTCCCTTATTTTTTTTGTAAGCTTCAAAGGCACCTTAAACGCAATGTGAATTTATTATTTAATTACCGCAGAAGAGATTTATCAAATACAGTAATTTCAGAATAGCTTGTTGTAAAGGTTTTCTACTACTATATTTCGATACTCTGAATATGTGGGATATTTATGTCTTTGACAAAGTTGTTTGAAATAGCACTTTCGAAAACTGGAGACATTAAGTCTAGACCCAAATTTGCTTGAAGAGTAATTCTTGTCTATAATTACTTCTAGGAGGATTAACCGTCAAAATTATTCTATCAGCAGATGAACAGTTTTACGTTTTGAAATCCTTCAATGTTACTTAACATCGAAATTTGGCAGTTTCGAATGAATGTGATCGTGACCGTTAAAAATTTATCGAGCATTAATTTTACTTTTCTTCATTAGTCAACCTCACAACTTGCAGTACGTAGCACACAAAATTTTAGTACGCCATTCATTGCATCCTACTAGGAGGCTATTCATATAGTTGATAATACAACAAAAATCCAATGCTCATAAAACCGATCCTGACCTGCTAGAGACAAAATTACACCAGCTTTCAACTAGTTTCTGAAATGTTATTCTTGTTGTTAATTGAATTGTTGTCTAAACTCTACACAATCTAAAAAAATACATTTTCAGCAAATGTTGAAATGGTTGAAATGTATGCAAGTTTTCGGTAAATAAGCTTATGTTTTATATGCAATCAACCTATTCAAATTTAGATTCCCATTCGAAAAATTGTCTCTGATCTATATTTTGAAGCATCTTTCCAAAAATGAGCTCATAATAATTCAGACAGTTATTTTATTTTACATTGAAGTAATTTGACAGCTATGGGATTTTGGCTAATAGATAAGTTACAAGATCCCCTTCCCACAATTTTCCAAAAGTTTAAAAGTGACGCATTAAACACAGTTCTCAATGTAGTGATCAGAGAATATTTTTCCAAAAATATTTTGTGGAATATTAAATTAAATTCGTTAGTATCAATTTTTTTTCAATCCAATTTCCAATTGGTTTGGGGGGGGGGGGGGGGTTAACCCCCAAACCCCCCCCCCTGGCTACGCCACGTAGTGCGCTGTCAAAAACGAAAATACTATAACGTACACCACTTCCCAGCTACCACCGACAAAGCAAACCGAATTACTGAGATCTATTTTCAAAATTTCCAACAAATTCCGAGATTCTCTGTGTTACGAGATTCTGTATTGCCCACTGGTGCGCCCGTAGCTGTAATTTGCAAACGCCGTCTTGTGTCATTATCAAATCTATCTGGAGCCATTAGGGGCCCCGTACACGAGGCGTTAGTAATATCATTACTGACCAGTAATGTCCCTTTTAACCCTAGAACGTTGCACTGGAGTACAAATGTACCCCCACGCCTTCTTTGGAGCCGTATGAAGACGAGGTTTCGGCATTTATCGACCTGGGACCTTAACCATAATTAAATTTAGAGTTCCTAGTAAGAGTAGGAAAAGATGGTATATCCAGTTTGCTAATATCCTTCGTGGAAGCAGGGGTCAAAGTTGGCGTGGGGTACATTTGTATCCCAGTGTACGGTTGCCGTTAGCGTTTCGTCAAGTTTCGTGCTGTCAGTGGAAATGTGACTCGTGACAATACCAGTTTAAATACTGGTTGTTTTACTACGTAAGTAACAATTAGTATTATAAAATCGTTTTGCCTTTCTCATATAGAAAGGCTATGCAATCACTCTGAAAAACGTCAACCTAATCCCGGCCCGGAGGGCCGAGTGTCATATCCCATTCGACTCAGTTCGTCGAGATCGGAAAAAGTCTGTATGTGTGTGTATGTATGTATGTGTGTGTGTATGTGTGTGTGTATGTGTGTGTATGTGTGTGTGTGTATGTATGTGCGTATGTGTCAAATAATGTCACTCATTTTTCTCAGAGATGGCTGGACCGATTTGCCCAAACTTAGTCTCAAATGAAAAGTGCAACCTTCCCATCGGCTGCTATTGAATTTTGGATCGATCGGAATTCTGGTTCCGGAATTACGGGTTTCAGAGTGCGGCCACACAGAAATTTCTCATATAAACTATAGGAAAAATTAAAAACTGAATTTTTATTTTTGATGCTAAATGTGTTCAAGGTGCATGAAACGTCGAGATTCGATGCAAACTCGAAAAAAAAATTTGACTACGATTCACTTTTTTGGATTTTGGCACATTTTTGCCTTTCTCATATAGAACGGTTATGCAATCACTCTGAAAAACGTCAACCTAATCCCGGCCCGGAGGGCCGAGTGTCATATCCCATTCGACTCAGTTCGTCGAGATCGGAAAAAGTCTGTATGTGTGTGTGTATGTATGTATGTGTGTGTATGTGTGTGTATGTGTGTGTGTATGTGTGTGTGTGTATGTGCGTATGTGTCAAATAATGTCACTCATTTTTCTCAGAGATGGCTGGACCGATTTGCCCAAACTTAGTCTCAAATGAAAAGTGCAACCTTCCCATCGGCTGCTATTGAATTTTGGATCGATCGGAATTCTGGTTCCGGAATTACGGGTTTCAGAGTGCGGCCACACAGAAATTTCTCATATAAACTATAGGAAAAATTAAAAACTGAATTTTTATTTTTGATGCTAAATGTGTTCAAGGTGCATGAAACGTCGAGATTCGATGCAAACTCGAAAAAAAAATTTGACTACGATTCACTTTTTGGATTTTGGCACATTTTTGCCTTTCTCATATAGAAAGGTTATGCAATCACTCTGAAAAACGTCAACCTAATCCCGGCCCGGAGGGCCGAGTGTCATATCCCATTCGACTCAGTTCGTCGAGATCGGAAAAAGTCTGTATGTGTGTGTGTATGTATGTATGTGTGTGTATGTGTGTGTGTATGTGTGTGTATGTGTGTGTATGTATGTGCGTATGTGTCAAATAATGTCACTCGTTTTTCTCAGAGATGGCTGGACCGATTTGCCCAAACTTAGTCTCAAATGAAAAGTGCAACCTTCCCATCGGCTGCTATTGAATTTTGGATCGATCGGAATTCTAGTTCCGGAATTACGGGTTTCAGAGTGCGGCCACACAGAAATTTCTCATATAAACTATAGGAAAAATTAAAAACTGAATTTTTATTTTTGATGCTAAATGTGTTCAAGGTGCATGAAACGTCGAGATTCGATGCAAACTCGAAAAAAAAAATTTGACTACGATTCACTTTTTTGGATTTTGGCACATTTTTGCCTTTCTCATATAGAAAGGTTATGCAATCACTCTGAAAAACGTCAACCTAATCCCGGCCCGGAGGGCCGAGTGTCATATCCCATTCGACTCAGTTCGTCGAGATCGGAAAAAGTCTGTATGTGTGTGTATGTATGTATGTGTGTGTATGTGTGTGTATGTGTGTGTGTATGTATGTGCGTATGTGTCAAATAATGTCACTCATTTTTCTCAGAGATGGCTGGACCGATTTGCCCAAACTTAGTCTCAAATGAAAGGTGCAACCTTCCCATCGGCTGCTATTGAATTTTGGATCGATCGGAATACTGGTTCCGGAATTACGGGTTTCAGAGTGCGGCCACACAGAAATTTCTCATATAAACTATAGGAAAAATTAAAAACTGAATTTTTATTTTTGATGCTAAATGTGTTCAAGGTGCATGAAACGTCGAGATTTGATGCAAACTCGAAAAAAAAATTTGACTACGATTCACTTTTTTGGATTTTGGCACATTTTTGCCTTTCTCATATAGAAAGGTTATGCAATCACTCTGAAAAATGTCAACCTAAATTTTTTTTCGACTCGTTTAGGGTTTCTGGATTTTAACAGGGGCGTAGTTGATGGTTTACGGAGAGGGATTACACCCCCCCCCCTCTACTGTTCGCGCCCCTCCTTTAAAAATCTCCTTAAATCACCCCTCAGACCACCACCCCATCCAGCCCTCATACCCCTCCCTTTCAACCCCATCATCTTTAAACCACCACTGTATCACAAAGCATACCAATTTAAGCTGGGGAGTCGTTCGTTCATGGGACTTTCGCCCTCTTCACATACCCAGCCCCGCATGACAAAATGAGTTAGCAAGCAGATAACATTGATCTAATGATGATTAGGCTAATGGAGTATGATATTTTTTTGTTTCAAGTGTTTCACCGTCGACACGTAGCTCATCAAGTTCGTGGCTGGCATGCCATTGTGTATAAGTGCAAAGTGTACTAAGAATGTAATGGACATTTCCACAATTATGTTGAACATAAAAAGCCTCCGTGCCATAGTTTAGAGAAATGAGAAAGGCATAATTGCACCGCTAGGTGGATTAAAACAGGTTTTTAATCATTTATTCAACTAATTTAATTTAATTTTGAAGTAGACAAAAAAATTGCTGATTTTTATTGCTTTATTGTTTATTTTTCAAAGTTTTTCAAAACAATGGCTCGCAAGTATAATTTGAGCACAGTAACTGCGGCAACAGTAACGTTGCGTGTTACCAATAGATTACTGGTTGGAAATATTTTCTTCATTTTAATTTCCACCCAATTTCGTAGTATTTTCCAAAACCCAATTTTTAAACTTTCACTCTTCCAAATAATTGCACGTTTTCAAAAATATCAATATTCCATTTTGTACCGTTTCTAGACCATTCTTTCAACTTTTAGAATTATTTGATTTTTTTCAAATCGGTTGAAAATTCGCAAAGTTATAGTAATTTTTGTGAAAAAGTCAAAACCGCGATTTCACTTTTTATGCAATCCAATTTATGTCCCATTGATTCAATAAATTCCGCGCTTTCACTTACACAGCTATTTTCGCAGTTAAAAACCTGTTTTAATCGACCTAGTGGTGCAATTGACTTTCTCATTTGTCCAAACTACGATTCCATGGCTGGTTATGCTCAAAACAATGATGGAAATGTATATTACATATTCTGTACGATTTGTACATACATACATACAATGGATCGACAGCCAAGATCTTGAGATATTATGTGTCGACACTGAAACATCGCTTGAAACCAGCGGCGTATCAAGGAGGAAGATTCGGGGGTCAGGACTCTGCCGAAAATTTTCAACTTGTTAAGAAATTTTAAACTAGTTTTAATTTTAAAGTAGCAACTCCTCATTGCATACTCCTACCTAAAGCCTTTATAGGTCAAAAAAGTGGATTAACTTGACTATTTTAGAGTGATTGCATAACCTTTTTATATGAGAAAGGCAAAAATATGCCAAAGTTTAAAACAGTCAATTTTCGTCAAAAATTTTTTTCGGGATTTCATCAAATCTCAACGTTTTATGCATTTTAAAGCCAGGCATCAAAAATGCAAATTCGATTTTGAAATTTTCCCTTACTTCCCCCCTTTGAGAATTTTTCATTTCAGTTTATGTGGGAATTTGCTGTGTGATCGCACTCTTCAACCCGTTACTCCGGAACCGGAAGTCCAATCAAAAAATAAATTCAATAGCAGCCGATGGGAACGATATGTTAAACCTGCCACCGTACGAGATCCGCTTTTGTTTTATAGGTCTAAATACGTTAACAAATTGCAAGCACCGCCAGCCCGTATTCTTCACCCTCGAGCATTGTTGCATTCCGAAATGCGCAGCACGAACTACACAGCCAATACATTAGCAATGTGCCACCGCTTGAACGAGTTTGTCGAAATTTTCGACTTCTTCATGAACTTTTGACAATTTTGTCATCGTATATTGTCCCTAGTTTAATTACGTTGAGTTTTGTCTAATATACTATGCTCATCGAGACACATTTGCCAGTTGGACTTTTCAAATACGAATACCAATACAATTTTAATCTGACTCGGACAAATATGCCGTGGAAATTTTGCGATCGGATAGAATAACAAGATTAATTTTTAAATATTCTTAACAAATACTACATTTAGAAATGTTCACATGAAAATATATTTGGATTTCCAACGTTTGGAAAAGAAAAGTCAAATTCGATAAAGGCAACATGGGCCTGATATTCTTGAAACGGCAGTATAATCTACATACTCAATACGTATATGATACTACATCGTGAACATTCAACCAAAGTTCCGATTTAAACCATCTGTTGCTTCCTAATAACATGCTTCAGATTTCGTGATTCTTACCAGAAAGAAAATAGTTTTGGAAGCAATACTAATGATTTTTCTTCTCATCGTTAGAAAAAAAACATTAACCTTCAGTACAATACCAGAATTGAAACTAATTTCTAAATGATCTCTACAATTTTCGGCATCCAAAGATACATTCCAAGAAAACCATATGCAGCCAATTTAAAACACATGAACCGCGAATCCCCAGACCATATTGGTTTTTTTTGGTACATAACGTGCAAACTCGCATTGTCTGTTGCATGACCTGATAATATTTCGCTGCTTACACGCAGCCCTCAGAGGATCAACTCTGCATCTTCAAACAATCCATGGATAAAATCGATCTCCTGCGAACCTGGTGAATATGGCAAACAGCTTCTGTATTTTCCAATTAGGTGGTCACGTTAACGACATTTTCAGTGGCTGGGATTGATCGTAAAGTACACAGTTTTATTATCATGTTGCAGTTTAGTAACTGTCGGTGCATCCGATGCTGTCTTCGGATCGTCCCACCCAATCACAGGGAATTGACACCGATCAACCGCGGTCGACTCTAATTTATGGCGTGGATGGAGGTTTTCTGTCGACCGTGAAATTCGAGAGTCTGAGGTTGATTCAGTAGCAGCGGTTATGAATCGTCATCGTTTTCACTAAAGATGACTTGGAACGGGGGTTACTTTTATATAGGTTTGGTGAAATACTTTACTACAGCTTCTTCGAACGCCCCTATTTTCATGGCAACATTGTGGATCCCTTTCGTGAGAGTCAGCATCGAAAGTGTTCTGACAGATGGTGATGAAGTGCATCGATAATTGACGGATTTGAACACACCTGTTATCCGATGTTGCGAGTTAAGCAGCAGAAGAGAAAAAAATCTTCTAACGCCGCAACGCTAATTTGTAAAGAACCGAACGGTAAAACACCTGAGGCAACACATTAATAACATTGGCGGTATCTTCTGCACGCGATGCTTTTTTGGTTGAGTGATCAATGGGAACTTTCGTTGCATTGCTTGTTGATGAGAGTCAGTCAAAATTGTTAATATTTAGGAATTCAAGACATATAGTAAATATAAAAGCATTCATACATGATGTTTCCAATACATATGTATATAGGTATCTAAAATTAACAATAATCGCAATTTTCCAAGAATGACATGACTTTTGCAACATCATGATTTACTAAATACCCTTTATTATTCCTTAAAACTAGAATCAATAGCTCGCGTTTTGAACGCGTCCATGTTTCACCACAGCAGATAATGTTAACCCTCTAGTGCCCAAATTTTGTTTTAGCTTCAAAAAACTTTTGTAGATGGTCTTGTAGGGCGGTGTTAGACAGTTGATCGAATAAAAAAGTTGTTTAATTCTAGACTTCTAATTTATAGTATGAGAGTCCAGAGCCTGCTAGCGATGGTTTCACTATGATGCCACCTGGTCACTACGGATCGCGTGATATATCTTTTCAATAAAACTGCAAATCATTCGGTACGTGTTAATCCCTTCCCTAGGTTGAGGGGTTTGACGGCATTGCAAACATCATCAAACATATTGCGTGCATCAGTGCTAATGTACCTCTGACAGACAATTGCTTTAAGATGGTTATTGGATTACGCCTCGATAGTGGCGCATCGAGGAGACCGAGAGGGCTTATGGGCCTTTCTTATGTTTTGCGATTTTTCATACTCTGCGCCTGCCCATACTAACGCTCAACCACTAGCCTGTGCGCGCTGTCGTGACCGACTGGCAGGTCGGAATGGATTGACTTTTGCTATGGGCCATGTTTGATGACATGATTCCACAGTTTAATGGCAGTGTTGGTGGACGGGGGTCACAGTGGGGGTCATTGTGTGTCCATATATTGCGCACTTCCTACCAACCTGAATACCGCACTTTCAAAGCGCGAGTGATCAAACTGCTACTGAAAACTACGAGCTGTCAAAACACATGTATTTCAAGTGATAGTGATAGTACTTTCATAGGCAGACCAGTCGACCTAACCAGTCTATGAAAAGCATTTAATAGAACAGGAAGTGCGCAGTGCGGTTAGAATCCAGCTTTATTGCTGCAAGCAATATCGGTCGACTTCATCATCGTGCACAAGCTAATTAAATTGATTCAATAAATTAATTAATTCAATAAATACATAAGTAGGAACCTAGTAATTGTCGTTTTACAATAATTGTAGTTGTTAGTACTTGTGCACAATTGTTATGTGCTAGTCGTATGTCTATCTGTGTATGTGTTCGTCTGAGTATTTGTGACAGTTGGGTCAGTGAATGGATGCAGAACTGGTGTGTATGATATAAAAGTGGCGGTGTTTAATATGTGCATTCGATTCTATTCATTCGGGAAGGTCAGATTGGATAAATTAATCTACCGAAGTACGTGAATCATCTATTCCCCATGTTACAAGTTTTTTCCTATTCAACTTCATTAGTCTGTTTCGTTTGTACTTCTAATAGTTTGCTTTTCCATTACTCATGTATACCAAAATAATATCGGTTAATTTATACACTTCTAATCAATCTCTTTACATCTTTTTTCTTTATTCGGCATGTTATAATTCCTTTTATTTCTATTTTCGTCTAAGGACACAAGCGGGTCTTATTCATAGCCATTTGCGCGATTTTCGGTGGGGTAAATCTGGTAAAACTAAAAACTTCTTTTCAAAAAAATTCAGTTCAGCGATTCGAGAGATCGTACTCACCGTAAGCCACGAAAAATAAACTGCGTTGTGAAGCGATGGTCACTACTCCGTTTATTAAAAAAATAATACTATTAAAAAATTTCAAATATTTTATAATCTTCACAGCCTTATTAAGGAAAGTTTGTTTAACAAGCTTTTGTAATATTGTCTAGGGAAAATGCTGAAAATTACTGTATTTTCTCAATACGTAACATATAAACCGTTAAGCATAGACTAACAGATATAACACTATGATGGAATTCCATCAAAGAACATCGATCCGGTAATTTTTC
This sequence comes from Topomyia yanbarensis, assembly GCF_030247195.1. NCBI lineage: Eukaryota > Metazoa > Arthropoda > Insecta > Diptera > Culicidae > Topomyia > Topomyia yanbarensis. The sequence continues at coordinate 188,028,853 of NC_080671.1, read as the reverse complement.
CAGAACGCTAGCTCCACCTTTTATTCATAGTCCCAAACACTCATTTGCTGGTGGGTTACCCCTCAAGTTTGGGAACAATTTTTCACTAGTGGTATATCCTCCACACTGATAAAATAAAGTACCCATTAATGCGTAGAAAACTACGCATTTTCAATAAAAGTGGAATAACCCATTAAATGGGTAAATAGTTTGTACCCATAAATGAGTACAGACCTTGTACGTCAACCTGGGTACAGTTTACGCATTATTTTTCGCAGAATTGTTACAACAAAATGCGTAAAAAAATACCCATTTATGAAAATCGCGCCAGAATTACTGTCAATAGAATTGTTTCTGAATTAAAAAAAAAACAAAAAATAACACTCATTTCACATTATTGTCTCCTTACAAAAGTATAGGAATCTAGATAGAGATCCTATTCCAAAACTTCTTAACAAAATAAAACCGCCAACTGGATATATTTTTGATGGCTGGATCTTTTGGCTGCTCTAAAAATGCCGAACTGGCGCATATTTTCAACATCCTCAGTAGTCTAAACAGACGTTGTTTTCGGAGTATTTCCGAAATGTTCTGTTTCCGCCACGGACTCTGATGCAGGACGATAATTTGCAGGTTCCACTACGATCCTTAGTTTGCAGGTTAACTCGCTTGAAATAATGCTTAAGGATTTTTCACCCATTATCAAGATCAATATACCCATTGACATTACCTCATCGAGTAGTTGTGAAATGGATAAAAAGTACTCATTGTTAGAAACAAAAAAATACCCATTTTTTGACAGCTCGAATAACTTCCGAAAATGGGCAATTTGAATACATAAAATGGGTAAAGTTTTTTTACCGTGGCATATGCTTGTTCATTTGTCAGTGGCGCCATAATTGCAAATGTGGCCACAGTCCCAACTACAAATAGATTTAAAATGACCGTTAAAGTGAGCGAAGCATTGTTTTCGAGTGGTATGTCTGTTACCAATTTATTTAGGATACCCTTTTAACATAAACAATCGCACGAATGGGAGTTCGCCAAACAAGAATAATAGGAATCTTTAGGGGTATAGGGGCTATGTCATTTTATGATGCAGTTTATTACTGTGATTTAATATCTCAATCCTTTTTTCATTTCTAAGCCCGAACTATTCAAAGATATTTTTAGTTTGTTTCCTTGTAGGACAATAACATATCCAACACCATGAGACTTGTACGATTTTATAAGTTGCCTCTTCAGATCTACTATAGTTGGCAGATGAAGCTTGCCCAGTAAAGTTCAGCCGGAAATGAACTGGAATTCTGGCTGGTTCCAGTTCGTCCACGGGCTCTAGTGACACAACCGATTATAACTAGAATCGGTTGTGTCACTGGAACCGGAATACGAGCTTGAACCAGCAAGAATTCCGGTTCATTTCCGGCTGAGCGGATTGCAAAAGTACCAGATCATGCTGTATGTGGTGCTGTCTCGGTTAACAATAAGGCGAATATACATACGAATACGATCGCCGCCCCGTCTGATGATATCGTTATACTGGGCGACTTCAACTTACCTGACTTGACGTGGTGCCAAGCAAGTAATGGTTTTCTACGATTGGATATTTCGAAAAATCTGCGCTTATTAACAATGCCAGTTGTATTTTGGACAACTACAGCAGCGCTCTTCGGCAAATTAATAATGCCACCAACGAGAATGGACGTACATTGGACCTCTGCTTTGTAAGTGCCCGGGACTGCGCTCCGTACTGCTGCACTGCACCGACTCCTTTAGTCAAGCAGGTGCGTTATCATCCTCCACTACATCTTGTATTCGCTGGTAACCTGGGAGTGAATTTTGAAGACGTTTCAAGCTCTATCGTCTACGATTTTAAAAACGCTGACTACGACAGCATCGTTAGCACGCTGTTGGATATAAACTGGGACGAAAATATTAACAATGACGACGCGAACGAAGCAGCGATGACGTTTTCTAGTATTCTCAACTACCTTATCGACCGCCATGTACCAAAACGAACAATTAGTACCGATGAACACCCTCCCTGGCAATCAACCGTCCTTAGACGTTTAAAATCTGCCAAACGAGCTGCATTTAAAAAATTCTCGAAGCATAAGACACTTGCATTACGAAATCACTACTTTCAACTCAACCACGAATACAAACAGCAAAGCAGACGTGCCTTTTTAGACATCAGCGAAACGTCGAGCGTCAACTGAAATCCAAGCCCAAGTCGTTCTGGAAGTATGTTAACGAGCAGCGAAAAGAATCCGGTTTGCCATCTTGTATGTCGTTTAATGGAGTTTTAGGCACCGACACTAAGGAAATTTGCCAACTGTTCTCCGACAAATTTTCAAGCGTTTTTTTTTTCCAACGAGCGGTTGCCACCACAACAAGTCGCCGCCGCCGCTAATTTAACCGCTAAGGAAGAACCATCAACCGAATTTGTGTCGATAATGCTGCCATTCTTGCAGCAAATGCCAAACTGAAAGCATCTTGTTCCCCGGGTCCAGATGGTGTTCCCTCGATTTTTGTCAAAAAATGCATCAGCGGGCTTCTTGAACCACTTCGGCGAGTCTTCGAGCTATCACTCACTACTGGTACGTTCCCTTCCTGCTGGAAAACAGCGCACATGTTTCCTGTTCATAAAAAAGGAAACAAATCTAACATTGACAATTATCGGGAAATCTCGTGCTTAAGTGCTGTATCAAAACTGTTCGAGCTGGTTGTGTTAGATGCTCTTTTCTTTCACTGCAAACACTACATTGCAGATGACCAACACGGTTTCATGCCTAAACGATCGACAACGACAAACCTGCTCTCATTCACAACATTTATAATGGATGGATTCGCTGAGGGATTGCAAACCGATGCTATTTACATGGATCTATCTGCGGCCTTCGACAAAATCAACCATGATATCGCAATAGCGAAGCTGGACAAACTCGACATTCATGGACAACTTCTGCGCTGGTTTCGTTCCTACCTCGATGGAAGGCAACTCCAAATCAGCATTAAGGACTGTCTATCTGCACCATTCTTCGCTACATCCGGCATACCACAAGGAAGCCATCTCGGTCCAGTAATATTCCTCCTCTACTTTAATGACGTCAATTTCACATTACAAGGACCCCGCCTTTCTTTCGCCGACGAAATGAAAATTTTTCAACAAATACGGGATAAAACCGATGCTGAGCTTCTTCAGAGGGTACTGAACAGCTTTAGTACGTGGTGTGATCTAAACAGAATGGTTTTAAACCCAAGCAAATGCTCAATCGTTACGTTCACGCGGAAACGCCAACCGACTCAGTTTAACTACCATTTCTTCGGCTCGAGCATTCCAAGACACTCTCACATCAAAGATCTCGGAGTCATCATGGATTCGGCATTAACATTCAAACCACATACGTCATACATCGTGGATAAGGCATCACGACAGCTTGGGTTCATCTTCCGGATAGCGAAAAACTTCAGGGACGTATATTGTCTTAAATCGCTTTACTGCGCGTTGGTCCACTCAACGTTAGAATATTGTTCAGCTGTTTGGAATACGTACTACCAGAACGGGATTGATAGAATCGAGGCTGTCCAACGCAGGTTCATACGCTTCGCCCTTCGTCATCTCCCATGGCGACACAGATTTCAGCTGCCGAGCTATGAAAACCGTTGCCAGCTAATACACCTCGATACACTCAGCATACGGAGGGACTGCTCCCGAGCCCTGTTTATGCCAGAGTGGATTGCCCTACAATCCTCGGACGTCTGGTTATTCAAGCCCGCGTTCGAGATCTACGCAATAACTCCCTTCTGCGAATTCCGTTCAGGATAACCAACTATGGTTGCCAGAGCGCCGTTATCGGACTCCAACGAATTTTTAACAGTGTGGCGACGGCCTTTGACTTCAACAGGACGCGGAATGCGATAAAAGTGAAAATTTTGTCAATTTTAAAATGTAATTAGTTTAAGAAACCACCATTGGGGCCAAGGGGCCTGTTGGTGAAGGTAATAAACATAAACATGAACATGTTTGCAGATACGTCATTTAGTATAGAACAACTGTCAGTTTGTTAGTCGAATTTAATTTGTTTTTTTTTTATTTTATGTAAAAATAAAATAATAATAATTGGGGTTTAAAAACAATGTGGGTGTACTCTTTAGGACAGGACCCGCTGTCAATAAATATGAAAAACTGCGACAATTTTTCCAAATTGAATATCCCTATTGGAATGTCACGATAAGTCGCTCAAAAAGTTTTGAATTTTGTAAAAAATTATAGAGAATTTATTTAAAATATATGAATTCAACAACGAGAAAAATAAAATAAAACTTTAAGGTATTTTTATTCGATAAAAATTCTTTTGGGACCCTCCTATACACTATCATTTTATAAGTGTATTGTTAACCCTCAAAAAGGCAAGCGGGTCTCAGAGGCCCGGCACGTTACAATTTTTTAGTTACATAAAAATGTGTATGCAGTAAAAGGGGGGTAAATACTTTTATTTTACCCACTGTGGTCTATCTGACAATTATTTGGATACAACATAACCTAACTCTGCCGTTATTGTCTATTTTTGTAGTCTATTCTTTGTGTTATAGTTGTCGTAATTATTCAAATTGTAGGATCTAAAAGCAACAAAAAATTGAATTGGCTAAAAGACGATATGCCCATGTTTTCAATCGTCTCAAAGCATCTGAAATGATGGAAGAAATTCGAGCAAATTCAACAGCAGTCGATTCCGAAACTGATTTGCAAAGCGAGGAAGAAGATGTGAATGATATTGCTTCCGACGATGAATCTGATGCAGACTCGGAAGAAAAATCTGAATATGTACTCCGGTTATGCATCAGAAGAAATTAATAGCAACCCAGAAAAAATTATTGGTCGTGTTCAAACGAATCGGAGCTCAGAACCAATGGACAGTCGACGTGATCTTCCGAGTACTCACCTTTTGAAAAAAATTGACCTTTTTACATTCATCGCCTTATATGCTGAAATCGGGATTTGCTGCGTGTTCGTACTCATCATCCTGTAATTCCGGAACCGGGAGTCTAATCAATTAGAAATTCAACAGCAGCTAATGGGAATGCTGTACCTTTCATTTGAAACCAAGTTTGTAAAAATCGGTAAAGAATTCGCTGAGAAATGGGTATGACATTATCTTAGGAACTTGGTAAGGTCCGCCGGGGCATCAAGAACCGCCATAGCTGGCCAATGTGGTCGAAGTGCCTTCGTTGGGTCATTAATGATCTAGACATGCAAATCCAAGTAATATTGCACTTATTTTAATATACATTTCATCATTTGGACATCATGGTGGTATCAGTTTCTATGGAAATTTGCTGTGTGATTGTACTCTTCAACACGTAACTCCAGAACCGAAAGTCGGATCAATAAAAAAAATCAATAGCGACCGATGGGAAGGCTGTACCTTTCATTTGAGACAAATTTGTACAAATCGGTCCAGCCACCTCTGAGAAAAATCGGTGAGATTGTTTGCCACATACATACATTCATACATACATACACACACATATACAGACATGTTACGATCTCGACGAACTGAGTCGAATGTTATAAGAGATTTGGCCCTGTGGGTCTCGGTTAAAAAGTCGAACTTTCGACAGATTAACCTTTCTATATGAGAACGGCAAAAAGGAGCTTGAATTTAGACGGGCCTAAGAGGCCCGGCTTGCCCTTTAATGTTAGGACTTTAGCTTGCCTTCACAAGAGTTAAACAAGAAAACCTTCCAAATAACTTTGATAAGGTTCTGTGTATAAATATTTACTCCACTGTGCCGTAACCACACTTTTCTGACAGTTCAGAGAGCTTGTTTACATGGACTTACAAAGTTTGCAAAAAGTATCAATAACGAATTTGGTATATTTCATAACAAACTTGAATGTAAACTTTCAAATGAGCGAGTGGTCGTTACTGGTGGATTGTGGAGTATAACCAGTAAACCTACTAGGTCTGAGACCCCATTTTTACCGAATGTTCCGCAGCACACCACAGAAGGGACATACCGATGAAGCAAGAGGACCCGAAAAGCAGAGGAGCGAGCTGGAGGACACAAGCGACCGAAGGAACGTTTGGAAAGACCGTGGCAGATGCATCGTGGAAAGTCAGCAGGCGAAGCGGAGGGAACGGAAACAAAAGGAAGAAAAGGAGAAGGAACAAGAGAAGAACGAGAAACGTAAGCCTCCTCGGAGAGGTACAAGAGTGATGCACCGATCATCGAAGCGAACGTTATATCGTCTTATAAGACGCCCTATGCCACTGTTCTCAAGAAAGTAATGAAAGACCCTGAAGCTGAAGAGGTTGGGAGAGAATATTGTTAAAACGAGGCGCACTCAGAAAGGCGAGATGATCTTCGAACTGAAGAAGGATCCTTCCGTCAAGAACTTGACCTATCGTGAGCTCGTTGCTAAATCCTTGGACAGCGAAGCGAACGTGAGAACCCTGTCGTAGAAAGCCGTAGTCGAATGCAATGGTTTAGAAGTCGCCAAGATCAACAACACCAGCTGAAAGGTGAGCTGACAAATCAATGACTATCATGGAGAGCAGCGCGACGCAACCATGCGGTAAGAGAGTGATGCAGACGGTGAAACTGTTGGTGACAATCGGGTCTTCAACGACTGGCTCCTCAAAGTGAAAAAAGGACAAAGCGAAGAACACTCCCGGTCCGGTCGACATCCTCAGCGACTGAAGATTCTGGCATGCTCATGTACTGCAGAATTGAATGGACGAAGGCTACCAGGAGATTTAGCAGTTTATCGGCCTAAATGGCTGCTGGATACTCTTGGTAAACTTCTGTAAAAGGATCATCCTCAACAGCATGGCGAACTACACTGAAAGTTATTACGGGCTATCGCAGAGGCAGTTTGAAATCCGAAAAAGGATTTCAATTGTAGATCGAAGTGAAGAACACGTCAAACAGCGGCAGCTGAGTGGCTATCGCTGTAGTAATGGACAGCTGCAGCTGGTTCACCACAAAGCGGAGACAAAGCAGATGAAACCCCTAGGTGTGATGGTCGACGATAGGGTTGCCACCTCTGGAGAGGCTTTGACCCGGAGATTTTTTATTGAACCGCGGGGGGGGGGGGGGGGAATCAACGCGATTACTTGACATTTTAAAGCACTTCAATAACTTTTTATTACGTATTGAGTGAAAAAATGACAAGTATGTACTCTTTCATTCCTTCTGTAAGTCGTCATGGTTTTTAGCACTGGGTGATTGAAAAATTACCAAAATTATGTCACAATTACCGTAGAGCGTAAAGTTTTTACCAAGCTTAGTGCGCACCACTTCCATGGCGTTAAAAAAAAAGCTATAAATTTTTCATGTTTGAGAACGGTTTTGTCGGTTTAATTAGGTGTAATATCTCTTTTTGCCAGCTAAGTACCAAGAATACAAAAACTCCAGCTACTCTCGCTGTGGAGGATAATTCGAGCACTGCTCTCCACAACTAACAAAAAAGCAATGCAAAGGAGGTGGGTCAGCGGCATCACGTGCAATATGTGGTGTCGGTTTTTCATCACCAAAGGTCCTAACAAAGGGGCGAACCTCATTTTCTTTGCCAACAGTTAAGGATCGCTGCAGGAGTAGCAACAACACCTGAAGCATTCGTTTGATGTTGACCTAACCAGTTAAATAAGACTAAATTTGCCATACCTTAGTGCAGCTGCAGATACGCACCACCAACAGTGAAGTGATTTGGTAAAATTGCAACTTTTTCCACCATTTTGAGCGACTTAGTGGGACGCAAAATTTTAATTGTAGCATATAGCGAAATATTACTTTCATGAATTTGTAATATATTTGATTTTTCATTTTCATTATTTTGCGAACGAAATCAGCAATATTTGGTGAAGTCATCTTCGTCGCCTTGAAACGAAGGGTTAGCCAGGTAAAATAAATCTGAACCAAAGAATCAATCAATTTTTAAAAAATTGAAATTATGCTTCTTCCCAACAAACCCGGAGAAATTTATGTAAAACCCGGAGGTCCGGAGATCCCTCTCGAAAACCGGAGTCTCTGGGTAAAACCCTAGTCGACGATCAGTTAAATTTCAATAGCCACGTCCACTATTTTGTGTGAATGCAGCGAGGACAACTAAAACAATTGCAAGGATCATGTGGAACGTCGAATATTATCCACCGGTAACGACCACTGCAATAGTGTTGAGGTTATGTTGGTTGTTTTAGATTTGGAAAAAGTTTATCTTTGACTTTTTGACCACCATCGTGTTTTCTATCGAAATTTCAATCTCTGAATTTCATTTTAGTATAAATTGAAACCGGAAGAACGAATTTTTGTGATGTAACAAGAAATGTACCATCTGGATATTTCTCAGAGGTGGGAATCATATTTTCTTGATCAATATTACTTTTCATTAGAAGAAACAACATATAATCATAATATTGATTGAATTTATAAAATTCAGAATTTACTTTCCAATGTGTTTTGACAGATGAAAATAAAAACATCATCATTGCACTCCCTTGCCCTCTGGCGATCGACATTCAGCGTTAGATCACGGATGGTGTCTTAACAACATCGCCATCTGTGTGTCAGGTAGTTAAATCTGCACAGCTGTTTTTATACACTGATAAAATAAAGTACCCATTAATGCGTAGAAAACTACGCATTTTCAATAGAAGTGGCATAACCCATTAAATGGGTAAAGAGTTTGTACCCGTAAATGAGTACAGACCTTGTACGTCAACCTGGGTATGTTTTACCCATTATGTTTCGCAGAACTGTTACAGCAAAATGCGTGAAAAATACCCATTCATGAAAATCGCGCCAGTATGAAAAATACTGTCAATAGAATTATTTCAATATCAATTCTTCAAAAGGGCTAATGAGATTTTTATAAACAAACTTATTTCTCTCATTACTCCGCTGTCGAGTCGAATTTCATGAAAGATACACATGAATCAACATCTTTACCCTTGGTAGAATCAATTTCAAATGTCTTCTGGGTTGAAAATATAACAAATTAAGAGAAATCAGCAAAACACAAGTTTGTTTACAAATCTTATTAGCCCTATTCTAATGTTGATATGGATTTCTGAATTAAACAAATAAACATAAAATAACATTCATTTCACATTATTGTTTCCTTATAAAAGTATAGGAATCTAGATAGAGATCCTACTCCAAAGCTCCTTAACAAAATAAATCCGCCAACTGGATATATTTTTGATGGCTGGATCTTTTGGCTGTTCTAAAAATGCCGAACTGGTGCGTATTTGCAACATCCTCAGTAGTCTAAACAGACGTTGTTTTCGGAGCATTGCCGAAATGTTCCGTTTCCGCCTCGGACTCCGATGCAAGGCGATAATTTGCAGGTTCCACTATGATCCTTAGTTTGCAGGTTACTCGCTTGAAATAATGCTTATGGATTTTTCACCCATTATCAAGATCAATATACCCATTCACATTACCTCATCGAGTAGTTATGAAATGGATAAAAAGTACTCATTGTTAGAAACAAAAAATACCCATTTTTGACAGCTCGAATAACTTCCGAAAATGGGCAATTTCAATACATAAAATAGGTAAAGTTTTTTTACCGTGCGCACGAATAGTGTCTTAACAACATCGCCATCTGTGTGTCAGTTAATTAAATCTGCACAGCTGTTTTTATAGTATGTTACTATAACGAACAGAGTGACCAACACCAACCCAGAATGCGGAAACTCTCATTGTAGAATCCTGAGTGCATATAAGGAGAGTGCACTGAACAAAAATTGTTGCGATATAGCATATGATTTGTCATTTGAACGACATAAAAACTCAATGTTGACGATTTCGAATGGCAATCATCCAAAAAATGGTGGATTCAAGATCGAATGACTTCATGTCTGTATTGGAATGAACAGTCTGTGATATTCGAAGGATAGACATAACGCCATATGAATTATTTGCACCCAAAAAAGTAAACGATGGTGCTTATTATTATCATCTCAACTAACAGTAGTTGATCATTCGTGTTTCATCTGTTTCCAGTGTTTGGGCTGGCTCGAATGACAGTCATTTGAAGCGCTTCATGCGTTTGCGAGATAAGTTTTTCATTATTTCTGTGCAGTCGCAAAAAGTCAGTTCGCGACATCAAAACGTGAAAAAACTGCTGCTTGTCATCTTCAAGACTAACGTCCCCTACACTGTACCAAAACTGAAGCGTTATTCCGAATGATATTCAATATGACCCGGCCCTTTAACATTTGTCAGTTGTGTTTTGGATGACAGCCTTTTGATTTTTGTTGCAAGTTACTTTCCACCCCTGTATGCAAGTTGTCGTGAATCGATGAGAACACTGTACGGACGCGTCTATTCGCGGTAAACGTGGTTGGGTGAATGACGTACGAGGTTTATATATTTTCGCTCGTCGATCTGTATGCATCGTACATACTCACACGCGCACACTGGCCTCTTGTTATTCCGATCTCGGGTAACAGTTCTCGTGCATCAGAATATTGCTCTCGGCCGCTCTATCGCGATTCTTCCATGCACGATGCACACATACCCTTGCAGATAGGACGATGAGATGGCGACAGGCTCTGCGGTATAGAAGCAACGAGATGCTTACATGCACACATCAGCCAGTTGCTATCCCGATTCGAGTATCGAGCGTCTTTTAATGTTTATTTACCGCTCTTTCTCTCAGTATGGTTTCGCTTTCGTGCATGCATAAACATGTAGGTAGAAAAGTGAACGAAGAATAAAATGTTCGCTTCGTACATCTTCAACATATGTGTTCGTTCGTTTATTCATTCGGATCATAGTTGTATATTTTTAAGAGAATGCGATATCAGAGGCCAACCAATAATACATGCAAGGTCTGTATTCACCAGGAGTGAAATAAAATAAAATGATACCAACATTTTACGCTTTCCGGTATGACTCATTTATCTAGGCCTTATTCTCCACATTCTTCCCCTTCTCTACTCCTAGCAAAAACTACGCTTTCGAATTTATCATCGAATCGTTTGGGTTCTTAATGTTGTTTATATAGAGTAATAACCATTAAACCAGCCATATATGTGCTTGTTCTCTTGCATTATCATAATTATCTGACGATACCATGTTTATGGAGCGTGCAACGTACTCCATGAGATGACTACCTTCATTCAGAAGGTTATTCGTTGAACTAAATGCTCGATTTTGCTTTCAGTTTGCACTAACTTTCTCTCGAAGAGCTTTCAAACAATTGTTTTCAACGCAGGCCTTTTCTATTTTCGTCGTTTTTTTTGTATTCACCAATAACATCCGTTTGGTCGTCTCTTCATCGGAAATCAGTTTGATTTTATAAACACTTTGTTGCATCATCCTTGCGTTACATAACTTCAAATTTGAAAGCCTACTTTTTGATACCGACCTATCAATTTATCTAGGTCCGTCGAAATATGCATTTTACAACTCATGTGTCCAAAACGTTTCTTTTTTTGTTTTGTTATTCCGTCCTTCTGTTTGAAAACAGCCCTTTCATATAAAATTTCAATAGTTAATACTTCGAGATTCTACGAAACACTCAGTTGGAGCTGATGAAACTGCAATTCTTAAACACCAGTATTGAAAGGAAATCATCTCAGTCGTAACACTGGGTACAAGACACTTATTTATCGATAACTCACATAGTAATTATTCACAATTCATGACGAATTAGATAAGCTAGCTGTGTAATGAAAACAGCTTATCCTAACTGATAACTATAAGATCATCCCGATTCATCGAAATCGACGGCTTCTAAATTTACTAAATATTCGTTGATCTCAATAGCTTTTGAATCTTACTATCGGCACACTAGTCTCTCAACGCACCTACTTGAATAACATACAATGAATAACGTACTAGTCATTGCATCGTGAGATTGAGCCATCTTTTCTTCGGCCCTGTGTAAGTAAAACATTAAAATATGAAAAATATTCCACAACTTTCGATATAGTTGAACTGTCCCTTCATAAAAATACTAGCAACTACTTATTTAAAAAAAGATTAAGCGCCTTTCTGCCGTTAATACGCTAATTTATCTAAACACAGCAATACTGCCAACTTACGTGATCGTCATATTTTTCCACCCCCTTTCTCAAAAAAAGTTCAAGAGCAACGCAGAGCTACCTATGCATCAGTAAATATCAATTTCTACTTCACATTGCTTAGCTGCTTTTCCGCCAGCAAGCACTTTATTTTATTTCAAATCATCTTTTTTTTTTAATTTCTACTTCGCTCTTCCGTCGAGGAGAATACACACATTGCTTTACTGCTATGTCGTCAGCAAGCATCTTCCTTTTTTAATTTCTACCTCGCCCTTCCGTCGAGGAGAATTCGCTTCGCCCTTCCGTCATTAAGCATATTCTTCTTTTTTTTTTTAATTTCTACCTCGCCCTTCCGTCGAGGAGAATCCACACATTGCTTTACTGCCCTTCCGTCAGCAAGCATCTTCCTTTTTTTTAATTTCTACCTCGCCCTTCCGTCGAGGAGAATTCACACATTGCTTCACTGCCCTTCCGTCAGCAAGCATCAACCTTTTTTTTAATTTCTACCTCGCCCTTCCGTCGAGGAGAATTCACACATTGCTTCACTACCCTTCCGTCAGTAAGCATCTTTCCTTTTTTTAATTTCTACCTCGCCCTTCCGTCGAGGAGAATTCGCTTCGCCCTTCCGTCATTAAGCATATTCATTTTTTTTTTAATTTCTACCTCGCCCTTCCGTCGAGGAGAATTCATAAATTGCTTTACTGCCCTTCCGTCAGCAAGCATTTTCTTTTTATTTGCATAACTTCTCTCTCCCCCTAATCGAGAGGAATTTCGTACACTTACCACAAAAATGCACCATAATGTGATATATTTTCTCATTGTGATATATTTACAAAAGCACTGAACTTAATTCTTTCGGAAATGATTCTTTTCTTACCTAATTGGAGCATTTGCTGCGCCATTGTCGTGAATCGATGAGAACACTGTACGGACGCGTCTATTCGCGGTAAACGTGGTTGGGTGAATGACGTACGAGGTTTATATATTTTCGCTCGTCGATCTGTATGCATCGTACATACTCACACGCGCACACTGGCCTCTTGTTATTCCGATCTCGGGTAACAGTTCTCGTGCATCAGAATATTGCTCTCGGCCGCTCTATCGCGATTCTTCCATGCACGATGCACACATACCCTTGCAGATAGGACGATGAGATGGCGACAGGCTCTGCGGTATAGAAGCAACGAGATGCTTACATGCACACATCAGCCAGTTGCTATCCCGATTCGAGTATCGAGCGTCTTTTAATGTTTATTTACCGCTCTTTCTCTCAGTATGGTTTCGCTTTCGTGCATGCATAAACATGTAGGTAGAAAAGTGAACGAAGAATAAAATGTTCGCTTCGTACATCTTCAACATATGTGTTCGTTCGTTTATTCATTCGGATCATAGTTGTATATTTTTAAGAGAATGCGATATCAGAGGCCAACCAATAATACATGCAAGGTCTGTATTCACCAGGAGTGAAATAAAATAAAATGATACCAACATTTTACGCTTTCCGGTATGACTCATTTATCTAGGCCTTATTCTCCACACAAGTATCAAATGATAGACATTCAGAAAATAGAAGCAAAAGTTTCGCATTGCAAAGCAACAATCGATCAAGATTGAAATGTTAACATTAACTTTACAATAACTAAAACGTCGAAATTGATAAGACATCCCCATATTCAGCGTATACACCAAATCAGAAAATCGAAATACTTCCATTATTTCTTAGCATAAATGTCATCGAAAAGTTGAATGAAAGTTGCTCAAAGAACAAGACGATATATATTTGGTTTTAAGCAGAAGATCAGTTCAAATCAAGGAATTGGTTGTACGTATATAATTATTATTGAAACAGTTTATTGCATTTTGCAAACGTAATTTATTGTTATTGGTTTCTTAAAAACTATTGATCAAAATAATATATTCTAAAAACATCAAAACACAATCCAAATGCTTGTAACATGCTACCGTTGTATAAAAAAAACCTCAAATTGAATTCAAACTTTTGACACTTTGCTTAATATAGTTTCGTTACCAACACACAGAAAAAAAATATTGGTAAAAGTAAGAGTGTTCCGCTCTTAGCAAAAAACAACTAACGCCTACTATCAGGTTGAAAGTAAAACTTTTAAATTAATCAAGAATAATAATCAAAATAAAAGTTTTCCTTTTAAGCTAATGAAGAATAGTATTCAAAATAAAAGTTTTATTTTCAAACTAAGAGTATGCGTTGGTTCTTTTTTGCTAAGAGTGAAAAACTCTTATTTTTACCAACATTTTTTTTCTGTGTGAATGTCATCATGACAATCTTACAGCTTTAGCACCCAGTTAAGCTCAGCCGGAAATGAACCGGAATTCTGGCTGGTTCCAGTTCGTATTCCGACTTCAGTGGCTAATTAGAATCGGTTGTGTTACTGGAGCCAGAATACGAACTGGAACCAGCCAGAAATCCAGTTCATTTCCGGCTGAACCACAACTTTTTTATCGCTACTCCCCCGGTACGTGAGTCTTCAAAAAAAAATTCTTCAGTTAAAACATGTTACGTAACATCGGTGACTACGAAAGTAAACGAAGAGAGACAATTACGCAGTATTCAAATTTAACGGTAAAAATTTGTTGCCTTCCTTCAGCGGAGAAAGTTATGTCTTATGTGTAATATAACTTGTTTTAGTTTAGTTTAGTGACAACGGTTTGCCTTGCTCTCTTGGTTCGATCTCGACTATAGGTTCTATCTCTCGATGCTGAATCATGGCAGCTAGCAACGGAATTATTCTTCAATGTGAAATTTACCCAGCAGTACCAGAATATAATATTCGCGCAATCAACGAAGAAAAGTTTCCGGAATTTGCGTCGGAGTCAGTCGAAACTTTTCATAGTTTCGATTGATACCGTTTCCGAGCTAGTGCTTTTTTAAAGATATTTCTCGAGTACTTTTCCAAATGGACGTAAGTAACATTGAGAGCCTCTCTTTGTTTACTTTCTCTTTCGTTTATTACGACGTCATTACAACACTTTGTACTAATTTTCCAGTACATATCGAAAGCCGACGGTTTTTACTACAATATTATGCAAAGAGTAGAGTAGTAAATGTTGAAATGGCTGAGTAATGAACAGAAGAGAAAGACCTCAACGAGAATCTCTCATTGTTACTTACGTCCATTTGAAAAAGTACTCGAGATTTTTCTGATGAGTCAGAATTTGTAATTCCGGACATATTCTCTTGTCTAGTGCGTAATTCTACTGGATCGTTGATCGACTTTTAACAATCGCACCGGGAGGTTGCTGATCTAGCTCAGTGCCTTCAAGTTTTACGGTAAACTTAAAAATTGCTGGGTGACTTGGTTTCTTGCTTGAGCGCAAAAGAGTGATTAGGTTTGTTCCAGTACACGGAAGTCACTCCCTGTTGCTCCGGAACAAAACATTCTTGCTCCTTTTCACTCCGATTTTCTACCAAAAGAAGGAAAAGAAAAGAAGATAATAAAGGAACGATTTTCTCCCTGTTTTCTCCGGAGTACTTCCAGTTTCTCCTGGTACTGGAACAAACCTATTGCTACCAGTGTTCTCTTGCGGCAACGTTGGTCCATCACAGAATCTCTTACGTTTGTGCGGTGCTGGTGTTTTCTGAAAAGAGGAAATAAATCACTATTACAGCAAGATGGTGAATAGTGGGACGCAATTCTTGAGCGTTTTTTCAAAAAGTCATATCTGCAATGAGTTACTCTCTTTGTTTACTTTCTCTTCTGTTAATAATTCGGCCACTTTAACATTTATCCCTCAAGTCTGGTCATAATATGCTACTTAAAACCACCGTCTTTCGATCTGTACTGTAAAATAAGTGAAAAGCGTTATAGTGACACCGTAAAAATCGAAAGAGAAAGTAAACAAAGAGAGTAACTCATTGCAGATGTCTTTTTGAAAAAATTCTCATGCGTCAAAATATTCGTAAACAGGCGTGTGTCATGAATGCCACCTGTATATTAACCACAATCATAGTACACTCAAAAAAGTAAACGTTATGCCTATTGGTTTATAGATTTTTGCACTATTGCGGAAGCATACGTTTACGACACTATTTACTGGCACATAAACCTAATGTGTGTATTTACAATAAATATTAATTTTACATTCACATTTCATAATTATTAGGCACATAAAACCCCATTCTATAACAATATGCACATATAACTTATGTGTGTGCATACATAGTTTATACAATTGACACATAGAAGGTATGTGTGCGCTCGATAACAATAGCATTTCTTCTTCATATGAATTTTAAGCGGTTTGAAACAAATAGAATTAACGTTTCGATTTTTTTAGTGTACTTTTGTGCAGAGAATATTGTAACAACATAACGATAAAGTCAAAGTAACACCTTTCCGATCCGCTTTGGCAACGGTTCAGTACCGTGCACGAATGCCAATATTATTTTACACGCTTCAAATGTGAGCACACTTGTCCGGGACGGTGCCGTGCCGGACAAGTGTGAATGCTAGTATTTGATTTGTATGAAAGAATATTGGTGTCCGTGCACGGAACTGAAACGGATCGGATAAGTGTAAATAGTGCTTAATGCTATAAATTGAACCCTTCCATAATAAAACTGAAATACCTGCGTCAGATTGTTTAATTGATTGTACATTTCCAAAGGTAATCAGCATTGTGGGGCAATGTAGTTCAGCCGCCATGGTCATCGGGATAGAACCAAAGCAGATCGAACATTGGCTCCTCATGTTGCATATCATGCGATCCGTCTAGCTCTCGAATCTGATTCAGGGACTAAGACGGCTATGTGAAACCAGTAGATTTGGCCATCACCTAGTGCCGGTCGCGTGGAAATTTTCCAAACCTTGGGATAGGAATACCTGTAACTACAATCTCTCGGGACTCGTGGTTCCTAGGGCTGTGATTCCCGTACGATATTGAATCGTTAGTGCCACCATTTCACCAGAATAATAGTTCCGATCAACATAGTCATCAATTGACAGCTATTTGGCATCCATCCTAAAAAATATGATCGTGAAACTAGCTGTCCACAAACTTACGAAACATTTTACCTATTGTATATTTCACTCCCTTTCCAGTACTCCCTCTTTGCCTTGCATACTATGGCTTTGACCAGTTATTTGCACTAAATAACGGCTATTCCCTGTATATTGAAAGACACCATGTCAGTGGCATTGCTCCAAAATATGCAAATAAATCCTTTGATCCGGACGCTAGTTTCTCTCCCAATACCAGGAAATCAGCTCCAAAGCAATTTTTCTAGGGGACGTTAGTCTTGAAGATGACAAGCAGCAGTTTTTTCACGTTTTGATGTCGCGAACTGACTTTTTGCGACTGCACAGAAATAATGAAAAACTTATCTCGCAAACGCATGAAGCGCTTCAAATGACTGTCATTCGAGCCAGCCCAAACACTGGAAACAGATGAAACACGAATGATCAACTACTGTTAGTTGAGATGATAATAATAAGCACCATCGTTTACTTTTTTGGGTGCAAATAATTCATATGGCGTTATGTCTATCCTTCGAATATCACAGACTGTTCATTCCAATACAGACATGAAGTCATTCGATCTTGAATCCACCATTTTTTGGATGATTGCCATTCGAAATCGTCAACATTGAGTTTTTATGTCGTTCAAATGACAAATCATATGCTATATCGCAACAATTTTTGTTCAGTGTAGAAAAATTGCTTTGGAGCTGATTTCCTGGTATTGGGAGAGAAACTAGCGTCCGGATCAAAGGATTTATTTGCATATTTTGGAGCAATGCCACTGACATGGTGTCTTTCAATATACAGGGAATAGCCGTTATTTAGTGCAAATAACTGGTCAAAGCCATAGTATGCAATGCAAAGAGGGAGTACTGGAAAGGGAGTGAAATATACAATAGGTAAAATGTTTCGTAAGTTTGTGGACAGCTAGTTTCACGATCATATTTTTTAGGATGGATGCCAAATAGCTGTCAATTGATGACTATGTTGATCGGAACTATTATTCTGGTGAAATGGTGGCACTAACGATTCAATATCGTACGGGAATCACAGCCCTAGGAACCACGAGTCCCGAGAGATTGTAGTTACAGGTATTCCTATCCCAAGGTTTGGAAAATTTCCACGCGACCGGCACTAGGTGATGGCCAAATCTACTGGTTTCACATAGCCGTCTTAGTCCCTGAATCAGATTCGAGAGCTAGACGGATCGCATGATATGCAACATGAGGAGCCAATGTTCGATCTGCTTTGGTTCTATCCCGATGACCATGGCGGCTGAACTACATTGCCCCACAATGCTGATTACCTTTGGAAATGTACAATCAATTAAACAATCTGACGCAGGTATTTCAGTTTTATTATGGAAGGGTTCAATTTATAGCATTAAGCACTATTTACACTTATCCGATCCGTTTCAGTTCCGTGCACGGACACCAATATTCTTTCATACAAATCAAATACTAGCATTCACACTTGTCCGGCACGGCACCGTCCCGGACAAGTGTGCTCACATTTGAAGCGTGTAAAATAATATTGGCATTCGTGCACGGTACTGAACCGTTGCCAAAGCGGATCGGAAAGGTGTTACTTTGACTTTATCGTTATGTTGTTACAATATTCTCTGCACAAAAGTACACTAAAAAAATCGAAACGTTAATTCTATTTGTTTCAAACCGCTTAAAATTCATATGAAGAAGAAATGCTATTGTTATCGAGCGCACACATACCTTCTATGTGTCAATTGTATAAACTATGTATGCACACACATAAGTTATATGTGCATATTGTTATAGAATGGGGTTTTATGTGCCTAATAATTATGAAATGTGAATGTAAAATTAATATTTATTGTAAATACACACATTAGGTTTATGTGCCAGTAAATAGTGTCGTAAACGTATGCTTCCGCAATAGTGCAAAAATCTATAAACCAATAGGCATAACGTTTACTTTTTTGAGTGTACTATGATTGTAGTTAATATACAGGTGGCATTCATGACACACGCCTGTTTACGAATATTTTGACGCATGAGAATTTTTTCAAAAAGACATCTGCAATGAGTTACTCTCTTTGTTTACTTTCTCTTTCGATTTTTACGGTGTCACTATAACGCTTTTCACTTATTTTACAGTACAGATCGAAAGACGGTGGTTTTAAGTAGCATATTATGACCAGACTTGAGGGATAAATGTTAAAGTGGCCGAATTATTAACAGAAGAGAAAGTAAACAAAGAGAGTAACTCATTGCAGATATGACTTTTTGAAAAAACGCTCAAGAATTGCGTCCCACTATTCACCATCTTGCTGTAATAGTGATTTATTTCCTCTTTTCAGAAAACACCAGCACCGCACAAACGTAAGAGATTCTGTGATGGACCAACGTTGCCGCAAGAGAACACTGGTAGCAATAGGTTTGTTCCAGTACCAGGAGAAACTGGAAGTACTCCGGAGAAAACAGGGAGAAAATCGTTCCTTTATTATCTTCTTTTCTTTTCCTTCTTTTGGTAGAAAATCGGAGTGAAAAGGAGCAAGAATGTTTTGTTCCGGAGCAACAGGGAGTGACTTCCGTGTACTGGAACAAACCTAATCACTCTTTTGCGCTCAAGCAAGAAACCAAGTCACCCAGCAATTTTTAAGTTTACCGTAAAACTTGAAGGCACTGAGCTAGATCAGCAACCTCCCGGTGCGATTGTTAAAAGTCGATCAACGATCCAGTAGAATTACGCACTAGACAAGAGAATATGTCCGGAATTACAAATTCTGACTCATCAGAAAAATCTCGAGTACTTTTTCAAATGGACGTAAGTAACAATGAGAGATTCTCGTTGAGGTCTTTCTCTTCTGTTCATTACTCAGCCATTTCAACATTTACTACTCTACTCTTTGCATAATATTGTAGTAAAAACCGTCGGCTTTCGATATGTACTGGAAAATTAGTACAAAGTGTTGTAATGACGTCGTAATAAACGAAAGAGAAAGTAAACAAAGAGAGGCTCTCAATGTTACTTACGTCCATTTGGAAAAGTACTCGAGAAATATCTTTAAAAAAGCACTAGCTCGGAAACGGTATCAATCGAAACTATGAAAAGTTTCGACTGACTCCGACGCAAATTCCGGAAACTTTTCTTCGTTGATTGCGCGAATATTATATTCTGGTACTGCTGGGTAAATTTCACATTGAAGAATAATTCCGTTGCTAGCTGCCATGATTCAGCATCGAGAGATAGAACCTATAGTCGAGATCGAACCAAGAGAGCAAGGCAAACCGTTGTCACTAAACTAAACTAAAACAAGTTATATTACACATAAGACATAACTTTCTCCGCTGAAGGAAGGCAACAAATTTTTACCGTTAAATTTGAATACTGCGTAATTGTCTCTCTTCGTTTACTTTCGTAGTCACCGATGTTACGTAACATGTTTTAACTGAAGAATTTTTTTTTGAAGACTCACGTACCGGGGGAGTAGCGATAAAAAAGTTGTGGTTCAGCCGGAAATGAACTGGATTTCTGGCTGGTTCCAGTTCGTATTCTGGCTCCAGTAACACAACCGATTCTAATTAGCCACTGAAGTCGGAATACGAACTGGAACCAGCCAGAATTCCGGTTCATTTCCAGCTGAGCTTAACTGGGTGCTAAAGCTGTAAGATTGTCATGATGACATTCACACAGAAAAAAAATGTTGGTAAAAATAAGAGTTTTTCACTCTTAGCAAAAAAGAACCAACGCATACTCTTAGTTTGAAAATAAAACTTTTATTTTGAATACTATTCTTCATTAGCTTAAAAGGAAAACTTTTATTTTGATTATTATTCTTGATTAATTTAAAAGTTTTACTTTCAACCTGATAGTAGGCGTTAGTTGTTTTTTGCTAAGAGCGGAACACTCTTACTTTTACCAATATTTTTTTTCTGTGTGTTGGTAACGAAACTATATTAAGCAAAGTGTCAAAAGTTTGAATTCAATTTGAGGTTTTTTTTATACAACGGTAGCATGTTACAAGCATTTGGATTGTGTTTTGATGTTTTTAGAATATATTATTTTGATCAATAGTTTTTAAGAAACCAATAACAATAAATTACGTTTGCAAAATGCAATAAACTGTTTCAATAATAATTATATACGTACAACCAATTCCTTGATTTGAACTGATCTTCTGCTTAAAACCAAATATATATCGTCTTGTTCTTTGAGCAACTTTCATTCAACTTTTCGATGACATTTATGCTAAGAAATAATGGAAGTATTTCGATTTTCTGATTTGGTGTATACGCTGAATATGGGGATGTCTTATCAATTTCGACGTTTTAGTTATTGTAAAGTTAATGTTAACATTTCAATCTTGATCGATTGTTGCTTTGCAATGCGAAACTTTTGCTTCTATTTTCTGAATGTCTATCATTTGATACTTGCATACAGGGGTGGAAAGTAACTTGCAACAAAAATCAAAAGGCTGTCATCCAAAACACAACTGACAAATGTTAAAGGGCCGGGTCATATTGAATATCATTCGGAATAACGCTTCAGTTTTGGTACAGTGTGACGACACTGTCAAAATTGGAACAATTATTATTTGTCAGTGTCATTCCAAACGAGTCAAATTCATGTATTTTGACAGGTCGTTTGTTCGTTTGGAATATCACTGACGGATAATCATGACAGTTGTCTTCACTCTCCTTACATACACTCTGGTAGAATCAAAGCAAAACTAAAACGTGTTGTGAGACATCTGTCTGTCAGGCCTTCAATTACAAAAAGGATGGGTTAATTTTTCAAAGGAAGTGAATTTCTAAACGATATTCTTACAGGTAAATACAAATTATTTTGATATGGAATATAAAAGTGATGGTAAGAAATTACTTTTACTTGATTGCGCAATTTGGTAAAGTTATAGTTCATGAAGTTTTGAAGTATTGCAAAACCTACTCTGAATTATAAAAGGTTATGTTATTTTTGTCATATTGCGACCATGACGTAATGCAGAACTCGTCGGAGAATCCATCCGTTATTTGGACGTTGTCCAAATTGGTCCAACGAACGTCCTTCATTGGACGATTTTGAAACCAAACGTTCTTGGAGGGAACTTTAACCCATACAGTGCAACGATTCCACATATTGATTGGGTGATACCCTGAACAAGTTGGTTGGGCTCTTAAATCATTACATATTTATTAGGGTTCGGAATGGATTTAACTGGGTAAAAGCGAATCCAAACGCACAACTGTATTGAACATATTGTCATATAAGGCATAAGTTGACAAAATCGTTGTTTTGTATCCACAATTCTCTTTCTACAATTTTCTTATTCCTACCGAAAACTTCCGATTTTTATCTTATTTTTATTCTGGATTTATTTTCTTTATTTTTATTCTGGATGGTCTGAAATTTCTTTGCTGGTAGGTTTCGATATTAAGGAAATCAATCTGGCCACCCCGATAATAATTTTTTTTATTATGGCAACAATAATTCGGCGCGAGAGTGCAACCCATTTTTTCGGCCATTACATAAAAACGTCAAACTGTCAAAATCAATTTTTCACCATCTTCAAGCTTGATCAAGTCAAAAGTGCATTTTTTAGTGATAAAACAGTGAAAATTTATTACTTGATATCAAATTCAGTGTAAAACTGTAAAGAAACTAGTGCTTACGATGGGTCGCTCCCGTTCTCGCAGTAGGACTCCAAAAAAACATAAGAGCAAACATAGGAAAAGGAGCAAATCCCGGTCGTCCTCCCACAGCAAACACGAATCCCATCGTAATTACGACAAATACAAGGAACGGAGCTCTAAATCAAGGTAAAAATAGGCATTTTCTGCCTGCTTGCGATGACTAAAAATGTTACGAATATTCTAACCAAGTTAAATTTTTGTTTGAAAAATATGATGAATGCTGAATAGAATGTTTTCAACTATAAGTTTCTCACTTGAAAATTGTGTATTATTTAAAATTTAGACTGATTGTTGTGAGAAGGCAAAAGGGAGGCGTTTTCGCGTTCCCTTTGCGAACGAATGTCCCATTTTTGCAGGAGCAGGCGTCCCCTCCAATGGAAGTGCTAGAAGATACGAAGAAACTGCGTCTTGCACGGCCGATAACGAGAGTAGGTAGCCTTGAAACCACTTCTTTTTTCAACATAGAATTATTTGAGGTTAGGTATGCGACTGCTGATGAAGAAAGAAGATTACTCGCGACCAGTAGAAGAGCTGACGGTTGAACGGCAGTACCAAAACAAAAAAACTCGAATGCTCTGTTGGCTTTTCTTTTCGGTTTCATGATTTAACTTATTGCGACCGAATCATGGACGATCAATTGTTGGATGGAACTTGTAACTTTGTGTGTTAATTTCTAACGATCTAATGCTTGCCTTATTATTCTCCTGTCTCCAAAATCCCATTCTGGGGGTTTGTCACAATTGTAGGAAGCGCTCGTTGTCCGAATCGTCCGACAGTAGTAGCGATGAACGCCAACACCACAGGAAGAAAAGCTCCAAGACTCGCAAACTGACAGAGGTCGAACGGCTAGCCGAAATGGAGCGACAGCGACGACAGAAAGAGGCCGAACAAAAGGTAGTTGAACAAGGAAGAAGGTTCATAATTCGATATTATTTATTTATGGTTGACTAATTGTTCTAGATGATCGAGGAGGAGGCGGCCAAGCGAATTGAGTTGCTGGTAAAGAAGCGTGTTGAGGAAGAGCTGGAAAAGCGCAAGGACGAGATTGAAACAGAGGTACAGCGACGCGTCGAAGCTGCCAAGAAACAGATGGAGCAGGAGATGATGCTCGAGCTCGAGAAACGACGCGAGCAAGCCCGCGAAGAAGAACGACGGCGCGAGGTAAGAACTTGCTTCAGGAGTTATGTGCCTGTCTGGCTGCCCGGGGAAATTTCCCGCATCAGTCGGTCCTTTTTGTGGCCGGGTATGCAGCGAAATGAATTCGATATTAGTTCGAAACCATTTTTTATGGGCTGTGATATTCACAGTGCGGTTGTGATTTATTTGAAAAAAATCCACAATACTGAGTGGACTTAGACAATTTTTTACATTATCACTTAGTAAATTTATTTCGAATTTTTCTTCAATGAACAGTAAACCACTAATAACACTACAGCATTTTAAAGAAAATTCAAAGATTAGCTATAATGCTTCACGAGAATTTGTTCTTTTTATTAGTAATTGTTAAAACACCCCATCTTGAAATGGGGTGGCGTTATTTGTTGATCCTCAATCATGTAAAATTCTTAATTCAACTTAATACATTGTAGCCAGTGACTAAGAAAATGCTTCCAGTTCCGCTTACTTGAATTTACACGTCGTTTTGCATATTAAGTCAGACCGTACTAAGTCGCAAAATCTTAAATGAGATAATGATTGCACTGGATAAAGAATTTCTTCAGTTATGCTCGACTTTTGACAGATTTGAAATATTTTAAAATAATCAAGAATTATGGCAAAACATAATTTCGAATTATAACGTAAAGAATGCCGCGATTCAAACTTTGAACTCGTTTTTTTGAAATCAATACAATGTCACTTAGTCCGGTCTGACTTAATACCGACCATATGTCGTTCAATGTTCTCGACTCCCCTTTCGGTTTCTAACTCAATTGCTGTGGTTGATGGTTCATTGCTGGAAAATAATTCATTATGTAGTAATTTTAAAGTAGTTGAATATGTTTGGGTGTCAGCCACCACAGGCACAATTTACCATTTCTAAAACTTAATGCATATTTGAATTTCAAATACACATGACCAAGCATAATAATTCAGTCATCGAACGCTAGTCGTTTGGAAGGATTGATTCGTGTGGTGCCGAAGAAGCTGTGTTGTCTCTAAGCGTTTATATCGATATATATTCGCATCCGGAGCTCACGGTCACTGGAATCTTTCGACCTTCTTTTTTCCTTCTTATAGCCAACGCTTTTCAGGTATTTTCAATCAAGTTGTACTTTGCGCCGAACAAAAACCTAACAGATATGCATAGTAGACAAATGGTTGATGCGTAACATTTACTATCGCGATTCAACACGCACACAAATTTGCATCTGTCCAAGTCACAAACGAAACTGAGCGAAGAAACGAAGAAGGATGTGGACAATTGAACACCGGACAAGAGAAGTGTGCCAGACGAAGCCATCCGGAAGCACCTCAACGGATCACAGGAAACCCTCCCAGACAGGAGCAGTGTGTGTGCGTGGAGAAGTTTTTTTTCTGTGTAATTATGGCTTTACAAATTCAGTTCAAAGCGTATTCCGTTTCATGACTTTTAATGTAGTGCTTTCAACCTGAATTTACTCAACTGTGCTTATGAAACATTTAATTGATCTTTTGGTCATATCGAAGTCGAACGTTAGTGAGGCCGAACTTTTTTCTCATCTGTCCATCGCCA
Organism: Topomyia yanbarensis; assembly: GCF_030247195.1. Lineage (NCBI taxonomy): Eukaryota > Metazoa > Arthropoda > Insecta > Diptera > Culicidae > Topomyia > Topomyia yanbarensis. The sequence goes on along the minus strand of NC_080671.1, from coordinate 188,003,451 downwards.
GTCCTGAACCGGCTCTAATCTGGTTGCAAACTCACACAGTGAAACGATAACAAACAACCAATCATTCTGAAATCACGAGACTTTCCATTATTTCTCTACTGCAGACGCACTCCAGCTTTGTACGACCGTAAGAGCAAATATCAGTTTTTGGAACCCTGGTTCCACCGTAAACCATAAGTCGTCGTCGGCAGAATGCGTCTGCTGCTAATGGCCTCGCGTCAATACTGATAGACTGTTTTCTCTCCCTCAGGAGGAAGAGCTAAAAAAGCGTCAGGAGCTCGAAAACATTATCGCCGAAAACAATCGGAAGATCGAGGAAGCCCAACGAAAATTGGTAAGTTTTTTTTAATCTGTTATCTTTTTCATTAGGTATCGATTTCTTCTATTTGGCATAATGATTAACATTCAGCAAACAAAGGATATCTGACTGATTTCCCTGGTCGATCTATTTAAGCCGTGATTTGCACTCTTTTTTCGGGATGTCTTTTGGAATAGCTAATTGTTTGTGTAATCTGTCCGGATCCGATTGATGATTGGTTATTTTTCTCTGTGTTAAGGTTTAAGGAGACGATGAGTGACTTTAGTAGGCCTAGCATGCGGCCTAGAGAGCACCTTCTGCTCGGCTTGGTCAATTTATCAATGAAACCTTTAATTGTGTGGATATAACAGGTTTAGAATCAAAACGATTAGAAGAATATTGAAGATCGCCAATAGTAAAATGTTCTAACTATGTCCTGTTTTGGTTTCCTTTGTGCTAAGGTATATGCGAGAGATTTGGCCGATGTTGCCTTGTACGCAGCGCACCTGGGTTCGAGTCCCGACCCCGCACATAGGGTTAGAAATTTTTCATAAGAGATTTTTCTAACCCGAAGAGGCGAATGACCTTAAGGTTAAAACCTCTATAATCGAAATAAAAAAAAAGATTTGGCCGAGAGACGCACTTCGATCGGCGTTCCCCGGATCTAACTGTAACCCAGAATCAAACAGACCAGGACCGAGGAGTCTGACTCCTACCTCTACACCCTAGTAAGATTTGATGCGTCGCGTCCGCCCCAAACTGGAGAGATTGATATCAAGATTTGGGTGTGGATTAGTTAGTTAGTTCCCCACAGAGATGATCGATGGTAGAGAGGAGCAAGGGTGTTGATCAAGCCTCCGAGCTTTCGGCATGTGAGCTCCATGCCATAGAACGAGCGACTCAGAATTATAGCTTGGATGATGTAGAGTGGAGTATTCCGTTTATATCTGGTACAGAAAACTGCTGACGAATGTGAAAGGAAAAGGAGTCTTCTGTCAACCGTTAAACCGAGTATTTTTGGTGTTACCACGAAGTGGTTGAAATTTATTGATTTACCAGTTGCCACGTGATGATATGGCGACAGTGTGCGGTGACACATTTGCTGATGCAACTCCGGAAACCTACCGAAATTACCCTTCTTCCAATGTCGCTAACAGCTACTTGCAACTTATTTTGACATTGAAAATGTCTTACTGCACTATCTGGGGCAGGGTGTCATTCTAAAATCTAAAATCAAACGATGTCACGTTTTTGCGTCACTATTTTGAACGCTAATAACTTTCTTATTTATGAACGGATTTCCGTCTGGTTATCACCAAACAGTTCGGAATTAACTGAAATTATGTTTTTTTGCTATAGTGTTTTTGTATTTCAATAGCACGCTATTGAAAAACAAGCAAAAATGAACAGATCTCGAAAATGTGAAAATTCCCATACATCCGTCAAACTATCCCCGGCAGCGCCGTCGATAGGGAGCAGCTTAGTGATTCAAACGAGCACGAAAAGTTATAAATAAATGTGCCGCGTGCCTGTTTGAATCAGTTGTTGCTGTTTTGCCAGACAAGTAACATCGTGCCTATAGCGACTCGTACGACAGATTGGAGCACCCAGCACACTACGCTTCTATGAATGACGTCATCCTCGACTGTCATTGTCATTCCTTGAGCGACTTCATTCTCCCTTCGAACGTCGGGCCGTAAAGAACAGCAGTAGCAGTCATGCATGTTGACAATGCGCTGCGATGAGTGCTGCATTTGATCACTGCTACCGCTGGAGGTGATCCGATGTAAATAGCGCGCGGCTGGAAGAATTGGCAAACCTCAGTTAAAGCTGAATAATTGTTCCATTCTGCATGTTATTATTGTTAAATTAAAAGTCCTTTTAAAGGCTATAACAATAAAGAACAAATTGGAATATTTCCAATCATTGACAGCGATAATCCAATTGCGCACTTTATATTCGTTATTTGTAGCTTGCGCGTATATCGACAATCTGAAATTTGCAACAATCTGCCATTTGTTTAAATTAAATTTAAGCTACTTAAAGTACATTTCCAGGCTGAAATTGGTGAAAACCTGTGATTTATTAAATATAATCTTTCGGAAACATAATCCAAAATTCTGCAATGTTTCAGAAAATTGGAGGATGTGGCAACACTGCTAACTAGCGAAAGCCGTACTAAAAAGAATCCGCAAATATTTTTTTCGTTATTCTGCATGAAGGCAGTCCTTCTATTGGCGATTCTACGTTGAAACCGCTCGCAGATAGCGCTGGAAGGAAAGTGTTGCTGATTTTATTCTGTTCTGTCATAGTGCATATATTTTCTGTAAACATTGGTAAAAAATGACTTTTAAACACCAAATTACCGATCAATTTGTTGATAATTGTTTATGAAAATGGAGGAAAATCATCATTTTATCAGATGATGAGTAAACATCTTGCGAAAAGAGTGTAAAACATAGTGGTTTCTAATATTATTCGCAGAGCTATATGCGCGCTGTTTCGAAATGTAATTTGTTGAGCACCGTAGCCGCCGCAACAGCATTTCCCGTTCGTCCTAAGTTAAGCTAAACCTTCATGAGATGGTGTAAATTCATGAAACTCTCCAGATCACGCGAGGAAAGAATATATCCGGCTAATAGGAAAGTGTCAGCTTTGTATCATGCACAGCCGATCCTTCTCTCCGATAGTCTTCACTGAATCTCCTACGTAGTTCAAAATATAAAGGAGTTTGACATTGGTGCTGATTGGGTCTCGGTTTCGAGTTGGAACTTTATTTATGGAACGGTTTTTTATAATCACAATAATACCCCGATTACATTTCGAAGAAATGTATGAGTCAAATAGTTGCAAATGGCTGTACTTTCAGAATAATTGCAAATAAAACTAAATTTCTTACTCGTTTCATTCATATTTTGGCAGTGGTTAGCTTTTTCCGAGAAGATAATGAAGATTTTGTTGTAAGCTACGACTCACTTACGGGTGAAAAAAAGCAAATTGTATCACTTTGCCAGTTCATGAGCTGAATCATAGGTGTCGCATGACTAATTTTGGTTTTGCCGCAAATCGCCAATCAACAATGCGAAAGTGATAAAAGCCGATGTCACGTTTCAAACTATCAGTATTTCAAATTATCTGCTGAAGGGGAAGGTTGTTTGTTTCTTTCCAATTTTAATTATTTATCCGTTGTAAGTAGCGCGCGGCTGGAACAGACGGCAAACCGTAGTTGCGGCAGACTGATTGTTCCATTTCGCATGCTATTTTTGTAAATTAAAAGCCCTTTTCAGAGCTATAACCAACAAAGATGAACAAATTTGAAAAATTCCTGATAATGACTGCGATAACCTAATTTCGCCGTCAATTTTCCATAATCTATGGATCAAATCACCCCTTTTTATGGATCATTCACACTGTTTTATGGATTTTCAGTTTTGTTTTATGGAACATGGACAACTTTTTTATGGATCGTTTTTCAATTCTTTATGGATTATTTTAAATATTTTATATGCAAAAGTACATTTTCCCCTGCAATATTATAGAAATTGGAGGATGTGAAAAATCCGCAAATATTTTTTCGTTATTCTGCATGAAGGAAGTCCCTCCATCATCAGTGCGAAAATGATAAAAGCCAATGTCACGTTTCAAGCTATCAGTATTTCATATTAGATGCTGAAGGGAAAGGTTGTTTCTTTTCATTTCGAAATATTTATCTGATGTAAGTAGCGTGCGGCTAGAAAAGATGGCAAACCTTTTTTGCAGCTGACTAATTGTTCCATTCTGCATGTTATTTTTGTTAAACCAAAAGCCCTTAGTTAGTTTAGTACTTTTCATTCCATAGCACGCGTGTTTGTGGATCCCACAAATAGTCCTTTTCAGGATTCCATCAATGGACCCCACATATAGAACATTTCAGAGTTAATGTTAATTAAACCACCGAATATATAAAGATGCATATGTTAAACTTTCTTCGTTTACGAATAATTTGATTTATGACCAGTTATTTTTCTATCGTGCTTGCGAACATTTAATTTGATAGCAGGTATTTAAAGATAGATGTAAGGTTTTGTTTGTGAGCATCATTAATTTATGTGCACATTTCGGGGATTTGAATAAAACTTTTTTAAAACTTGAATTTGTCAAACTACAGATTATCAATTTTAATTTAAAAATTCAACAATTATCTCTAGTGAAGAAAAGCATGCCTGTGTGTAGTTCTGAAACAGTCGATGGCATTAAGATTTTAATTTGGCCACGGATAATATTGCTTGCTCATAAAACTGGCTGCATTTTTAATGTCATCGTGGTCGTGTCTTGTACACAACCCTTAAATTTTTTTTTGTGCTAAATTAGTTTTGGATTTTTCGTCTTATCAGAATCCGACACTAACTTAGTTGCTTATAGAATTTAGTTAGTTAGCACTAAGCTAGCACCAGATTGACGCTAGCCCCAAAAAACGGAGACACAATTTGTGTTCCTGAGCAAACCCCTAGTCAAGCGTGATGTCCCACAAGAAAAAAAGCTCATTCAAGGCTGATAATAACTAATGAAATCGAAACATTTGGTTTGGTTTAGCAGGCCAATGCAAGATTCACAATGCTAAATTTCTCCTTAGTGGAGAACAATTTTGATAAAAACTATTTTTTCTCTATTAAGGAGAAAATTGTTTAAAACCATCTTTTCGCGGGAAGAGCACAAAACCTATAACTAAATTGTTGTACTAGTTAATGGATCCATTAACAACGAGTAGTATGATATAATCAGCACAGATATTTACAGATGAGAATTTAGGCAAACACATACTGTATGCTGATACGAAGCGAGGTCACAGCCACCGTAAATTCTGGCTGCCACCGGCACCTACACGAAAGCCACGGTTGAGTAGGTTGAAGAAACTGTCCAAGATTGACCCGGTTGTCTAATAATATGGCGCAAACAATATAGGCATAGTACAAGTCAAAAGCGGCGAGGTTCGTATGCATTCCACCAGCGACGACCTGCCCCTCTATTTTCTGGAAAGAACCGAGATGAACGCCGGTATCAAGATCTTTGCGGAAAGCTAATTGACGACGGTCAAGACGGTCTTCGGATTCAGCAGGGTAACGAGCCATCTGTTGACCATTCGTTCTATGACAGTTACGGTACACGGCAGCAAATTGTAGGCGATACTGTAGGACCCGCCTTCCCAGATCCTGTTATAATTGATGGGGTTATTGGGTTGAACGACTTTCCCCCGAAAACCATTCCCCAGAAACTAAACACCGAAGTTGTTTCCCCAGAAAGAACCATTCTCCAAAATACCATTCCGTCGAAAGTACCAATTACCATAAAACCTTTTCCCAGAAAGTATTTTTGCCCAGAAAACCGTTACCCAGAATGAACAAATACCCAGTAGTTCATACCCCAGAAAAAAACCATTTCCCAGAAATTGAGGTATTTTAACTGAAGATGACTTATTTATTAGTATTAATATTCAGTTTTGGTTTTGTAATATAAGAGCTATTGATAAAATGGTATCTTTTAATGTTGTACCATCTTCCTGGTCGGCAATTAAAACTTCTTTTAATTTTTTGTCCCTCCTGTATGTTTTTTACAGCGACGCCGGTTTATCATATCTCCTTGCAGATATCGCATGGATTCCGCCGACGTGGACTGCTCTTCCTCTTTGAATGCTTTCACAACCGCATTAAATTTAAGAGCACTGCTACCTTTTAAGAGGGCATTTCATTTGTTGTGATAACCTTCTATTGCGTTTGAGGTTCTGGGTATGTCATTGAGGGTGTTGTATCGTATGGTCCATAATTCAGGGGAAAATCTGTGCCTGTGCGCAGTATTTCCCAACCCTTCGCTTCCCCAAAACGGATTTTTTTGGGATGTAATCGAAGTACGGGGCCATTTGATCCGGAGCTAAAGCACGAGCAATACCGAAGCCTTCAGGCACATCTTGAGGCTTCAAAAAGTCCAAGGCCTGGGTTTGTCTGAAAGAGATTTGCATTTGTACGCTTTTCAAATAAATTCCAGATAATCCCAATTTTTGGATCCGCTTCCACCAATTTTTCGTTAGGTGAAAAAAGCAACAATATCGCACAGAATTGGGAACAATTTTTGCGATGGCGTTTAGCTCATCGGTTTCAAAATCTGTCAATATAATCGGCGGATTAATTGTAATATTGCTATTAACTGCTATGGTTTTTATCAGTTTTAGAGCTTTTGTAGTTGGATTCAGATTTATCTGGAAGGCGCATGTGTTCGTTCAATGCTCAATGTTCCGATTGTCCCGTGGATGGCAATTTATGTAGCAGATGAATCAATAAGGGCATGACCTGTGATCAACTCGTATGCCCGGTTTATTCGAACATAGGAGTCGACTCCTTCTTTTAAAAATGGGCAGCTCTTTGAATATGTATGCCAAATAGCCCTCGGAATGAAACTTGTTATCCACTCGTCTGACCGGTTTTCTCAAACGTTGATTCATTCTTTCCAGCACACTATGGAATAGCTGGAGATTTTTTATACCATTCTTCGATGTTTTTTGCATCATTTACCGTCGAAATTTCAAGGGGGTCCTCTACTCTCGAGGCCTAAAATTGAGGTGTTTTTTCGGGAATAAATCGCGAAAGATCTACTGAAGTACTGAATAGATTCTGATTTTTTTTTATTTTGAAGATACATGTTTCGGCTTTTCAATTTAACTTTAAACGACGAAAACAAAAATCTCTGCGACCTTGAAAGGTCAATGGTGACATTGATGTTTAAATTTCATGGGTCCCGCTTAAGTAAAGTTTTGGCTAATTGGGTAATCTGCAACCAAAAGGTTGAAATACCCTACAATCATAGCTACATTGGCCATATTTTCCCGAGTTCTTTAATTGTTTTTTATGTTATGTAACGATTTGTAAAAAAATCCAATTATTACGACATTTTTTGAATAAAATTTTGCAAATCGTTCTCGGCCCAACATAACGGTATGGTTTCTGAACGATTAAATCAAATATTGAAAGGAGACTCGATAACTAAAAACACCACTTTCGGAAAAACGCGCTTTTTTTCGTCTTCAAGTGAAATTTGAAAACCAAAACACGTATCTTTGTAATAAAAAAAAAATAATTAAAATCTATTCATTCCCTAACAGTTTATTACCAAAAAAATGTTTAATTTCTTCTAAAAACTGGCCACATGCAACATTTTTATTAAATTGAAACTATGCAATCAATGAAGTATTTTTAAGTTAGAAAACGTTGTTAGTGATCTATGCTAAGTATTCTTTTGTTGAAAATATCGAGTTATTAAGGGGTTACATTACTAGAATTTTCAAAAAATCGAAAAAAAAATTCAATGGCTGAAAATGTGCTTAAATTGTTTTGAAAATGATATGTCGCCGAAACGCCTCTTATGTATAGCGAATTTATAACAAGTATTTAAGTACACATGATCTAAATTTAACGAAATTTTCGGCAAAATAATTTTCTGGGTTTTGGTACTTTCTGCGGAACAGTTTTCTGGGTTCTGGTTCTTTCTGGGTGAAAGCTTTCTGGACTTTGGTACTTTCTAGGAATCAGTTTTCTGGAATTTAGTACATTCTGAAATATGTGTTTCTGGGGGAAAAGTTTCGGCGTTTTTTCTGGGGAATGGTTTTCGGGGGAATGTTATACAATCGGGTTATTGCGAATAGCGACCTTGACCTAGAAGAATTAATCAAGTTAGGAAAAGGAAAATGGCGGAATAAGGCTTTGAAATCCGTACCCATTTTAGCTAGTCGTCGACTACACGACGTATTTATTGTTGAAGGACAAAAGAGCTACAAAACCTCAGCATCTATCCGCGTAACGTGGAAATTGAGCCTGTTCTACTACCGGTTAGGTTGCACCTACCAACAATTATGTGCTGTAATAGATGCAAACAATATAACCATACTGAGAAATTTTGCTCGAATAAGGAGAAATTTGGGAAATGTGGTCAAGGTCATCCTTAATCAACATGCCATTTAAGTGAAGACAAGTGTATACATTGTAGCACCACACATGCTGATAATTCAGATTGCCAATTATATCAGCTTGCTAAACAGCGTGTAGAAAACGTGTTCTGAACTCTAGTAAAAAGTCATTTGCTGAGATGCAGAAGACAGTGTCAATTGAAAATAATAACCAGTACAACGTGTTACAGGTATGTCAGATATTAGTGAGGAGGATTCAGCAAGTCAACTAGGGAGTTATACTATACGAAAGCGCAAACGTCCCGAACAAATAATCAGAGGGGAAGAAAACTGCAACAGATTAGAGTAAGGTGGGGTAAAAGTGCTCATAGGACTTTTAGAAGCACAAGCGCTACAACCTGGCAACTCTGTATGGATTTAGTATATCATTAAGTCAACTAATCGCACATATAAGCATGAAAGGTTTGAATATAGTGGCTTGAAATTAAGGGGGAAGGACCATTTTTCGCTGCTTTGATGTAATTTTTAAAATTTTGGGAATCAAAAATTGGCTGTTTGAATAAATCAGGATCTATAAAACTACAATACCCTAAAAATCTTCAATATATGGTTCTTTGCGGGATATATTTGATTTGATGAAAAAAATTCAGCAATTTTCGTAACAATTTAATAAGCTAAAAAACTGGCGGTGGGGTAAAAGTGCGCATAGCATATCCGTCCCAATAAAAAGACGCGAATGAAGCTTTTTGTATAAAAATTGAACTAATTCTTCCATGATTTAAAGAAGGGACCAGCATCTTCAATAACTGCAAACTCACCGGTCAAATTACGACTGATATGAGTGGTTTAGGAATAAAAAGCATCAGCATAATTGGTTCCAAGGGAAAATATAGTGTGCCGAAAGCTCAGAGTAATTAAAAAATAAGCAAAAAAAACTATGAATAGGTAAAAAAAGATGTATTTCCAATATAAATAGCATATTCGCAAGAATTCTTGTAGTGATCCACCCAACTATAACAAATAATGATGTTGCGAGGGGTGACAGTTTGATCATGAACGACATTGTCTAAAAGATAACACATCCAAGTTTTTTCAACATAATAGAAAACTGAACAACATCAACCGAGGTAGAGGGAGGAGTACTTTTTAGTTATGAAGGAAGGGTAAGAGGGGATGAATATCCTAAAATTGATTAGTTTAATTTATGGGCGGTAATAAATCGGCTTTTTAATCAGTACGCATTTTTGCCCCGTGTTATGCGCACTCTTGCCTCGACCATGGGGCAAAAGTGCGCATTTGAGAATTCATAAGAAAATAATTATTTCTCGGATTTCAAGCAAAACCAAGAGATATCTAGTATTACGTTTTGAAGATGTGTGATGAGAGTATTAATTTATAATCATGCCGATTTTCTAGTGCTTTTCTACCAATAGTTTTTTTGCGAAAACTGTTAGGTGCGCACTTTTGCGCCACCTTACTCTACATAAGAACCACATTCTAGGATTATTGATGATGTGCGAAGACTCAACAATGCATAGAATTATCTAGAGTGAACAATATATGATGGTATTCAGTACATCGATAGAAAATCTAAAACCATGCGCATTAGAGTGACAGAAAAAAATGACCCCCATCGCCCCACTCCTGAGTCAATTCCTAGTCCCACCAGGAGTGTCTGCTCCAAATTTGAGCCAAATCGAACAAGTCTAGCTACCGGACCAACGTGCTTGAAGTTTGTATGGGATTTTTCGACAATTTACATGGAGAAAACCCTCTTGCTCACATTTTCGCCGCTAGGTGGCACTGTATACATCAGATTATCACTAAAAGTGAAACTTAAGAAGATAATTTTATTATCTACAACATTGTTGAAGACTGCAAAGCGATCCGACTCCAATAGGAAAAGTTATTAAACTTTTAACGAAGTGATGTCTGAGTCAGTTTTGCATGGGGCCTAGCAGTGCATGGTAGTGTATCAGTACTAGGTTCTAACAAACTAAACATTTTTATGGAATAATGATTAGATTTAGCTGAATAGTATGTTCAGAAGAATTGTAGTACATGATACGAGTTATGTTTTGGTTAGAACATTAGTTCCACCTGTGACCGCATATAGGGCGCCAGCACTAACATTTCATAGAAGAGAGATAGACTATTGGAATGTTCGGAAGAATTACTGAAAAATTCCTGTTCTACCACTTTGTAGAAGACACCTAATTTCTAACTCTTTCCGTTGAAAAGTTTGTGTTGGTGCCCGCTATGCGGTAACATGTGAAACTAAAATGTTTTAACCAAAACATCACTCGTATTATTTACTATGACGAATTTCGCCCCAAATCGTATTCAGAGTTGGCAGCACCCTCTCAGATTCTAATGATTCTGTACATGAAGGACTTTGTCACAAAAAGCCACTTTACATATTTTGTTTTTCCAGAAATTATCTAGCCTGTCTTTTGAAAAGGGCCAAACATTTTTTGCCACTTTTTTTCAAATGGCTATAGTTTAAAAATGGTAAATCTTACAAAAAATGTTGTAGGAGTGGTTTTCACAATATTAGTCAAATTTTCGAATGAAAATATTGAAAAAATTCTTCATTGTCTCCTACACTGAAAAAAATCGATTTCAAAAATTTAAAGTCGATTTACAAAAAACCCAATTTTTGATTTGGATGAAATTTTGTTCCAAGATAGATAATTTTGTTACCTACCTACCGTCAAAAATTCAAATTGACCACTTTTAAAGAAAAATAGTTATTTGAAAAAAACTTTTCCTTGTCTAAACTGAATTTTTTTTTCAGTGTATTTTTATCGAAAACTAAACCAATGAAAATCATAATCATCTCAGAATCCAATAAAACTCAGTCTGTGAGAAAATATTGTCTAATTTAGCAGCTATGCATATTTTTATTTTACTACTTTTTCATTTTTCATGAAATCGATTTTTTATTACTTTATCTGAAAAACTCCTTGAGAATGTTTTCCCAAATTTTTATAAAGATCCGAGAAATAGATCGAAAGTTACAGCGCTACCAAACGCGCTTCGTCTACCAAGAGCAGTGGCAATTTGAAATTCGATTATCTCGAAGTGTCGTTTTACTAAAAATGGTTTTTCCGAGATCACGATTGCCGAAAAACTACTCAATCAATTTTCGTATTTTTTTTTTTTTTCAATTGATCATAATAAATTTTTCTCGTACTTTAACGATTCCTTTTTTATGGATAGGAATTTTTTAATACAATTTTTAAGCTTAAAACAGCGATTTTTACGTTCTCGAATGCAGGAAAAATTATTATTTATTCAACTTATCGTTAAGGTACGAAGAATGCTCATATACTAATGGAATTTTTTGAATTGTGGGTTTTAAGATGATCTATTGGTCTCCAATCGTGATCACCGCAAACCTTTTAAATAAAAAAGGGTTTAGGGGAAAAAGTCATAACTTCGCCAATTATCAATTTACTTTTATAAACTTATGATTCTTTATTTTACTGAAAAATGTGCTACCAAAATATTATAAGTTTGATTTAATTTAAACTTTCTTGACATTTTTATCATTAAAAGGTATGTAACCCCTTAATCAAGAATCCCATTGAAAAGAGTTTGTGTCGTTAAACAAATACTCCATTATTAGTTTTTTATTTTCTTGTTTAGTGCTGAAGAAGAATCAGAGACAGAAATAACCACCACAACATTATGTATTGATATTAACGTAATTATTTATTTATTTTTATATATTACATTTGTCTTAAAAAAGGAAAGGAAAAAATGAACTGCAGTCTTCAAGTCTTCCAGTCTTCTTGTTATCCAGTCTTCCGATCCTCCAATCTTCCAGTCTTCTTTCAAGTTTGTTATGAATATATACCGAATTCGTTACTGATACTTTTTACATGTATCAGGCAACTAGCAGCTGGGAAAATGAATTCTGAGATGATTATGACTTTCATTGGTTTAGTTTTCGATAAAAATACACTGAAAAAAAATCAGTTTGGACAAGGAAAAGTTTTTTTCAAATAACTTTTTTTCCTTAAAAGTGCCCAACTTGAATTTTTGACGGTAACTAGGGAACATAATTACCTATCTTGCAACAAAATTTCATCCATATTAAAAATGGTTTTTTTTTGCAAATCGACAATTTTTTTCAGTTCGAGTTGGCGCGAAATTCGTCCTATAATTCTTCTGAACACGCTATTGAGCTAAACCAAATCATTATTTCACGAAATTGTTTAGTTCGTGGGAATCGCGTACTGATACGCAACTATGCACTGCTAGGCCCCATACATAACTGACTCAGACATCACTTCGTTAAAAGTTTAATAACTACTTTCAACAAAGCCGGATTGATTAGCAGTCTTCTATAAAGTTGTAGACAATTAAATTATCTTTCTTATTTTCACTTACAGTGATAATACGATGCATATAGTGCCATCTAGCGGCGAAAATACGAGCTAGTGGGTTTTTTCCATGTAAATTGTCGAAAAATCTCATACAAACTTGAAGGACGTTGGTCCGGAAGCTAGACCTGTCCGATTTACTTCAAATTTGGAGCAAATACTCCTGGTGGGACTAGGAATCGACTCAGGGGTGGGCCGATAGGGGTCATTTTTTCTTGTCACTCTAATGATCATTGCATTACATCTATGTATATATTTCAATACACTAAATACGCGTCGATTTCTTCCTTCCGGAAAGTAAGACAAAAATGTACTGTAATGTCAAAATCCAATTGATACAAACATTACATTAAGGCGGGGCTGGTTGATGGAACGATGACCTCGGAACATGTCTGGCACTGTACACGAAAAGAGTCATCGCAAAGTCTTCCTAAATCCATGAACCAAGTTATTTGCATGAATATATTTAAATACATGCAAAAATCTTTTTTTCTGTAAATCACTACCAGCTAATGGGAGATAGGATGGTTAACACACACACACGGAAGCGCAAACGTACGAACTCTCCTAAATCGTTACCGAAATCGGGAAATACCTCGAAGAACGAAGTAACACAAACATGCTCGTATAATAAAAAAATAGAGAAACAGGTCAATCCTCCGGGGTTCTCTGGGATAAGATACAATAAACATTTTCCACAACTAACACATCGTAATAGGGTTATTGACACAATCAAGACAGGTGCAGCTCAAAATAAGTTTTTACTAACAATGGTGATCGACATTCTATGCGACTGTTTTCAACTCTCCCCAGCAAACAGAGAGCTGATCCGTTCGTTGTTTCCAGTAATTAAGACAATTTTTAAAACGTGGTGTGAACGACTGCCATTTAAGCGAATTGTTGACCTTTTTTGCTTTCATCGGATCGATTCGAATCGGAATTTGCTTTGTAACCGCACGCGCAACTCGTAACTTCGGAACCGGAAGTCGGATCGGGATGAAATTTAATGATCTATTGTAGCAAAACAACCGTTTTATTGCATTGGCCTGCTCTTACATTACTACTTGTTCAATCTTTGCCCATTGATCATACTCAGCTAAACACTGTATGAAGGGCCAAAAAGGAGAAAGGTCCTTTGGGCAATTTGCTTACTCGAGAGTATTCACTTCGCTTATACGGTCCACGGGGATGGTTAAGAATCGCCTTCCAATGTTTAGATCTCATGAGTCAACCGTAAAGAATTGTAGACTATTCCCAATAGGTGAGGAGAAGAGCCCGCCCTTTATCCACGAAATTTTATGGACAGCAAGTTGGCATTTCCACTCTCCCTGTCTAAATCGTTTCAATCTCTGGTGTCGCAAATAGGGTCGTTGTCCCGATTTAGCATATCAGAATGCGTCTCTTGTACCTTCAGCTCCATTTGAATTTTTTCTTCGATTCATTTACCCGAAGTCATTTACCCGAATGTCATTAACCCAAATACCACATTCACTCAAAAAATATAATATAACGTTAGATGCAACAGCTATACTTAAAAACCGTTTACTATTGTTTCAATTCAGACAAAATGAAAACAAAATAACAATAGTAATGTGCAACAAACAAGCATGCTTGTATAGCCCATCTCTCACTTTTCGTTACTTTAGTGAGTTCATAAAATGTCGGATTATGAATTGATTTTTCGGGATTTTACAAACGAAGAGTTGTATATCAAACCGTTTTTCTCACATCAGTGCTTTCAAAAACCAAACATCACCATGAGCCCATTTCATCATGCTCCATGTCAACATTGTTTGATGCTCGGAACAGTTTCAAGTATACCATCGTCACAATCTTTTACGCATTTCGCATCATTCCTGTGACCGACTCTTTGTATCGAGCATACCACCATCATCGTCATTATAATCATCATCGGGGTCTGTTACCATTTTCCTGTGGCTGTCGGCACAGAGCAAAAGACCACACCACTGACTCCAACGTCTTTGGAACAACATTTAGCGGCTTTGACATCAACTCATTACATTATTCAAACTTAATTCATTTTTTGATACATGAGCAGTCTTGTGAATCTGCATGCTAAATAAGCTCGCAATCAAACGGTCAATACACTCGCTTGTCCGTTTTACTCTATGTCAAAGTTTCCGAATATAAACTGTCACAAGACCAAGGAAAATTATTTCCATCGGAAGACATAAGCAGTAACAGAGTGTTTGTCGGGGCCCCGTTTTTCAATTTGATGATTCTCGTAGCCACGTTGACGATTTGTTCCTTCAATTCGTTTGGGATTTCTTCCGTTTGAAGGCCATGATACAATTGGTTTTTCTGAAGTAGTTTGCTACATACTTTTTCGCACATACTCGGAACTTCTTATCTCTTTGGTTGCTTTGATATTTTTGGTTGCCTTCTTGACAATTGCTTCTCTACAGAAAAAAATGAATCAAAAACGAATTCAGATTTTTGCTATTTCCTTCACTAGACCTTGCGAAAAGGTACCGTTTGTTGGTCCTGGTCCCCTGAATTGAGAAAAGATAATGTGACTCCCGTCCCAAAAGAGAAAAATTCATTAAACTTTTAAAATGTCTTAAGACCATCCAGATGATTACTATTCCGCATGCAACTCTGCGGTCGACGGTTACTTCAACTTATGTGCAACTAAGAACTTGTATCCAATCCCCTGCGAACAGATCATTCTATCGCTGCTCTATTGATGCCATTATTATGAACTAGTGGCTGGGTTCGACGCACGACATAATATGTAAGCGATCATTATGCCAATTTTTTTATTTTATTTTCAATTCAAAGTTATCAATCCTATAATATTTTAATTTTATTTGCAGGCTGAAGACCGATTGGCGATAATAGAAGAGCAAAGAAAAATGGACGAAGAGCGTCAAAAGATGCGCAAAGAGCAAGAAAAGCGCGTTAAAGAAGAACAAAAAATGATTTTGGGCAAGAACAACTCACGGCCCAAGCTATCGTTCTCGTTAAAACCATGAACCAAGAGATGTGCGCAACGGTTAAGAAATAACGTTTACGTCCTGTGTTTATTGGTTTGGTTGTTTAACAGTTTAAAAGTAAACGAACGAAGGTTACAAACAAAGCCACATGTATAAAACAGCTAATTGGATAGCAGTGTCGGTTACTAAATACTAGTTCATAGGTTCACTAGTTAGTACGTAATGAATAGTATCGTTTGTAAATCACGTATCGTGATACTGAGGGAACTGATCTCCGACCCACTTTCGGAATAGTTTCAAGTTCTTCCTGTTAAGGATGACCCATGTTCTTTATTTTATTATTAATTCTGTTGTGATATCGCTATTGTTAAAGATGTTACCAATTTTTGAACTGATACTCTCTAAAAGACTGTAGACATGGCTTATCTTTAACGGTAGCGCGTCGCATTTACAAATGTACAGAAACCTTTCTAGGTGTTTCTTCAGTTTAACAATTCAAATCGAGTCTAGGGTCAAGCCATTTTTGGTTGTGTCTATTCAATCAATAAAATTTCAAGTTTTAGATAACAAACTACAGTATCTAAATTTAAGCTTCCTCTTGTTTTATTAAATGCACACTTACTCTTTAAGGGGCGAACGTTGTCGGAATGTTAACAATTTAAAGTTGTAGGAAACAGTATAATGAACATATTATCTACTTGGATTGGGCTATAGTTTTATCGATTTCGTCGAACACAAACAGCACTTTATCGAAAGTGAAAGTTATCCAATCGAAAGTTGTTCCTTGCCGATTAGTCATGGCTGCCTCTAAGCACTCGCTGTTTTTTTTTAAATAAATCAATACCGTGCTATAAATGAAAAACATCAACGCCGAGCAGCGGTATCTGCAGCAAACTTTTCTTTGTGCATCAATTGTAACTCTGTCTATACGAGAAAACCTCACAGAACGAAGCAACAGCATCGAAATAACCCAACAACAAACAAACAAAAATAAAAGTTTTCCAATTTCGCAAACTCCAAATAAAAATAGTTTGTAATTGCAACCCCCAATGAACTGCGTTCTCATTTCTTTCGAACGAAATAGTATTAATAGAAATCTTGAATAGCCTTCTTTCGTGGAACGATTCTGAACCATGCTGAAAACAACTTGTTTGCTAATGGTCGCCAGGTGAGCGTTTCGTTCTAGATTAGCAACATAACTCGAAAAGGTCAGAGGTAAGTAAGCAAGCAAATTAGTAAATTATTTTTGATATAATGTCATTGCTCTTCTACACGACACATACAAAGTTTCTTTCCGGATCCCGTCTACTACTGCGGGAAAGCTTTCAAAACTACAATAGCGTTACATGACATGACGAGAACTAATTTAACAAAGTTTTCACTTGATTTGTAGCACGGTTAGCGTGCATTCTACCTACCTGTGGTATAAGGAATCAGTTACTCGACATACGACTTCGCAACCGCTAATACCTTCAAAAGAAACATGGGGTTTTGATGTGACAGCTTGTACGTTTTGTGATATTCAACTATTTATTTTTTTAACCCATTATGTCCTAGCGTATGAAATTTCATACGCAAAAACAACACATTTCTGGATCATACTTGTTATACAATAAAGCCGTTTTCAAACTTCTGGTCTTCTGTGAATGTTAATTAATACCCTATAGTTTATAATGTGTATGCTCAATAATCATTTTTTATTAAATTCCATTGTGTTTTCGAATGTCAAAGTTGGATAAAATTCAAACCAAAATGTGAACAATACATATTATTAATTTTCTCTTCTAAATCACTAGTTCTTGTTTCGGATTGTGAACGAATGGCCATAAGAGATGTGAAAGATGTGGCTCAGTGCGAAAAAATGGAAGAAATTGGTGAAACAATTGCAAACATTCTGCTGGTAGTTCAACGTATGAAATTTCATACGCTAGGCTGAACCGATATCTTTTTTCCCAAGGCAAAATTATTTCCTCTTTAGGATTAGGAGGAGATTTACAATTTTCTCGCTGATTTTAAAGTTGAATCAGTACATTTAAGGCTAACAAATGCTTAATACGTAGCAAATCATACCTGGTTCTACCCGGAATATTTTTTATGTAAATTCTCGTAAGAAAATGTTCTTTTTCTTAAAATAATTACTAAGTTTGAGGGAAAGATGGTTTGATGCAACGAACCAATCATGAGACGAAACGGCACGAGAGAGGAGAGTAGTGTTAAAATCATTCAAAAAAGCTGCTAAATGAATGATCTCGCAAGGTTGAAGATATTATTCGATTTTATGCTGAGTATAAAGATTTTAGCCGAATTTTCTCTGTAATGATTTTTTGATACCCTATCAGCCCAGCGTATGAAATTTCATACGTTAGTTTTTTTCGCAACGAAACGGTCCAAAGTGGTTATTTTATTTTTCCCATACGTAATTCGGCATAATATGAGAGCTCACGAAGTAGTTTATAAATTACCAAAAGTTTTAACATAGCTGGGTTATAATGGGTTAAATTAATTTTCTAGCTTTTGTATTTTAATGGTTTGATAGACTTATTTAATTTACATTTCATTAATTTATTTTTTGATTCACTCATTTTTCATCTGGTGCTGGTCTAAATAAAAAGTTATTGTTATTGCTGAATGTGAAAGCCCATCTCAAGTGTCACACCTGATTACAATGGTACAGCAGCAGCGTTACAAGAACATAACAAAACATTGCATTCCTACACTGAGAAAAGAATTATAGTATCTACGACCAGACTTTTCTGGTTATTTCAACCATTCGCCAAAATAGTAGTACTGACCCTAAGATCGGCAAAGCCACACTTCTATATTGTATAAAATACTAGAAAAATTGACTACCGCTGAACTATGCTCTTGGTGTTCATGACGTTTCGACTATTGTCACTGCAACAATATTTAACATCTCAAAAATGACCATGGAATATAATAAAACACGTTGTATGGTGATTCAGACTATTCTATTGTCAGTTTTGAAATGGCAATTATTGTTGGAATGACCATTTAAAAGTAAAAATGAAAATTCGAACATCCTAGATATAATCAGTATCAATGTCATGACTACTTTCCTTTCCATTGTCCTCTTTACAATATAATAATAAGTCACAAAAACAAACTATTTAGTACTTATAAGAATGCAGATGTTAAAATAACTAAATACATTGTTTGTGTGAATGTGATTTCATCGGAAGCACCATTGGCGTATATTGTTTTTCAGCCGACTATGCTTTGTACTACTATTGCCTATGCATCTTGTCAATGGTTGTGTTCCCATTTTTGTATTCCTACATGACGCCGCCATTACAATCAAAAGTTTCACACACAAAGTTTTTAAATTATTCAATTTTCACGGATTTATTGGATCAATATTGCGTCAAGTAAGTAAATACTTAAGCATTTTCTTAACGGAAGAATATGGACGTCCTAAAATTATTATTTCAATGTTTTCCGGATTTAGAGTGATGGCAGTACTCAATAAGTACTCAATACTCAATAATAAATGGATGGTACTTGGATACGTACACAATTTTACTTCTTGTTGGTTTGCTTTTGCGTGTTCGAAGTGAATGATTGTGCATTTAAATCTGCAGTTTACAATGCAGAAGCAAACGCTGAGCCTCCGCTAAACATTTATAAAATTGACAACATGCACCTGATTAAGTTAAAGAAGTAGGTACTATAAATAAGATACAACATTATAAACAAACCAAATATTATATAAGATATATATCAAGATTATAAAAAGAAAAAGCTCGAAATAAATTCAATTCCTATTTTTTTTCAGAATTCGTTATAATTTTGTCCCTCGTATAACTGGTTATATTACCCTACGTCATTTTCAATTCAACCACAAATTCCATTTTGAAATAACCAATCAACAAATGTCAAAATCACACCGTTTTAGTTATTACAAACAGTCCCAGGTTAAGATGACTAGATTTTTTGTTATGTCAAGCATCCTACTTGCAGAGGTGATTCACACAATGTCGAGTGTTCAATTTTACTATGATAGTATGACTCTTCTGGGCTTGTTATTACAAACATTTTCAGCTAAATATTATTATGCATATTGTTACGCTGATCGTTGTACATACATTGGTTATACTTACAATGGAGTGTTCAATATTACTATTATCGTACTGATCTCATGTATAGTATACTTGAACATGCATATAGTTAAAGTCAGCTAATGCTGTAGTCGGCTAATAATCACTATGCTCGCAAAGTCGAATTTACCTCCTCATATAGTAAATGTTACCACACTATTTTTCTTAGTGTATAAACTACATACAGAAAAGAAATGTTGGCAAAAATAAGAGTTTTTCACTCTTAGCAAAAACAACCAACGCATACTCTTAGTTTAAAAATAAAACTTTCGTTTTGAGTACTATTCTTCATTTGCTCAAAAGGAAAACTTTTACTTTGATTATTATTCTTGATTAATTTAAAAGTTTTACTTTCAACCTAATAGTTGGCGTTGGTTGTTTTTTGCTAAGAGCGGAACACTCTTACTTTTACCAATATTTTTTTTCTGTGTGTATGTACATCTAATGTGTAAACTTTTGCTATGCTGTTTTAACACTATCTTGATGACATTTTTCTTGTTGCTAATTATTATAACGTGTTTTAACTGTGTAGTGTGAACGTAGTGTAAGTCTATTGGTGACATTTGGTCCTTTGACCGGCGACGACTGGGTGCTATCAGCATTCTGCCGATAGTAGCAGAAGCGAATGGTTCCAGACGCGAAAATACGTAAAGTATCGTAAAAATTAATAGTTGATCGGAGATCAGCCCCAATAAAATTGATGTGAGTAGCATCGATGATATATACTGAAAATTTGCTGCGTCTGTGTATGAATCTAACTTCAAGTTCCGTTATTGCTAACAAGCCCGTACACCAGGTTATCAACCTTTTTGAATTTCCCTTCACACCATGGGCCACAAATCGATTTTTTGGTCGAAAATCCAGAACTTATAAGCCGTTAGTACTAGACTTTCAGTGTCTTTAGAACAAATTCTTTACAATAAGTGCTCTTCATTTTAGGGAAAACAAAATTAGGGTGGCCCTCTCGATTTTTGAAATAAAAAAATTATCTCCTGAATGAAAAAAGATAGGAGAATATGATCTTCCAAAGAAATGTAGAGAAATCAATTTTGAGTAACTTTGCTGAAAACGTCGAAACTCTATCTTCAACGGTTTTTTATTTTACAGCGATTTCCCTTGTTCCGTTTAGGGCGGCTCTTAAAAATTCAGTTTTTTTTTAATATTACATCTTTGAAGTTCATTTCTCGTGAATGTCGGCTTCAGACAAAAGTTAGCTCTTACAAATGTGCACAGTTCTTCTTCAGAGACCAACTCATTAACTTTTTTATAAAAAGAGTTATTGACCATTTTATGCTCAAAATTCGACATTTTCTAACTCCGAAGGTGGCAAAAAGTGGCAATCAATGTTATGACCATCTGATATTACTTTAAAAACACTACAAAATAAGTGGTTTGTCTCCTAGCGACTGTTCATGTGAAATGTTTGCTTATGAACTACCTCTGTTCCATGGGCCAAAAATCGATTTTTTGTTGAAAATCCAGTTCTTATATCCCATAAATGCTAGACATTCAGTGTCTTCAAAAGAATTTCTTCACAATAAGTGCGCTTCATTTCGGTGTAAAAAACAGGGTGGTTTCCTTGATTTTTGTAATGAAAATAATTTCTCCTGAACAATAACAATAGTCCTACTGAAAATTAAAAAATAATCATGTTTGAGTAACTTTGTTGACAATTCCTTAACTATCGTCAGAGGCTTTTATTTTACGGTATTTTCCATTATTTGGTTTGGCCTGACTTTTAAAAAATAGTGTTTCAATAAAATACTTTTGAAGTCAATTGTCCAAAAATTTTGAAATTTTGTTTTTGATAAGTGCCTATTTTTTCTTAGGAGACCAACTTATTAGTTTAAAAAATAATATATTGATTTTTCAGTGGTAAATTTTTTTCTCTGCATTTCAACAATTTCTACACTGATAAAATAAAGTACCTTTTAATGCGTAGAAACCTACCCATTTTGAATAAAAGTTGGGGTAATGGGTAAAGAGCTTGTGCGTCAACCTTGTTACGTTTTACCTATTATTTTTTGTGGAAAGCTTACAACGAAATGCGTAAAAAATACACATTTATGAAAATCGCCCCAGAATGAAAAATACTGAAAATAGTTTTTTTTTTCTGAATTTAAAGAAAAAAAAACCATTACATTATTTCCCTCGGTTAAAAGTATAAGAATCCTGATAGAATCTCTATCCTAAAGCCTAAAATCAACTTAAAAACTGTCACTTGACAGAATCCCTGAATCTACCAGAGCAGTCGAAATTGTTGAATTATCGCATATTTCCCTAGTAACAATTGTGGTTTTATGATAGTTTTATAGCCACTGATAAAACATAGATTGCACTTGTAGCGTGCTATAAAACTTCATTTGTTACTTGGGTTGCACCATCCTTAGTAGTCTAAACTGCCGTTTTTAATATGTAGGTTATCTCACTTGAAGTAATTCATAAAGAACCCATTATTAGCATCAATATATCCATTGACATAACCTCATCGAGTTATTATGAAATGGATTGGAAGTTAGAAGCAAAAAAGTACCCACAGTTGACAGCTCGAATAACTTCCGAAAATAAGCAATTTATATTGACATCATTGATAAAGTTTTTTGCCACGTTTGGAAAATAACTCCGAAGGGGGAGGCTGCCAATCTATCCGTTTGATAATAATAAAAAATACTATTAACGAGAGCTAAATAGCTTGTCCCCCAACGTGGAATTTTTTTTGTTAATTTCCAAAGGCAAAAGATAGTATTTTGGCAAACTATTAGGGCAAATTACAGTGAGCTGAAACAGAGGAGGTAATATAATTAATAAAAGACAAACAAATCAATAATGCTAAACAAAGGGTGCTTGTTTTACGGTAAAACTGAGCTTTCAATATATTGTAACATGTTGATAATAATTAATTTTTTGCCATGCGAATAAAACCTATGCCATGCAAATACTCCAAACATTCATTTTATAAAGCGTAGTCCGAAAACCACATGTTTTATGTACAATTTCACTCTATGAAACAAGTTTAGAGTAACGTCTTCCGAGAGTACCATTAAATTTGATTTGCATCGGAGAACGGCGACTGTGATTAATATATATTTTAAGTAGATTTTAGAATTTAGATGAATACCGCATACATTCTCTGTAACAGAGGGATCCCTTATTTTGTAGTGTTTTTAAAGCACTTTCAGATGGTCATAACATTGATTGCCACTTTTTGCCACCTTCGGAGTTATTTAGCTTAGAAAATGTCGAATTTTGATAATAAAATCGTCAATAACTCTGTTTATATAACAATTAATGAGTTGATCTCTGAAGAAGAAATGTGCGCATTTGTAAGAGCTAACTTTTGTCTGAAGTCGACATTGACGAGAAATGAACTTCAAAGATGTTATATTAAAAAAACTGAATTTTTAAGAGCCACCCTAAACGGAACAAGGGAAATCGCTGTAAAATAAAAAACCGTTGAAGATAGAGTTTCGACGTATTCAGCAATGTTACTCAAAATTGATTTCTCTACATTTCTTTGGAAGATCATATTCTCCTATCTTTTTCATTCAGGAGATAATTTTTTTATTTCAAAAATCGAGAGGGCCACCCTAATTTTGTTTTCCCTAAAATGAAGAGCACTTATTGTAAAGAATTTGTTCCAAAGACACTGAAAGTCTAGTACTAACGGTTTATAAGTTCTGGATTTTCGACCAAAAAAATCGATTTGTGGCCCATGCACAGTGGTCCCAAAGAACAAAAAAGGGTTTTTTTTAGATTCCGTCAAAACGGTTAACTTTAGCAATATTATGTCTTTGAGAAAGTTTCTTGGAGTAGAGCTCCCCTTCTTTCTGTTTTATCGGATTGATGATTAATCCCCCTAATAGTGAGTTACGAAATTTATTTTCTTCAACAATTCAGATAGACAAATACTTACTTCAGCAAAGTTGTAGAGAAACTTGTTACAAACATTTTACTTGAAGACTTCCACTCTCTAACTTTTGAGGTTTTTGAGATACAGGACATTATTTGTAAAAGGCCCCTTAAAAACTGTTTTTTCATCATAAGTTTTCTTCTAGATTTTTGCCATTATATAAATGTTCTAGAACATTGTTTGGACTATTAAACTGCTTTACTTTGCCGAAGACGGAAACTTGCTATCGCTAGTATGTGTGGAGATATTCACATTTTTTGATTGAAAACAGCTCTTTTTCCAATGCCGATAACTTTTAAACGGGCAAAAACGGGCAAACCACTTTATAAACAAATTAAAGTGCGAGAAAAGCACACCAAATTCTGGAAAAATCAGATCTCCCTAAGGCGGCCCTCTGTGGAAACACTAGAGCTGAAGTTTGTCTATACTAGAGCTGTTCCGGCATTAAATACATCGCTATATATTACTGTTGGCTTTGAAATAAAGGGTTAAAGTCGCAATAATTAGCCTTTCTTACTTTTGTAAGCACGTCTTGAGTAAATACCCAAGCAACCAAAAGTCTATATAAAGGAGCTGCTAAAGCTTCTCGTTTTAAGTAATTTTGCAATACGTTTTATGTTCTAATAGCGCGTTAAGCAGTTTTATTAAAGCTTTAGCAGCTTGAAAGTTCGCTAAAAACTTTTTGTGAATTTTGAAGTGTGCTTTTTAAGTATTATCCTAACTTCTGTTTGATTGGGCCAAAAGTTACAGTGGTTCAAAAACTCAATGCATACGCCTGACACCGGAAACTGACAATTCCCTTGCGCCTACTTCATAACAATGGCGTAAGTGCAACTAAACGGCGAGTAATCAATTGCATTTAATGACGGAATGAGACAAACTTCAGCTCTAGTATTTCCACAGAGGGCCGCCTTGGGGAGATCTGATTTTTCCAGAATTTGGTGTGCTTTTCTCGCACTTTAATTTGTTTACAAAGTGGTTTGCTCGTTTTTAATGGAAAAAATCTAGAAGAAAACTTATGATGAAAAAACAGTTTTTAAGGGGCATTTTACAAATAATGTCCCATATCTCAAAAAGCTCAAAAGTTAGAGAGTTGAAGTCTTCAGGTAAAATGTTTGTAACGAGTTTTTCTACAACTTTGCTGAAGTAAGTATTTGTCTATCTGAATTATTGAAGAAAATAAATTTCGTAACTCACTATTAGGGGGATTAATCATCAATCCGATAAAACAAAAAGAAGGGCAGTTCTACTCCAAGAAACTTTCTCAAAGACATAATATTGCTAAAGTTAATCGTTTTGAAGCTATCTAAAAAAACCCTTTTTTGCTCTTTCGGACCACTGTGCCATGGTGCAATGGTCGTTGTTATCGCTCGTATACGCATATTTTACAAACAACCTGAAAAATAGGAAATAGTACACAAGGTACCGATACGGATCATGAACTGAAGCAGTTTTTTTCCACACCGTATGCTAGATCTTCAAAAAAATCAATCAGCTTATGTAGAATGTTCTTACAGTACTGCTGATTGATTTTTATGAAGATGTAACACACGGTATGGAAAATACTGCTTTTTTCGTTTTCGAGTTTTGCCCATTCTCTGTTCAACCTTAAGAGAGTGATATAATTCCATGACGTACGGGTCGGCCCTGGGCGTGTGGCCTTCGACTGGCATTGTTCTTTCTCATTAATTCGGATGTCTTCATTACTGGTTAGAAGACGTGCGTTCTACTTTCAAATGGATTGATTATTTCGCCTTGGTGTGCGGACATGTAGATCCTGCCAGTTGTCGACTCTTTTGACCATGGATATGGTGTTAGTTCAGGGAAGAAGTGCAGAACTGGCACCTGAGAGTTAGTTACTTATAAAGTGTTTGTATGATTATGATGCCTTCTCGGTTCAGTGTGATCTGCTCGTGTCGAACCGGGCAAACTTTCGGTTCGAGTATAATTTCTGGGGATTCGTCGATAAATATTTCTCACATTCTAATGGACAGTTTTTTTTGATGAAACCTTAACCTTCTTTAGGTATTGAGGTCAATATGACCCAAAATGAACTTTCAAAATGCGATAACTGAATTTTGGAATTCCTTGACTTTTCCTCTTTCATAGAGAGCAACGATTTTCAATCGAGTTTAAAATTTTCGGACATTCCTGAAGAGCAGTACAAAAAAAGTTACGAATAAGGTGTTAGCGGGTCATATTGACCTCGATTTCGAACTCATTTTAAGACACATTTTGAGTCAAATCTATATAAACTTGTACCCAAATTGTTAGTTAGAATTTCAATTTTGAGTTTCTGGTAATTATTGCCGTTTTTGGCCATTGGGAATAGGTGTCGAATGGGGTCATGTTTGGTATACATAACGCGTTTAGGAGGGGAAGGGGGTACGACAAGTTGTGACATGTGGGGGAGGGGGAGTAAGCTAGATCGTTGCGTAACATGTTTTTACTGAACAAAAAAATTCCGAAGAATTTGTTACGTGATGGGGGAGGGAGGGATAGAGAAATTTGTGACAATTTGTTACATGGGGAGAGGGGGGAGTCAATTTTGAGCATTTTTCGAATTACATAATTTATGAATAGCCCCATAGATGTATGCAGAACAGTCATCATAAATCTCACAAGTATATTGACAGAATACTACTAATAAATATAATTATGATTAAAACAAAAATAATAATTTACATATCAGTTTGTGTATGACTGGAACGACCTTGGATGTTCCGCATTACGCTTCCGATGCAGATTCCGGCAATACCATAGTATTCCTCATAATACTGACCAAATGACAATGTGGACATTCAATGAAACTGTTCCCAAAGTTTTGCAATATTATTAAAAGCTTATATACAATCCCATCTAAAATGATATTGATACTTTGATTCAAATACTGGATTCTTCGTGAAAATAACCCGGAAAATCCGGAACATCCATAGAACTGTCTAATTCATTATTCTAGTTCTAGAATTCTGCAGTTTTTTTTCGAAAACATTTATTCACGTTGCATTGGCATAAATTTCTAGTTCCGAGTGAAAAATTCATCGTGTTGGTCACATAATGACCATTCGGAAAATCTGGCACATTCGCTGAACTGATCAATTCATAAAACTGGTCTTAGAACCATGGGTTTTTAGTGTTTCTTGAATTCTCATTTGCACGAGTTCGTACTTATGACCTACACATGTTTTTTGGCTACATAATGACCTTCCGAAAGTTCTAAAACATTAGCGGAACTGACCAATTAATGAACCTTGCGCTGGTATGTACTTGTGACTGGGATATAGACCCTTATTCGTATCGTTCCGGAATATCCGGAACTGGCTCTGAAAGTCTATGCTTTCCCAGAAAGTTTTTTTAGAATTATTATTGTAAAGAAATTGTATTTGTGACCGGAACAAAGGCCCCATTTGTGAACTGGCCAATTCTACTCCGGATCATCCGAAAGATAAATGGGTCTCTGTCCCAGTCACAAGCACGAATTCGTGGCTTTTTTGTTTTGAATATAGAGGGTCATTCGCATCTTTTCGGAAAAATCTCTATAACCCACACGCTTTGACAAGCTTTCTCCCCGCAGTAAAAACATTTTTGATACAGTTCACTGCGCAATGGCCCCTCCTTTCAGCGATTGTATCCTTCGATGGCTAATTCATCGAACGGGGTCACGGATTTAATCACTGTTTTACAGTGGAATTGCAGAAGCATTATCCCGAAAATCGATTCCTGTAAATTCCTACTAAATAACTTGAAAAGCTATGCATTAGCACTATTCGAAACATGACTTACTTCAGAAATAGACCTACATTTCCACGTTTTTAATATTATTCGCTTGGATCGAGAAGACTCTTACGGAGGAGTACCTTTGGGTATCAAAAAAGTGCTATTCTTCCAATCGAATCGACCTCCCTTCGACACCAGGCATTGAAGTTGTCGCTTGCCAAACCAGAATTAAAGGCAAAGACCTTTGCATTGCTTCCACCTACATCCCCCCTAGAGCCTCAGTTAGCCACCGAAGGCTTTGCGATATTGCAGAACTCCTCCCCGCACCGAAGCTAGGTTAAGGTGACTTCAACTCCCACGGTACGGCATGGGGTTGCCTTCATGACGATAATCGATCTACTTCACTTCATGAGCTTTGCGACAACTTCAATATAACCGTTTTGAACACGGGTAAAATGACACGGATTTCGGCCCCCAGCGCGTCGTAGCGCCTTAGACCTGTCCCTCTACTCGACATCGCTGCAGTTAGATTGCATGTGGAAGGTACTCTCTGATCCCCATGGCAGCGACCATCTACCAATCGTGATAAATATTGCTAACAGTTCAGGGCCACCGAATACAAACAATGTTTCGTATGACCTCACACGAAATATTGATTGGAAGAGCTACGCGTTCGAGATATCCGACACAATCAATTCCACTCAAGAGCTTCCTCCGGAGGAAGAGTATAATTTCCTGGCTGGCTTGATTCTCGATACCGCGATTCAAGCTCAGATTAAACGCGTACCAGACGTCCTCCCAGCCCTTGGTGGGACAAAGAGTGCTCAGACGTGTACGCGGAGAAGGCCGCCGCGTATAAGACCTTCCGAGACGACGGGCTACCAACCAGCTACCGATAGTATGCGATGGCGGAAGCGCACGTGAAGAGTTTGATGAAAGCCAAAAAACGTAGCTACCGGCACCGGTTCGTCGGCGGGCTGACGAGAGAAACATCGATGAGCACTCTTTGGGGCACGGCCTGGCTCTTACGAAATCTAAACAGTACTAACGAGAGTGTGGAAGATTCAAACCGTTGGATATTCGATTTTGCCAAGAAGGTTTATCCGGCTTCCGCCCCGGCACAGAAGATCTACTGCGCCGCGTCCCCTCACGATAACGCAAACGAAACCCCGTTTTCGATGGTGAAGTTCTCACTTGCTGGATGCTCATCTCTGACGTATTGGGCTCGCAAATAGCGATATCTGCACCTGTGGCAGCGGTTATCACGATATCGAACATATTGTCTGGGCATTCGCCGAGTACAGATCTCAACTATTGGATTCCTTTCGGGCCCGAGGAAGATCACCCAATGTCCCAGTTCGAGATGTACTGGCAAGCCGCGATCTCCTCTATATGTTCCTCGTATACACCTTCCTAAAAACCATCAATATCCAGATTTAACTCCTCCTATTATTTCCTTACCATTCTCAAAAGTGCCCTCTTCCGCCTACCGTACCCCAACGATAGTTTGATGCGACTCCAAGACGACACAAATATCTCTGTCGAATGGCCCAACAAACACGAGACCTACAGCATAACACATGCATTTTTCGCATGATGATTTATCGACATCACGCATTAGCTACATAGGTCTTCCCAAGGGGTACATGGGTCTTCGTGCGCAAAGCGGTGTGTTGCCGATCCGCATCTGAGCAGTAGTACAAAATCGTCTGGAGGAACCCCTGCCGGCTCGAGGAAGGTCGCCAAGCGTCCCAATACATGAGGCATCCATCCGAATCTGTAATCCTTACCGTTGATTCCCGATGCTGGAAACTTAAAGCTAAAATCCTTCCCCCCCCCTCGATTCTAACTAGAATCGGTTGTGTCACTGGAGCCGGAATACTAACTGGAACCAACCGGAATTCCGGTTCATTTCCGGCTCCTATTAATATCTTACCATTCTCAGAAGTGCCCTACTAACTGGAACCAACCGGAATTCCGGCTGAACTTTACTGGGGATGTACAGTGAACTATACTACTGTATTAAAAGATTTCACTGTACCAGGCACCCATGATGAGTGAGGTCGTGGTTGCTATGCTATGCTATGCTATACTATGTTAGGTGGTCGGATACATCCTTTCAACAATTTCAAAGATTTCAAGAAGTGATTTACCTTCATTTTGATGAGTAATCATCAGTTTCCATTCCATAATGTTAGTTTAATTTATCTGCCCATTATGAGAATTTTAGGGGATTTTTTAAATTGACCCAGAGGGAACTGTGCCAATGAAACCTTTTCTGTAGTCATAACATCAATTTTTTAAGCAAAACAAATAAATAAAGAAATAATCAGGGGAACGGGCATAGCGAAGTTGGTAAATCGATTTCATTATACGCAGCTCACCTGCACACTAAAAAATATGAATTTTATCGTTGATGTAATTGCGAGCAGCTTAATCACGAATGTGTTTGTCATCCTAAATACTAGACTGGATCACTATGCCATAGAACACGCTCACCTGGCGCACAACCATTTCCCAATCCTCACGCATTAGTAATGTGAGAAATTAAAAGAAAGGCAAGACAATCTCAAATAACCAGGAACGTGATCTTAAATAAATATTGGAACAGCCGTTACAGATAATATCAAACATTGTTGTTCATTTGAATGGTTTATTTTATTTCAAAAAGATGCAAAGTCAAACGTATCAAGCAACAGCTGATGTATAACATGTGTATTTGTTTTGGTAACGATGCGCGAGATTTGTATAAACTTAAACTGTAGGATTTCAACGAGGCCTTTCCACTGAACTGCTAGCGCTGGAACGCTTCGACGAGGTTGGCGTTGAACACGATGAACCCATTGATCTGGCAGTGCGACTACGATTTAATGAACACATTGGTGGCCCAAGAGGTGCCAGCGGACTTTTGCATCTAGATTTTGAACCCAGTGGTTTTCCCTCCACTGTCAATCCGTAACCGTACGGTGCTACGCGTGGAATCTCGACCGCCTGGATACACTCGAAATCACCAGTGTCTGCGCGTTTGTCGTTTGTGTTATCAATAACCACTGTACATGATAGATATCTTACGATAAGTTCCATAATTTGGTACGACTCAAGATACTCACCTTTCACTAGGTCCTCCAATACTGCTGGACAGATGACCTCGGTAACTTCGGTGGACGATGATAGATCCGGACTGGAGTTAATTTCAATCAGCATGGTGCGAAAGTTTTCCGTAACCATGAAATCGGCTCCATACAGCTCAAACATATTCCTTTCTATTCTCATACCATCCATGCTGGCAGTCACAACTGACAGAATATTACGCTTCATATCCGGATAAATCTTCCGCTCCCAGTAGTAACCCTTATCTAGAGATTGTAGGTGCTGCTGAAATTGTTTGCTGGACCACATGTTGCACGCCGGAAGTGGACAGCCTGGTTTCCGGGGAGTTCCGGCGTAATACTTCTGGATGGAATAGTTGGTCAAATGAATCGCCTCGTTGAAGTCATCCAGGTTGAACTCAAGCGAGCTAAACCTGAGATAACTGTTTCGGTACATCCAAACCTTCAGCTGATTGCCAGTAAAGGTTATTAGAAAATACTGTCGGATGTCGAACTTGGTGTTGTGGATTAGTAGGGGCTTTTCTGCAAGTAGAATAAATAGAATATTTCTCAATTTAATTTAACGATAATCTTTTCATTGGATGCCAACAGTTTGAATATCATATAATAATCGCATCAACTCGATGAATTGAGACCATTTCTGCGTGTAACAGATTGGCCCAAAATGCCTTCAATCCGAATTCCATGCCTAGAACCTTGAAATGACTGTTTAAATGACCAATATGGAAATGTATTCGCAAACGGTTCAGTGATTACATGAGAAAAATTGACTAAATGTACGGTTTTCAGACTATCGTTGATGTATGACTCGGTTCATATTGTTGGTTGTGATGAAAATCGGAGTCTTACGGCCATAACAGCAAATTTCCTGCCAGATCATACACTTTTCCCGGCAAACTTGTCTGCAACAACAGTTTTAAACTTCTAAGGAACATCTCTGTCATCTTTGGCAACATAAAGCTTCCGTCCCAGAAGCTGTTTAAAGTCAAATTTGTCATACGTTTCATCATCCCTTCAGATGCATTTATTAAATTTGTTCAGATCCTGATCATACATCTTTCCGACCAGTGATTTTGGCCGTAATGTTTTGCTTTACAGTCCAGTTCGATTGCTTGATAGCCCTATACTTAAAGAAATCTTTCCACATCCATACCCGAAAGTCCTGGATTTGCTTTGAAAGCCACAGTTTCCGGTATCGCTTTGACGACGCGATGGCACCTTCAGAACAGCAGAAAAACATTACTTGAAATCTGTTTGTACCGCACATATAGAGGATTGACCATTGTGATCATCATACTCGGTTATTCGTTTCTTTTGTGTATAATGAAACCTCTCTTTTTACATTGCGTGACAATTTATGGAAACATAAATATTTTTGAAAATTTTTGCACGAAATCTCAAGAGAAAGACATTTTCAGCAAATGGCAGTCAAAAGCTTGCAGAACCGACCACAAAGAGCACTGTGCCGGAAAAGAAGACGCATAACAATTCTACATGCGTAGAGCTTCAAATGTTTCTAACTTGAATTTTTTTTTGTAAATTTTTGGAATTATGTTAGTAAAATTTTGTTAAAAAATAAGAGTGGATCTCAACATACGAGCCATTTCAATTTTATAAATAAAGCTATAAATTTAGCTTGCATCAGTTGTTATAAGACGTAATTAATTTTTTGTTGGAAATTCAAAACTCAAGAATTATTAAATGAGTTTATAACATAACAAAAAAACCTGTTTTATCCACCTAGTGGTGCAATTGTGCCTTTCTCATTTATCCAAACTATGATTCCTTAGCTATTTTTTTCTTTTTTATTAATTACTTAGAGTGAGTTAATCTTTTTGCCTTTCTCATATAAAGAAAGACTATGCAATCACTGTAAAAATCGACTTTTTAACCGAGGCCCGGAGGGCCGAGTGTCATACGCCATTCGATTCAGTTCGTCGAGATCGGCAAATGTCTGTGTGTATGTATGTGTGTGTATGTGTGTGTGTGTGTCATTTAAACTCACACAATTTTCTCAGAGATGGCTGAACCGATTTTCGCAAACTTACTTTCATCTGAAAGGTATAACGCTCCCATAAGCTGCTATTGAATTTTTAGTTGATCCGACTTCCGGTTCCGGAGTTACGGGTTGAAGAGTGCGGTCACACAGCAAATTCCCATATAAAATGGTACCACCATGATGTTCAAATGATGTTAAACATATTAAAATTGATGTAACATTACTCTAGTTTGCGGGTCTGGATCACTAATGATCAATCAAAGCAGTTTTGACCACATTGGCCACCTATGACGGTTCATGACGCCCCCGAGGAACCCGCCAAGTTCCTAAGCTAATATCACACCCATTCCCCAACGAATTCTCTATCGATTTTTACAAACTTGATTTAAAATGAAAGATACAGTAATGCCATTGACTGCTTCTGAATTTCATTCGGTTCTGACTGTTGGTTCCGGAGTTACAGGATGGTTCGTAAGGTTTCACTGAAATTTCCCATATAAATCAGTACAATCGTAACACCGCAGAGGTTAAAAACGATTGAAATGGTCACCAAATTACTTCTAATCGCAGATCTAGATCACTGATTGCCAATCAAACATTCTTTGAATATATTGTCCACTATGGACGATTCCGGAAGTCCGAAATTCCGGGCATATTCCACAATTAAAGTCACATCGGTTCTTCGGTGATGACTGAACCGATTTTCTCAAACCAAGTCTCAAATGGAAGGCAAAATATGCAGTTGCGTATTGCGTCGCCGCCCCTCCCCCTCCCCCGCCTTGCCCTTACACCTCCCTCCTTCATCACTCACCTCCCCTTGGACCACCCTCACGCCCGCATTTCCTTCATCCACCCCGTATAACGAAATAAGATGAAAGATTTCTGACGCATCATCCACTCCCACTCTACTAACCCCCCATTCCCTCCACTTTCAAACCCACTCCACCAACATTTCAAAATATAATCACATGAAGATAATATTTAACTCATGCTGATTAAGCTAATAAAATATTATTCTTTTGCCTTTCTCATATAGAAAGGTTATGCAATTGCTCCAAAAACCAACTTTCATACCGAAGCCGGGAGGGCCGAGTCTCATATAACATTCGACTCAGTTCGCCGAGATCGCAAAATATCTGTGTGTATGTATGTATGTATGTGTGTATGTATGTATGTATGTATGTATGTATGTATGTATGTATGTATGTATGTATGTATGTATGTATGTATGTATGTATGTGTGTGTGTGTATGTGCGGATTTGTTAAAAAAATGTCCACATCGGTTTCTCGGAGATGGCTGAACCGATTTTTACAAACTAAGATTCAAATGAAAGGTATAATATTCCCATAGGTTGCTATTGAATTTCATTTTGAACCGACATCTTGTTCCGGATTACGAGTTGAACGAGTTGAGTTGGTTACAAAACAAAATTTGTTGATTTGTCCACATCGGTTTCTCGTAATTTTCTGAACTGATTTTGACAAACTTGATTTTAAATGAAAGGTTACAACTGATGAACTTGTAGATGTAGGTCACCAACAGTCATTCAAAGTCTCTTTGGCCACACTGGCCACCATCGACGGATCCGGAAGCATCCAAAATCAGAATAACGGTTATATTGGTTTCTCGAAAATGGCTAGACCGATTTGATCAACTTAGTCTCAAATGAAAGGTGTTCCTCCCCCGGAAACTGATATTAAATTCCATCTCCATCCGACTTCCGGCTCCGGAGTTACGGGTTGTGGAGTGCGATCACATAGAAAACTCCGATTCAAACCGATACCGCGATGAATGCAAAAAGGTGCTCTTATAAGAATAAAAGACATTTCCATAATGTTATATTGTACGAACCAGCTATTAAATCATAGTTTGGAGAAATGAGAAAGGCACAATTGCACCTCTAGGTGGATTAAAACAGGTTTTTCTTTTTTATATTGTAACGATATTTAATTAGCAAGGGACTGGAAGGTGTGAAATATTTTTCAATATTTCGAGCCATAGTACTGAAGGAAGAGCGAGGAGTGTAAGAAAGAAAGTTTAGGAAAGCGTGGAATAGGGTCATATGAGCAAGCTTAGAGTTTCCCGGTTCCTGGAGCATAAGTCATTAAGTAACTTTACGCTTGTCCGGGCATGCCGCTAACTCAGGTCATTCGCGTTCGCACCCCTGCGTTGCAGAAGACAAAAGGTTGAATCGCCGGGAAACTTTAAGCTTGCATATATGACCCTATTCCACGCTTTTCTAAACTTTCTTCCTTCAACTCCTTGCTCTTCCTTAAGTACTATAGCTCTTAATATTGACAAATATTTCACACCTTCTTGTCCCTTGCTAAATAGCTGGGATTATTCAATATAATTGTGAAAATGTTTATTACATTCTTATTATACGTAGCATGTATCCCACGAATGTTGACACCAAATCACTTCGAACAAAAAAGTATGATATTTAATTGACTATCAGCCTGAGTTCAATGTTATATTCCTGTGATCAGATTTTGAAATGTTAGGGGAATGGGTTTGGAAGCGGAGGGGGTGGGGTTTAGTGGTTTGAGAATGAAGGGTGCGTCAGAAACCCGCTCATCTTATTTCGGTATACGGGGTGAATGAAGAGAATGCAGGTATGATGGTGGTCCAGGCGCAGGGGAGTGATGAAGGGGGAAGGTGTAAGGATAAGGGGAGGGGGGACGATGCTACATCCAACTGCATATGATATCTTCCATTTGAGACTTGGTTTAAGAAAATCGACTCAATCATCACCTAAGAATAGATGTGACTTCAATTGTGGAATATGCCCGGAATCCGGAACTTCTGGAATTGTCGATAGTGGACAATATATTTAAAGATTGTTTGGTTGGCAATCAGTGATCTAGACCTGCGAGTCGAAGAAATTTGGTGACCATTTCAATAGATTTTTAGCCTATGGTGTATTACAATTGTAACCGTTTTATGGGAAATTCCAGTGTAACCGTACTAACCAACCTGTAAGTCCGGAACCAAGAGTCAGAACCGAATGAAATCCAGCAGCAGTAAATGGTATTACTGTATCTTTCATTTGAAATCAAGTTTGTAAAAATCGGTAGAGAATTTGCTGAGAAATATAAAGAAATACAATATTAGTTTAGGAACTTGGTGAGTTCCTCGGGTGGCTAATGAGGTCAAAGTTACTTTGATTGGTCATAAGTGATGTAGACATGCAAATCAAAGTAATGTTGCATCCATTTTAATATGTATTACATCATTTAGACATCATGTTATTACCAGTTTATATGAGAATTTACTGTTTGACCACACTCTTCAACCTTTAACTCCGGAACCAGACGTCGGATCAACTAAAAATTTAATAGCAGATTATGAGAGTGTTATACCTTTCATTTGAAACTAAAATTTGTTAAAATCGATTCAGCCATCTCTGAGAAAATTGTGTGAGCTTAAATGACACACACATACACACACGCACAATCACACACACAGACATTTTCCGATCTCGACGAACAGAGTCGAATATATGACACATATATCACATCACATAATATATGACAATATATGTCACGGTGTCTTTGTCGAACAACTTTATTCAAAAAAATTCGGCATCTATAAAACTTCGGGATATGAAAGAATGGACTTTTCCCTTTC
The DNA here is from genome assembly GCF_030247195.1 of Topomyia yanbarensis. NCBI lineage: Eukaryota > Metazoa > Arthropoda > Insecta > Diptera > Culicidae > Topomyia > Topomyia yanbarensis. The sequence continues at coordinate 187,967,392 of NC_080671.1, read as the reverse complement.
ATTTGAAAGTAAAATTAAAATATTCTATCGGGAGGTCTAAAACAACTTTTTATTTTAAATTTTTTGATTGAAAACTTTAGTTTTTTAATGAAATTAATTCGCATTTTTGCTCTGATGAACAATCCTACTGTCTACAACTTCGTAGAATGCTATAAATCGATATAAAATCACCTGAGAAAGTTATTAAAATTTTATCAGTTTTTAGGTGTGCGCGGGGCCTATGGATTAAGAAGCCGATTAATAAGGACTTACAAAAAAATATTGGGTTTAAATGAACAGTAAATTCAGATAAATTTCAATGTATACAAAGTCCCATTCTCAGCAGAAAAAATATATTTTCAGATTTCTCCGGGTCTTGGGCGAAAATGACACTTTATGAACAAGGAGGTGTGGAAAGGTGTTGACCAAATTTATTCGATAATCTTATACCTTTTCAAGATGTTGATTAATATAGTAACGGATTTTATCATGCCTTTTTCATTTCTTTTCTCGCTCTAGAGGATAGCTAATGTAAACTAGAATGACCCTTCTTCCTGATCCTATCCTGCCTGGTAAAATACAATTGGCTTAAATTCAAAGCTTTATATTTGAATGAACTAAAGTAGACAGGTCAAGTCATTGTAATAAACGACGTATTTTATTGCAATTTTGGGTTGAGAATCCTGTTTGTCATTATCAATATTAAAATAAAGATTATTGAAAAAGAAAAAAGCTCTTCGAGTTTTGGATCCATGTTTGCTATCTTTTGGGGTAGATTCATTTCATCAGAATTTATAAATGCAGATTTTTGCTTGTCCTCAAATTTTATTTCCAAATCTAACACACTTCACATAATCTTAGAAAAAAGAACAAAACCAAGTTTCATAATTTCCTTTAAGAAGAAATTCCGGAGTCGTCACTCGTTGTACACGGATCACAACAGAAAACGCACAAGAAAATATTAGGCTGGACCATACATTCAGTAAATTCTCAAAGTAATACAAGTCTGTTTATTGAAGATCTCCTTCATAATATGGGATAAGAGCAAAGACAACATATCAAGAAGACAGAGTTGCCAGTTCAGTTCTGAATTTGGAGACATTAACAGCAATACGTCTTTCGGGTAAAGGTGATACTTTCTATATCTACTTTTATATTGAGATCGCTATCTTCGTACAATAGACAAAACCTTTATTTCTCATTTACTATTGCGTTTTCTGTTTAATGTACAGCGACTCCCAAAAGTTAACAAACTTGAACATAAATCTCATCGAATTATTTTTCTATCCTTCATGAAATTGTCAATCAGGATTCTCAATTGAAATAAAATCAAATGACTGAACACCTAATCGAGTTTGATCAAATATAAAGTTAAAATTTAAGCCAAATATATCCCACAAGATGCTAACGAGCAAAAAGGTTGATTCAAGATTACATCAAGCATACTCCAGAATCAGTGAAGAAAAAAAGAAGAAACAAATATATCTGTGACAGAAAAAAAACTGTTTCATTTTGCTGCAATACCCAGCATCTTTCAAAAGTCTTAATTTTGTTCAAATTTTATCTATTCTTCTCTATATCTCCATGATCCTAAAATAACATTAATGCGTAAAAAAGGTGGAATCTGGAATTTTTTTTCTACGCTTAAAGGTGGGACTTTGCTAGTATTCAGGTTCCTCTGAGCACACTGTTAAAAAAGGCAATCCATTTTTACAAATAAAAACGGTTTTGGAATAAAGCTTTTTAACCAATAGGCCCCGTGCGAATCTAGAAACTTTGATAAAAATTTAATAGCTTTCTCTGGCGATTTTAGATCGTAATGTAGTTTTCTACAAAGCTGTACACAATGAAATTGTCCATCAGATTCTCACTTTTGGTAATATTTGAATGTCTAAAGTACTACCTAGGGGCAAAAATGTGAACCAGTTCCATTGAAAAACCTAAATTTTCAAACAAAAAAAACTTTAAAATAAAAAGTTGTTCTGAAGCCCCCGACAGAATATTTTAATTTTACTTTCAAATGAAAGGAAAAAGCCCATTCTATCACATGCTGAAGTTTTAACGATGCCGATTTTTTTCGAATAAGATTGTTCTACCAAACGCATCGTGATGTTGGTATATGACACTCGGCCCTCCGTGCCTCGGTTAAAAAGTCGATTTTTACAGTGATTACATAGCCTTTCTTTATATGAGAAAGGCAAAAAACAAAAAAAAAATCAACAAAAACATGCTATGAACTGAACTCGAAAGGTGGATAAATATAAAAAAGAAGTTTTTTTTCTGAATTTGCGTAATCAGATAAAAATATATACGAAATGTAATATTTTTCTTTGTATTGCGAATCTTTTCTTAAATCCACTTTGCGACTTTTCAGGCATGCGCCACCGGGCCGTGCGTCAAATTACGCGCCCGTTGAATTTGCATCAGTGCGAGTGCGAAAACACTTTGACGTTTATTTTTGTTTCGCTCGCACTCAAGTGTTTGCCATAGAGAAACAACTCGGCGAAACACAAGATTATCTCGAGATAGACAATATCTCGTCAGGATTTGGTAATGGATCCGATTGCAAAGGCCATCGAATTTTTAATGCTGCATTAAAAAATTCGTTGGCCTTTGCAATCGGTCGATGAATGTCTATTGTTTGTGATATAGTTTTCCACTGTAGGTTTTATGTTCAAAAACAATTTTTATTTCACTTTTATTTTTAATTTCCTTTTTTAATTTCTTATTTTTTCAGGACAACGTGTGAATTCTGGCCGAGATTTTCACCAAAAAAATTACTTTTCAAATTCAGAAAAATCTATCTACAGTATTGTGTTTTATCAGAAAAATGAAGACAAACAAAAACTTCTGAACAACTTCTGAGCAACTGCGAGAATCAAGTAGAAACTATAAAATCGTCTTTTGGGAGCAGGCAAAGCGTACTTGGTAAATTGATTGCCTTGTGCGCAACTCACCTGGGTTCGATTCCCAACCCCGCACATAGGGTTAGAGATTTTTCTAAAGAGATTCTCCAACCCGAAAAAGAGGCGAATGACACTTAGGTTAAAATATCTATAATCCAACAAGAAAATCGTCTTTATATATGAAAAAAAAGTTTTTCGGGGTTTGTGATGTGCCCAAAACACATATAGAAAACATAGTTTGGAAAGAAATCTTTTTTTTTCGAATGCATTAGAAATTTCTAAGAAACCACTTTCCAGTCACGCTTCTTACACATTTTCCTCGATTGCATACGTCCAATGAGAAAAACACTTTCCCCAAAAGTCGACGACGCCTTGCAGGTTGTCTACTGATCAGTTTCGCGAGCCTCTCTCCTGAACGCAACATGCCTGTCTTGTTGCTCGTTCCTCAGATGTTCAGATGTTTCAGAAGCATTTTGTATGAATGAAACTTCTAGCTTCAATGTATAAGTTATACGCTAGGGCAAATAACCCAATAGTTATGGTAGCAGATATCATCATGATTTATTGCTTTTTCAGTAGATCACACTCAAATAAAAATATAACAAATTAACATGAAAACTATAAACTGATTAAAAACGTTTTTTAAAGATGCATCCCAAAAACATATATTCATATTTCTCATTGATATAATGAAGAGTTGTTTCATTTTTTTTCCTTTTTCCGTTTAACTACATTAAATTAGCTAGAGTTTACCTAGTAAAGAAAGTTATGAAAACTTAGAGCCATAGTACTCAAGTGAGAGCAAGAATTTAAGATATACAGATCGGAAAACACGAAGTGAAGGGGTCATTAGAAACAGGCTTAAAATCTTCCGGACTAATCTTTTATCTTCAGCTGGTAGGAGTTGAGCTTTGTCTGAGTTACTACGAATTGCTCAAATCTGCCAACATGTCTCACGGAAACGGCAGAGTCGCCCCTCTTTATCATGAGAACCAACAACTTTCCTATCTGCATATTCCAAATCCTTTCATAACTAAAATTTTTATAACTTTTCCTACTTAGTAGTACCTAGCTAATTTAATGTCATTAACAGGAAGAAAAGATAGAAGTAAAATAAGTTGTTGACCAAACTAATAACATCTATATAATTCCTAAGCTTTTATACGATACTTTCTAGCTTCTAAGATACTGTTAAGTTTTAGACGAAAGTTGAAAGTTTGTTTTGTTATCGCTTTTCATGTAATACCTTCTGGAATCGCCATAGACTGTGTTACGCGAACCCCTCGGGCGCAGCGCACCTTTTCGTACAGCACATTGCTTAATGAACAACTGACATCTCGTAGCGGAAGGCGAACTGCCAAAGGGGTATTAATTAGATTAATTAGATCTTGGAAAAACGTCAGTAAGACAAATCGCCTTCAGTCTCGTTCTTAACAAGTTCATTGAATCGCCAGTTAAAAATTGATATTGTTTCTTAAAACGTAATTTAAATTAATCATCTATATATACACTATACAGCTATATTGAGGTAACGTAAAAAAGGTCTAAATTATGAAATATTAAATTAAAACTTATTGTATGCTCAGGGTGAGTGAGGTTAGGCTCTGTTACGCAGTGACACGAGTATCAGTTTTATCCTACAATAAGGAGGCATCCACGCAAAAAACTACCGTTCGGGTTGACGCAGAGCCGTAGCAATCCTGTTTTGCGTGAGGGGGCATTTTTTTTTTTATTAAACTTAACGTATATTTAAAGCAAGGGACTGGAAGAAAAAAATATTTTTAATAGTTAGAGCCACAGTACTCAAGACGATTCTGACTCCTGCGGTGGAACACAAAGGGTTACATCGTCAGCAAACTCTAAGCTTGCTCATATGACCTTTTCCACGCTGTTCTAAACTTTCTTCCTTCATCGTCTCGCTCGTTACTAGATAAAAACAAGGAAGACCCACCCCTTAGTCGGCAGCTACTACGTGATTTGGTCTTTAATGTGGATGAAGCGGTTGCGCTATGTCGCGAAACGGATCCAATGTCGCACCTAGGATCCGAAGCTGCAGTATTCTTTTAAGTTGACTTGTGGATCTCGTACAACTCTGCCGCTATCATTGCACCTACTGAGCTTCGCATGCTGGGAGCTCGCCAGCTGATGAAAAAACACGACACACTAATACAGTAAGGGAGTGTCTTATCAAAATGGCTATGGCGTTATACTTCTATGACCAAATCAGCCACATGAAGCTCAATTTCAGCGAAGGTCTACCGGATATCACCGATGTTATGGCTTTTGAACCAGTATTTGGGAGGTCCCCGTACAATATAGCGAGGGGCAACAGTGGCTTAGGCGCGAGCAGAAATGAGCAGGCGAAGAAATCGACGATGTCAGCTGTCTCCGTCGAAGCCAATGATGTACGCGAGGGTACGCAGTATCTTAGAAATCGGGCGTTACGCGAACCCCGTTTATTGCCGGATTTTATCACCCGTGATACCACAATTCTCATCCCCAAGGACATACCAATTACCTGTCTAACAAGTCTGCACAAGATCATGAGCACCTTCATCACTACATACGTAAGGGCTCACTATGAGAAGAATAGCATCCTGACAGAGGAGCAGAGGGATGTACACTGATAGAATATATTCGTAAATCGCCAGGAATTTGTTTCGTATAGACAATTTTCATAAAATATACGAATTTTTTCGTGCATATGATGAATCGTTCGAAGCTCTATTGAAACATTTTTATTTTTTATTACGAATTTTTCGTGAATACCACGAAACGACTTTCGTTGGCTTATTACGAAACAGCTTCATTCGGCAAACGAATTGTTCGCTGCTATATACGAACTGCTCGTTGGTTTTGTATGAATAAGATTGAGTTTTTCTCTGTCGGTGCAATATCAAAATAATATGCCATTTTTTCCTGCTCATTATTTTATTGAACAATTTATAAAAAGAACAAGTTAACGCGCATCACTATATTTAATGTTTCTGTATTTTGGCTTCAAGTACATTAATGTCTGCACCCTGCATCCTGTCAATCTTTGTTCTGGCTCGGTAGAAAATAAACATTGTCATGGTCGACATGCCCTGGGACGGCGCCGTTTCGGTACATCTGTCGACGTCCGCCTTGAGAAACACAGCCTTTGGATATATCGCCGGAAGCTGATCGAACAAATGAGATATGCTTCGGCACGGTCCACACCAAGCCACGGTAAAATCCACAACGTCCAATTTTCCTCCTGCTGCGGCTAGTTCGGTTTGGAAGTGAGCTTCATCGGTGATTGCTTTAACAGCCATGCTGAATGCGCTGCTATCAGTTAGATGAAGATTCTAGTTACAGGGCCACTATTTTACCCGGAGAAATTAACTTTTAACGTTATGCACTTTACTCCTCACAAAATTTAACTAATCGAGAATGACGAGAGATGAACGATGGAAGATGATTACGAAAACTTCTCTTAGATGAACGAAATGAATTCGTGCGACTAACGAGATCGTTCGTAATATACACAAATGTTTATTAAAATAAGCAAAACATTTCGTTTCATTCACGAAAAATAATGTCGTTTTCAACGACAACATTCGTGCAATGTACACTGAATAAGTAAAATTTACGAAAACTTTCGTTCATCAAGCGGCCATTTCTTCACACCACAGTAAAATCGATTTGGGCACATCGATTTTTTTAAATTAAAAAAAATCGAAGTTGTCAAACATCGATCTCAAAATATCGACTGAAAACAATAAGATGCTAACAAATACGAAAACTTTTCTGAAATAAACGAAATGAATTCGTGCGACCAATGAAGTCGTTCGTAATATACGCAAACATTTATTGAAACAAACGAATAATTTCGTTTCATTTGTGCCATGTACACTAGATAAGTAAAATTTACTTAAACTTGCGTTCATTAAGCGTCCATTTCATCACACCACAATCTTTCTAGTCCTCAGTACAGGTGAGCAGGTTGAAATAAAATCGATTTTGCCAGATCGATTCTTTTAGTCAGTTTAGTTAGTCGTCATACATCGATCCTAAAATATTGATTGCAAAAATAATGAATACGAAAACTTTCCTAAGATGAACGAAATAAATTCGTGTGAGTAATTAAATCGTTCGTATTATACACAAACGTTTATTAAAATAAACGAAACATTTCGTTTCATTCACGAAAAATAGTGTCGTTATCAACGATTACATTCGTGCAGTGTACATTAAACGTGTAAAATTTACGAAAGCCTTCGTTCACCAAGCGGTCATTCTTTTTCATGAAATGAACGAAACCTACTAGTTACAATGCACGAAAAAACTTCGTTGCAGAAAACAACGAATGAATTCGTGCATTGCATGATCGATTTCATTATATTTACGAAGTTATATTATCAGTGTAAGAAAAAACACAAGACTGAAAAAGCCATCCTCGATGCAGTCATTGTTGGAGAAGTAGTGTGTAACCAACGGAACCTTAGTATGGCCTATATCGATTACAAGAACACAAACAACTCCATACTGCACTCGCTCCTCATCAAGGTATTAAAGATGTATAAAGTTGATCCTGTAGTCTAAGGTTCCTACGGCAGGTGATGGAGAGAGTAACGACAAAACTGCTCAGCTCAGAAGTGGAAAAGACGTGTTACGGTCTAGAATGCTTCGCATCTTGAGGGGGACCTTCCAAGACGATTCTTTAAACCCGCTCAGTAGGACACCTCAATGACTATCAGATTAGGTATAGAGAAAGCTCACCGGAAGAGACGTTCCATACTTTTTTCGTGGACGATATCAAGATCTATGCTGACTCGACAGAACGACTGGGTGTAGTCATAAAACTAACCGAAAGAATTAGTGGCGACATCTGCAGGGCGTTTGGCCTAGAGAAATGCCGATCTGTTCAGCTACTATTAGGGCGATTGATCGAGACTGGAGACGGCGAGATCGACGAAGGTGAGATGATTCGGGACACGATTCGCGGCGGATAATAGCAGTATATCGGATTCCAGAAGCTCTTCGGGACCAAGCTTAAGCTACGAAATAACGTTCTTGAACCAAGTGAACTGTATCTTGAAGTCTTTCCTGAACGCGGGAAATAAAGTCAGAGCAATCAATACGTTTGCTGTCTCCGTGTTAACCTACAGTTTCGGCGTCATCAAATAGAGCTGGTCAGTTCAGTTCTGGAAAATCTCGAGAGAAAATTGAGGACGGCGTTTAGCACCAGCGGGAATGCGGCATCCTCAGTCGACGCTGGAAAGATTCACATTGCCACGGAATGAAGGAGGACAAGAAATAGTCGACATATGTGTAGGGCAGGTGCTACGGCTGCGAGAATACTTTGTGGAAAATACCAGCCGACATGGAGTATATCAAACAGTTTGTGCTAAAGACCGCAACTATAGCGCAAGCGAACTACAATCTTAAATGCAATTTGCAGACTACGGAGGGAAGATTGCAGAGTGGAAGTAGATAGCTGTGCACGGTGCCCATTCACACCAGTTGGAATAGCCGTACATCGACAAGACTGCATCTATTTTTTGAACAACTTGTGTTCTCATTAGGCCCTTCGTTATGCAATTTGCGATATTATGACAGATAATCTAGGCGCGGTGTTTCATGAAGCGCGGCCATTTGCGGCGATGAAATTTCGAGTCGATACTAATTAAAACAGTATAAACTATACAAATAGATCTCTTGCTTTTTATTTGAAAAATCTTTTATTTCTTTCGGCGCAAAACGCGTGAGGGGGCAAAGCCCCCTCTGGCCCCTTAGGTTGCTACGGCTCTGGGTTGACGAGAATTGACGTTCACGAAACCCACAAAGCGTAAGCTAATGTTTTCAGCAAAATTGAATTTATGCTATAAACTTAAAAATAATTTGCAGGAGATTTTAATTCCTGGTACGGAAATAAACCAAATTGAAAATCCCGGAACCTTGTTTCTTTGTTGCTGAAGCAACAGACTGTATTATTCATTTGCAATATAAAGTTTATAATTTTTAGGCAAAGCAAAAAATAAAATTGATCACCAGCACTCTTGTATTTCGAAGTCGGTAGCCGATTTTTTGCTGCGGCTACCGCTTCCTCTCAGAAACCTTATTTTGTTATCGATAGAGATTCCTGATTTCAACGAACTTGCCCCAACTGTTGATTTTATCGAGGCGTTCTAAGATTACATGACTTGCTTAAACAAAATGAGATATACAGTAAGTTGCACATGTTTCTCGTATGTATTCAACATCATAACCATACTTTTGTGAAAAAATAAAAACAGAACATTAGGAGGAGGCTACAGCCCCCCACCCCCGTGCCCACGCCAATGGGCATGATTATGAATCTTTAGAGCGAACGAAACAAAATGAATGACAAACATTGGACACTGTTTGTCTACACGGAATAAAACATCAAAAACAGCTGTTATATCCGACATAATGGTCAAATGTTTGCTTCAATCATCCGAAGGTGAAGCAAAGCCCTCTTATGGTTTCCAAATTGGCACTGCTACTGCTAGATGTAGCATTTGAAAAGATTTTGACAATATTGCGTCTAAATGGGAAACCTCGCCAAATCCAACGGTTGCAGTTAAATTTGAGATTGTCAAATAATTGCAGAACCTCTTTTCACACTCATATGCGATCCAACTATTTGATGGAAAGAAAGAAAATTAGTTTACCCAACTCTTTTCGAAAATATGCTAAAACGCTTATACGTAGCTTCAACGTCAACATTCTCATTAATAATATTCGAGAAACATAAAATAAGTAGAGTCCATTATTGAAAATGAAAATTACATTAAATATCTGGAACACGAGAGCGTTTCTTAGTCCTGGATTCTTTCTTGTTTTATCCCTAATAATTATTCTTCAAAGTACTAAAATGAGTCACTGAATCGATCAAAAGAGTCGATTCATTTTAGCGAGTGAATCGGATACGGTTCACTCTCCAAATTGAATCGGTTTGCCCATGTCTATTTCCAACCTCAACCAGGAATGATTAGCTCTGTAAGCTTTCAATAAAACTAACAAAGTTAAACCGAAATCAGCCATCATTTCTATCCAAACATGTAGTACATTTAGGCTGACAAATCACACAAACGCAGTTCTTTCGCAACTAAACCTTCCATCCCACATCATACACGCAACGCCAAAGCCCACCAAAACATTACGAAGTCATGTAGATATATTGGTGACCCAATTATCGATCAGCTACCCTTCAATCTACGCTCTGACAAGAATTCCCCTTTCCTACTATTCGCCACAGGTACTTCGTTATGTTGTAGGTCTAGCTTGGAAACATATGGACACAAAAGTGCGTCTTGTTGAACCGCCCTTCTTTCCATTCATGATTCTCCACGTGGCGACGAGAGTTATTCACCTGAACTTGCACACATGCACAAATAAAACGTGAGCTTGAAATTGCATTTTCATCCCCAGCAACCATAAATAACGTACTAACTGAACAGGACCGGGTGAATGAAACTATGGGATAGCGACCTATTTTACCATCGGAACAACATTCCCGCACATGTATTCAATAGAGTTGTCTTCCTTAACGCGACGCTCAAAGAGTCATATAACCCTAACATTCACCAGTACCATAAAGCCGGCAGCCAAGTCAAGACAGCCTCAAACAATTTAAAAGCTTGTGCGAGTTTGTTGATAATTTAATACGATAGAGTTTCTACAATTTCGCATGGGTTCGGTAAATAGTTCGGTTGATTTGTATACTGCAAAATTGGTCGTTGCTACGGATTTGTTTGAGTTAGTTTCTACCCCCATAGCTCCAGCCACATTCCACCATTTGTTATTCCCGCGGGTGCTCAGCAAGCACTCCTAGTCGCGTAGGATTGTATGTTTAACGATACTATCAGAACTTGATGCTATCGCGGATGGAGCTTTGTTTTCATCGTTTAACGACTATGAAAAGTTTTCCTCGAGTCCTTGTGCCGCATTCCCGTCATCGTAGCTCACGTGAACGCTGCTACAAACTCAAACTAAAGCGTACTTGGAATCAGGTAACAAAATCAGTTCAACTGGCAGCCACAACGGTTACGTAACTAACTAGATTGGTGATCCGCGTGGAAGATTCCTTCACTTCAAGCACACGTCCTTCAGGTGTTTCGAAGCGCTGCTGATTGGATCAATTGTTACTGCACGCAAATGATACAGACTGTTCACAAAAATGTAAAGTACCTTTATACAAAGTTAGTGTGGGTTACAACATTCGAAAATTGAATGCAAGCCAATTGAGTTTGCTTCAGTTTATGTTATTCAGCTAAACATGAAAGCCGGACTATTTTGAAGATAAGTAAATATCCACAGTTAATTGTAGTAGTATTAAGGAAAGCTAGATATGTTGTGACTATTTTTGATAGCATTTTTGGGATATTAAATCAAATTAACGGAAATTGGTTGAAACAATTTTGCGCAAAATCACAACACCTATACTGCCCATGATCGCATATTTGTCCCATTTCCTATGGGATTTCCTATCTTTATGGGACTGATTTGCAATCATTGGCAGTATAACCACTGATAACTGGCATCCAAGTAAAATTTTCATTTAGCCGGCGCACAGTGGGACGAGCCCGGACTTAAGTCCATATATGAATGTTATGCGATATTCTCGCTAGTATTTTTCTCCTATCAGCTGAGCTATCAGAGACATTTTTGCGAGATTTTAAGTGATTTGAACGTAAAATAAATTTTTGGCAGCTTTTTTAAGGGCATATTTCAGGTGTTTTTTGCATAATTTGACCATAGGAACTACATCCGGTTATTTTCATTTTTCAAAGAAATGATTGATTTTATGAATTGCATTACTTCACCAAAATTATCCGTGTGATAAAATTACACCATAAAATCGCCAAAAATAAGTCACTAGTTGGTTTAGTTAGTGTTTAGATAACTGTTTGTCATAAATTTTTATTGAATTCGAATTTCTAATGCGATAACAACAACGACGCCCGTGAATTCCCGCGATCACACTATACTCATTCGAAAGCTTTTAATTTTCTCTTTAAAATGAGTATATGCTAGTTTTGCGAAAACTTGCGATAAGCAGTCAAAATTTTAAAAACTGTGAATGGAGACGCATGGTTATTACTGACATTGAATTTGAATAATCATTTTATAGCTAGAATAATGACACGAATACATACACAACTGGCAAATGGCATTGATAGCATGATGAACAAGGGTTTTACTAGTGATCAAGAGTAAGGAGCCGAGTGGGAAGTGTGTTTTTTTAAATGGTAGAGGCATTAAGAATGTTTGAAAATCAGTAAAAAATTTCAACCATCTGAAATAGGTTATAAAATGTTTTTGGAACTATTTCTTGCTAACTTGCGCAATAACTGTCAAATAGAGTGAATACAGTTGAGCTCTAGTCGTTTGGTGAGAGTATTTTGATCCGAATTTGTATAGCACTGATATAGCTTAAGGGTATGCGGTATTATCCAAATAAAATAACACCATTTTTTTTCTCCATTATGATCTCCAGAAAAATAAAAAAATGCCGAAAAAAATCTAAGACAGTTCAGGAGCACTTCAACAAGCATGAATTTGAAATTTTACCCAAGATCGGCTCATTTTTCGAAAAATCAAAATTCGCCACCAGTAGGGATCGTTTTAGCAAATTCACTCCGAAGAAGAAAGTGGTCCTGATACCCTAAGCTTTCATTTAAGAAGTGAGCCCGATGACTTTTTTAACATGATGTCATTTTGGGACACCCTAGTGGTCGGTTGTCGGCACTCTTTTGTCTTTGGCTCATAACATTTGTCCAATTGCATAATATAGGGACACAAGCATACCAATGGAAAGCTAGAGGCCTTAGCTAATAACTGGTGAAGGAATCTAATTTATTTCGTCAATATGAAAAATGTTACTGAGAATTTAGTGAAATTATTATTTTTTACCATTTAGAAAAATGTAGTCGGTTGTCAGCACTCTAACAAAATTTAGTAAAAATGGCAAAATATGAATAAAAATCATCAACATTCAAAGAGAAAATGAAATTTACTTTACTTTGCTCTACTTTTAACATCATTCCTTCCCAGCACAATATGTGTATGTATAAAGCTGATGCGCATAGTACGCACTACTAGCGAACTGACGGATCGCATTCATTGCATTTCAGGCGGTCAATTTTTTGTCAAAAGTATCAGACAAATAAGACAAAAATACACGCAGGTACGTAGTCAGAGGACCAAATTTTATGGAAATTTGAAAATGGACGCGAATCAAAAAGCTGAAATTTGCAAACAATATAATAGTCTCCCTAGCCGTGACAATCTGGTTATACAATGCCACCTAGCGATGAAAACACGACCAGATGAGTTTTCTCCGTGTAAATTTTCAAAAAAAAAATTGTCATGGCTAGTTGTGTGTCCGACGACATAAGTAACCATTTTCCTGATGATTTTCGAACATTAAAGACTTACATCTTGATTTACAGGGTGACCATTTGACCAATTTGTACCACACAGAGTTAAATTAAATTATCAGCCCTATTCTGCGCGGCGTGTGACGTGAGGTGACTAAACTCACATCACTTTTCGTCGACTCAAGTGAGGTGAGATTCTCCATTGCGGTTAAATGGGCGTCTCACGTTACCCGAAGTGACTCTTCAGAATTGGGTGAGAAAAGTCACTTAGAGTGAGGTGAGATTAGTCATCTCACGTCACACTCCGCGCAGAATAGGGCCGTATTTATTAAATATCCATATCCATACCCAAGTAACCAATAGGCATTAAAAGAGCTGTTTTAAAACCGCTTTTGGCAAAATATACCGCTCCATTACTACTGTGCCATGAAAATATTTTTTACGGTTTTTCTGTCTTCAAAATGCTGATTAATGACAAGAAGTTTTTAAATAGTTTATTAAAAGCAGGTTTATAATAGTTATGCATGAAAATTCTAATATGCTGCAAGACTCATCTGAAATCCAAATAAAATGCTACTTTACTAGCTGTTCTAAAGTTGGTTTCACTTACTTTGGTTTATGTCGCTATTCTCAATTTCAACTGTACCGTTCGTACTAGCCCAGTGATTGTCTCCGCGTATCTAATCACAAATTGATAGTCTTAATTCATTGTTTTATGTCAGTTTACGAACTTACATGTACCAAATCTTGTTTGCTTCCCTGTCCGGAAACCTATGTGCTTCTCTTCCGTCTTTTTGTACACCTCAATGACGCTTCACAATGCACTATGGTCCCAAAGCTGTATTTAGGAAGACAAAACTGTTTGCGCCTAAACCGTTGGTTTTAGATATATAGTATCTTCGGCAAACTTTCTTAGAACTTTCTTTCCGATTTTTTATATTAGTTGAATTAGAGTGATCCTTGTGGTTAGGGTGCTCAAAGCATCAACTTCTTAGATATGTAAAATTCAGCTACATAGTGTTCTACAAAGTTATAAATCAATCAAATTGAAGCAACTTTTCTTAAGAAACTATGTGGCTATCTCTAATGGTTCATGAGCTATAATTTTTGCAATATTTAAGGTAGGGTGGCTCTTTGAAAATTGGTTTTCTATTAATATCTTTTTATGTGTTAATTTCTCGCTAATACTTTGTTTAAGAGGTTTTTAGAACTTTTGTAAATACACATTTTTTCCGCGGCGATAAAGTTTCTATCTCTTTTGTTTGCATAGTTACAGGCGATTTTCAAAACAAAAATGGTTTTTTTCAAAGCTATATATCTTCCAATATTGCAAATGGATTTTCAATCTTTTAATTTCATTTGAAAGATCGGAACTTTTGTAGTTTTTGGTGAAAAAACTGCGGGAGCGTTATTTCTGTAAAATAAATAATTAATTTTTGAAAATGGTGTATTTTTCAACAAAAATCGTTCATAACTTTTCAAATAGACGAGATAATAACTTTGTTACATCAGCAAAAATATTCGCCATACAAAGTTCTAAAAGTGCTGCAAACAAACTATTTACGATAAATCAATGTATGAAGTGACAAATGAGAAATAGTGATTTTAAGGGGTCACGTTTTCAACGCTCAATCTCTTATGGTAAAATCAACTGAGAAATAGTCATTGAGTGTGATAATACCGAATGTCATGGCAATTCTATTGGATTTGTAAACGTTTTTGAAAGAACAATCTACCGTACATCTAAATAGTACAGTGGATTTACAGTAGTGTTAGCTGCAAACTATCGTTAATTCTAAATCGACCAACAAAAGTTATCTATGCTCACTTAAGTAAATCCTTTTTGGTTTGGACTAGTGCTCAAAACTAGTGCTAGAAAGAAAATGTTTTAGTTCACGTCTTGTTATTTTAAAATAAAATCTTGAAACGAGTTTGTTATTCATAGCAGCGGAAATTTTTGTATGCTTTTCCAACATTTATGCAATGTTTGAAAGTATAAATTAATTATCGACTATAATGACAGCTGTGGGTAAGTTAAGGAAAGATTCTCAATTTTTTGTTACTTCAAAACAAATAAAAGTAAGAGGTCTGAAAATCGCTAATCGCGAATTGGTAAAATAACTCATAAGGCCCTAGCATCTATATATGATGACGGTACTTGATTTATTGGCCCCGTAATAGATAACTTTTATTTAGAGTTTACTATAGTACACTATTAACACTATTGTGAATTCACGCTAACATGTAGTTGTACGGTAAAATGTTGTGTTTTCAAACAGTGTCACATATTCAATAGATTTTCATTATAACACACATTGACTATTTCTCAGTTGATTTTACCATAAGAAATTGAACGTTGAAAACGTGACCCCTTAAAATCACTATTTCTCATTTGTCACTTCATACATTGATTTATCGTAAATACTTTGTTTGCAGCACTTTTAGAACTTTGTATGGCGAATATTTTTGCTGAAGCAACAAAGTTATTATCTCGTCTATTTGAAAAGTTATGAACGATTTTTGTTGAAAAATACACCATTTTCAAAAATTAATTATTTATTTTACAGAAATAACGCTCCCGCAGTTTTTTCACCAAAAACTACAAAAGTTCCGATCTTTCAAATGAAATTAAAAGATTGAAAATCCATTTGCAATGTTGGAAGATATATAGCTTTGAAAAAACAATTTTTGTTTTGAAAATCGCCTGTAACTATGCAAACAAAAGAGATAGCAACTTCATTGCTTCGGCAAAAATATGTACTTACAAAAGTTCTAAAAACCTCTTGAACAAAGTATTAGCGAGAAATCAACACATAAAAAGATATTAATAGAAAACCAATTTTTAAAGAGCCACCCTACCTTAAATATTGCAAAAATCATAGCACACGAACCTTACCACCTTTCTTAAGAAAATTTGCTTCAATTTGATTGATTTATAACTTTGTAGAACATTATGTAGCTGAATTTTACATATCTAATAAGTTGATACTTTGAACACCCTAACCACAAGGACCACCCAAATTCAACTAATATAAAAAATCGGCAAGAAAGTTCTAAGAAAGTTTGCCGAAGATACTATATATCTAAAACCAACGGTTTTGGCGCAAACAGTTTTGTCTTCCTAAATACAGCTTTGGGACCATAGTGCAATAGCTTCTACTGCTTCAGGGTACTTCTTTGCGAAATCTGCTGCCTTCAAGTTCCTCACGAATTGGGCCGAGCAGGGCGAACACGTGGAACCAAAGGTGGAAACGTCCATAATGTACACCTGCGGAGCAACTTCAGTGTTCGCTCGGAACAAAAACCGTTGCGCTTGCTTATCCTCTCGTCTGATCCGGATCTGATGGTACATTTCTTGAATGTTACCACCAAATGCTACTGGTCGTTCCCGAAAATTGCATATTACTCTGGGAAGTGAAACTAGCATATCCGGGCCTTTGAGTAACTCTGAGCTAAGGGAAACTCCGTTCACTGATGATGCAGCATCCCAAACCAGGCACACTTTACCCGGCTTCTTTGAATTGACCACGACCTGCAGTGGTAGATACCACGCAGCGACTTGTGGCGTACCATTCAATTCGGCATCACTAGCCTTGTGCGCATAGTGTTTGACTTGATAGTCCTCGATCTGCTGGCACACGTTTTTCTGCAAATCTGAATTCCTGTCCAGCTTACGGTCTAGAACCTGGCGTACAGCCATCGGATAGCTTTCAGAGAATTGTCGTGCATCCTCACGCCACAGCAAGCACGTTTCGAAGCGATCACCCACTCGCTTCGTCGTCGCCTCAAGCATCTCTCGAGCTCTTTTCTCCTCCACAGGCTCCGGTTCAGCGAACGTCGCAATCGCTGTCTTATCTAGCATGTATTGTGCTCGCATCATGTCATGCAGATCTTGATTGCTTGATGAAACGATCGAGTGCAGATTCACTGTGCGCTCTAGGTCTGCGGCTCTCCGACCCATACACTGTCCAGGCAATTTTCGACCGCGAGGCAGTCGGTTTGTTGACTCCAACGGCGCAAATTAGTGGACGTTGTCTAGCTCGAGTTGGATTCTCGGCTTTCCCAATTGGTAATCTTTCACTGGAACGCCAACGATATGGAAATATTTTTTCACCTATCTGCCTTTTCTGTAGTATTATGAATCTACTGTTTCCGTGCTCGTTCAAACAAAGACCACACAGGTTTTGTCGCTCAACCTCTCTCAACCTGGTGGCAATGTTCATCCGCTTAAACTCCTCACAGCACCTGATGAGATGATCCGTTCGTTTACAGATCCAACACGGCTTAGTTACTGTCTCTCTTCGAATTTCATCAGAATCAATCTGGTCGGCGTCATGATGTTACCTCTTACACATCCGAAACGATGTCATTTATGAAATTAGTGAACATATGCAACGGACTGTCCACCTTCCCGCGCTCATACCGCACCCAACCCAGTTTGTAGCTCGGTGACAACTTGTCAACTAACTCCTGCACCAGCATCGGATTGTTTAGGTGGTCGCAGACTCCCGACGCTTCAAGGTGGTCGCATAACTACTTCACCGTTATCCCGAAGCTGATGAACGTATCCAATCGATCAGCTCTCGGTGACGGCGCGTTCCTCAGCCTTGACAGCAGCATTCTGAGCAGCTTCTCCGGTTTTTCGAACAGATTCCGAAGATTCCTAATCACGTTCGGAACCGAATCCGGCAGCACCAGCCGACTCCTAACCGACTCAAGTGCGTCGTCCTGTAGACAATCCTACAAATGCTTCAAATTCTCGAGGTTTGAGAACCCGCAGGCTGCAGTCGTGTACTCGAAGCTGCTGATAAACAACGGCCAAACTTCTGCTTCCCTTTAACACTTGGGAAGGTGCTGAGAGACCGCTTTGCGAGTAACTAGCTGATCTCTTGCGTTACGACCAACGATACATTCTGACCCATTACCTTCTCCGCACAATTGAAGACTGTTGCCACTGCATCTACTCGGCGGGAACTCGGAAGCTTCACCGCCACTCACATCTTCGTCATTTCGCTCGAATTGGCCGGCTTGGACAACGAACGACTTATCTAACGGCACCTGATTGTCGACCTTCTTTGGATACGTGAGTGTACCAGCCGTCTGCCGATATCCATGCTTTGGTTAAGCTCTGTAATAATCCAGCATCCAGCTTCCATCCTCTGTTCCGGTTTGGAGACAGATGCACCCATATTGGCCCTTCAACGAGTTGACCTTATTAATGCTGTCGTCGAGCTGTTTCCGAATAGCATCCCGCTTCTTTGAGAATTCACGCTCTATCTTCATCCGCTTCTCGTTCTAAGCCTGCTACTTAGCAAGACGCTGCTTTCGCAACTCGATCTGCTTTGCAAAGGCCATCTCCATTGCTAGCTGTTCCTCTTCCAACTGCTGCTCAGTCAGGTCTAAAACGGAACAAGCTCCAGAACAAGACGAACCCTGCATCGCCATTCGGGGCGGACTTCTTCCCGCGCTTCTTAGCCGCAGTCTCTGTAACTTTAAGTCGCCAAGCACTTTTTGAAAATCCGCCTTTTTACTGTGCAGATGACGATTATTTATGCTTTTTCACCGACCATGCTGCTAGACTCGGATGGAACACCCGACGTAGCATGACGAAGGCAAAGGATTCTTCACATTTTCTTTCGATGATGAATGATGCCCATATGAGTCTAATTTTTTATAAAAGATAAGCTCTATAATATATATATATATATATATATATATATATATATATATATATATATATATATATATATATATATATATATATATATATATATATATATATATATATATATATATATATATATATATATATATATATATATATATATATATATATATATATATATATATATATATATATATATATATATATATATATATATATATATTCGTTTTTCAATTTCCATATCGTTCATTTCTATTAGTCATTACTCTGCTGCAAATATCCAACAAATCCCTACACGAAGGAACAAATATAAAAGTAACCAACACAAAGACAAAAGCAACAGTAAGATGCAAAGTAGCGCAGCCTTAAACGGTCTCAGGCGGACAACGCCGTGCTAAGGTGAGCTGAAAGCCAATCAAATAAAAATGCATACAGCATAAAACACTTACCAATATATTTCTGCGCGACGTACTTCAGCTCCGAATTTCTGTCCACGTAGTCGAGCAGCTTTCGGTCATCACGAAAGATCATAATTCCTATTCCGCGGCACCGGTTGCCCGGTTTCAGGATCCACATATTTCGCACACCGTCAATTTTCATATCCGGAAATTGTGTAGCTGCTTCAAGTACCAACTTCTTCACCTGTGCCACCAACGACAGAACCTCATTGCCTGGAAGCAGCTTAAACCGTGCGCCATTGGTTAGTATTTCCGATATTGTGGATCTGTCTTCGGCCGTCAGCAGCGGTTCACAGTATTCGTGATAGTCAATGTCCTCGTGACGGCAACACGCCAGATGATACTTGCAGTACTTCATTGCAGTATGAATAATGTCGACCGATTTTGTCCCGTCTTCGTCGAATAAAGAATCTAGAAACTTTGATAGATAGTAAAGAAAAGCAGTGCACGCCGTCAGCTGGAAGTCTTCGAGAAATTTAGTTATATCATCCTCCGAATTCAAAATGTAGGTACGTGGGCAATCCAACTCTGCTATGCCAATTTCCTGGAACCACTGGATGGATTCGGTAACATTGACCAGACCTTCTTTCATAGTAAAATCAAAATTTCGGTCGTAACAAATTCGACTTCGGTAAGGTGTGTAGAAGCGATCCTTCTTTGACTCTTTAGTGCGGCGATTTTGCCAGATAAAATCAGCGTTGTGCAGTTTAAGTATTTTCGAAATTAATGCTTCTTCATATTCATTTCCTTCCTGAGCTTTGTGAAGCAACGAATGCACGGACAGATTTTGAACTAGGGAACTCGAGCTCGTTTGTTTCTCAAGCCAATTGCGTTTTTTGAGCGCTTTCCGCAGGGCCGGATAAGGTCCAACTATCGAAAAAATGTTTTTCTTTTCCACTGCTGCGGCAATTTTTACTTTCAGTTGTTTATGCTTCTGAAAGTTAAAGCTATAGTTGTGGCAGAAACGTCTTTTCCGTTGGTTTAGGGCACAGTCGCGGTCCTTGAGTTGTTGTTTAGTCCGGGGAAAAGTCTTAGGGATATTCTTTCGCACAACCGATTCAGTGGGGGCCGAGTGTTTGGAATTTACTGTTTTTTCATTTAAAACTATTCGCTTTAGAAGTTCATTTCTATCGACCTCTGTATTTTCACGTTTATGCACATCTAATTTTCCTAATTGCAGCGTAACATCGGATAGATCAACACCGGGATCTTGATCCCATATATCATCGACATGTTTAACCTTCAAATGCATTTGGTTTGCTTCTATATATTATTTCACTATTAAAATTTTACGGCTGTAACGGTTTTGATTTGTTCAACAACTAATTTTGAAGCACTAGAGAAATCTGTAAATACAGAAACGTGGTACGTTTACATCTGCTAGGCGAGAGGTACACGGAAAAGCGACGAACAGAAAGTGTCACTAAACATTAAGAAACAGAACACATGGCAACGATCAACTACTTTCACACTCTTACTCATGTCTACTGAGATTTACGCACAATAACACTGTAGGCTTCTCAAACCGTTTTAGTAGG
Source organism: Topomyia yanbarensis (assembly GCF_030247195.1). NCBI lineage: Eukaryota > Metazoa > Arthropoda > Insecta > Diptera > Culicidae > Topomyia > Topomyia yanbarensis. The sequence continues at coordinate 187,946,476 of NC_080671.1, read as the reverse complement.
CTTATCCCAATGTCATTTTTAACAATGATTCCTAGTTACACTAAATTGTCAGATGATTGTGCAAAGTCGCCACTCGATCGAGAAGGGCCGGGACTCCTAGTCGCCGTATGTTTCCGGAGGCTTAATCCGAGGGTGTAGAAGTTGTTTAAAGTCGACGCCAGTGCCATTCTATTGCTATTAGGGATTAATCTACTATATCTACTGTAACCGGCAGTAGTTTCATTCGTGGCATTATTTCGCTCATTCTTGACATTTGCAGTTTCTAATGTATTATCACAAGTGTTGGGGGCAGTTTTAGGGCAGTACTTTAGGTTATTACAACTATCACTCGATGATGTTTCGGCATTAGTCAGATTGTTACGAGTCACGTTAAACGAGTTCAAAGTGCTGGAGTAGTTATTTTGGAAGAAGCTGGTCGTGGCTCGTTCCCAGTCTTCAATATTGTCAATGTAAGTTTCATTCTCCGTCAGGTACTTAGGGTAGCCGTTTCTGCGGAAGAAACCGCCCGTTTTAGCAATTATGTAGGATTTTTTCTTAGAAAAATCATACCGCAGATTGGGCCTCGGTGAGAATCCGGATTTTCGAAAAAGAGTAGTTCGGGCATTTGCTTCGACTTCGTCTTGTTCCTTCGAATCGAACCTTAGACAATCGAGGAGATCCATTATTACGGGGCCGGTGGTAGGTTTTGGTGCAGCCGATGTAGCAATTCGTGATACGTGTAGAACGCTATGTACAGGCCTAACGGGCAGGATGCGTAGACGATCCTTTTTGGCTGCACTTTTCGGTATTATGCGATGACCGCGCAACTGTAGGTTCAATCCCATGTAGGCTGGTGTTTTTGGAATCACCTGTTTGTAGATCATCTCAAATGATCCGGTGTTTGCATTTGGGTCATGCCGGCGATCGATTACGACTGTAAATATAACAACATAAAATAAATTTTAAATATTTTCTTTTTAAATAACTTCAATTGCAATTTGTAGTATATAGGTATTGTTGTAATTTGTAGTATATGTTGTTTCATTATTTGACATGACTACAACACTCTGACAGAGTAATTGCAGGAAAGCATATTAGAAATGAACTAACGGAATATCAATGATGAAAACCAATGAAAATAAATTTTCGATCTGGTAGCGGGATATTTACCATAGCAATTCCATCGCATCACACCATCAATCATACTACGTTAAGGCTATATAGCACGACTACAACGTATACCAGAACTATATAGCGCATTGCGCACATAATATGTGCGACTGAAAGTGCGGAAATGCAAATAGAACTGCACTTTTACATTGAATCGTCTTGGTGTCTATTACGCACTTATGTATTATCCAATGAGGAATAAGTGCGCCTCATACATGAAAACGATTCAATGTAAAAGCGCACTTTTATAAGAAAAATCGCACTTTCATGGAGTCCAGTTTTAAATGCCAGTATTATAGCAACCTCCAACATAATGAAAACTAATGTTACTCCCCCTTTCGAAGTGGTTTTCCATTTTCACCCGTTGTGGAAAGATTTTTTTAAGTAAGTAGAAATTGTTCCATTACTTCAAAGTACATATTTCAGTGAAAAAATAGCATCAGTTTATAAAAAAATATTGGTAATTTCAGAAGTTATTCTTTCGCTCTTATCTACAAAATAATAAATAACAAGTGGTATTAAAAATATTGAAAATTGTCGGAGTTAGGGCCCCTCCCTCGAAGCGCATTTCTTCGCGGAGGCTTGCGTTGAAAACTCTCCCAGATGGACCGCTGAACTAAAATCAAGACAGTAAAAAATATTAATGAAAAATGTGTTTTTGAGCGGTTAAGTTCCCCCAAAAAAAAAAAATTCCTATAAAAACTATGACAAAAAATCGATGTTTGAGGTGTTCAAAATTATAAACAAAATTTCTTTGCAAAGAATCGATAATTTTGAATAATAAATTAACCGTCCAAGTACACGACAATGTCAATACGAAGAATTTAAAACAAATATTATGAAAATCGGTTGAGCAGTTTTTGTGATATCACGTTAACCGCAATGGTTTTTTTACGAAGCTCCATTCCGAGATAATCGTGTTCAAAGTTTGTGCTTTTTTGAGTTATTGTCTCTTTTGTTTTAGGCCACCAAATTAACGAGGCGTATGTTCTTCTTGGTTTGATTATTGTAGAATATAACCATACTTGGTCTGACACCCCATTTTTTACCAATTGTTCTACTGCACACCCAAAGAGCACTAGTTACCTTGATTGTACCCTGCTCAATGTGAGCATTCCAGATTATTTTTTTAGCTAGCATCAATCCCAGGTACTTTTCCTCAGAAGACATTTTAATTACTGTTCCGTTGAGCAAAAGTGTTGATATGCAATATTTCCTTTTTCGTGCAAATGGGATTATGATTCTTTTGGAGGGATTTACGTTCAGGCCCTTCTATTTTACACCACTTCAAAGTGAAGTTCAGTGCAGATTGCATTCTATTTGAGATAACGTAGTCATATTTGCACAATCACTTCGAATCTCATTTCAGTCAATAATTTCAATAGCTCGCCTACAACTAATGACCACAATAAGGATGATAAAACTCCACCGCGAGGACATCCCTTATTTGTTTTCAAAGTCTGTGACGTGTTCTAAGCGTGCTAGCGGTTTGTATTGAATTGATCCAATTTATTGTATAAATATCAAACCCATGTTTTCTCATAGCATTCCGCATAGAACTATGAGATGAATTGTCGAAAGCTCCGTCTATGTCGAGAAAAGCCGCAAGTGAGATTTCTTTTGGTTCAATAAATTTCTCTAGTTGTCCAACCAACATTATCCACCCATCTATTTGCACATGCAAGCAGCTTTTATGATGGATGGATATGGACCATATCTGATCATCTTCGGATCAAAGAGCATCTGGTAAGTATCCGTGCTTTCGAAAGAACTAACGCAAAAATATTCAGCCTCGACAGATATCTCAAAAGTTTGTCCAGATAAGCTCAGAATTATGTTTTAATCAAACAGATTACGTTACTGGCGACAAGCTTTTTATGAAGGACGACCAAATTTACATGCCCGCTCACAAAGTTGAGATCGACGGTGTAGTCACCAATTTGAGTTTGTCATGTGTGGATCTACTAAATCATGGGGTTGGTTGTTTTAAGGACTCCTTGCTCCTATGAGCTAAGATTTTGATTGGCTATCGCACTGGACGGGGCAAAAGGGTGTATTCGTGTCAAGTAACCTTTGGCAGGAGATTCCACCTAATCATGTCCCGCGTACAAAAGCGTCTGAGAAATTTAAAGCATTCACTTAAAAAATGCTATTAGTACTCTTTTACACTAATACTAAAAAGAGCTTCACCACTCACGACAAATCATTATGCTCACTTGACTCAGGAGTGTTACTTTGATTATCTCCATGTGGGGACATCTTTTACTGCTGCGAACATGAGTTTACTTGTATAGCTCTGACGCAAAGTCTTAGTAATTTGAGATGAAACGAGGAATTTCTATCGCTTCTAGGAACTCCAAAAGTCTCATGTGTCATTTCAACTAGAGATTCAACTTTGTGCAGGGCGCTACTAGCAGGACTGGTTTTATAGTTTAATCTCACATATTTTAGAAAATAGATCACGATTTTTGGTGCCCCCTAAACTTGGCGCCCTTGGCGGGAGCCAACCCGGTAAACCGCACGCTACGGGTCTGCTCCCGTTTAATCCAGCTGTTTGTATTACAAACTATACGCAAACAAAATCTACTTCAAATGTCGAATGCAATTCACCTCTTATCGTATCCTCCACGCACTGCGGACAGAGCCGTGCGGTGACGCTCGTACTGGGTGCCAAGTCCGGGCTCGAATTTATCTCAATTAACCACGGATAAAAGTCCTCCGTAATCATGAAATCCGCTCCGTACAGCTCGAACGTGTTCTGCCTTCGATCCATATTGTCCTGGCAAGCCAACAGCGAGCCAATGATTGCCTTCTGCATCCCCGGATAGATCCGCTCGGACCACATCTCGTACTTTCCGATCTGGCGTAGGTACGCCTGGAACGTGTGACAGTCCCACATGTTTTCGTGTGGCAACCGCTCATCGCGGACCGCATTATGGTACTTCTTCTGGATGGCATGATTAGTCAAATGTACCGATTCATGGTAATTCATTAGATTGTACTGTTGCGAGCTGAATCGGAGGTAGCTTTCCTTGTAGAACCATATGATCAGCGGCTGCACGCTGGTAATCATAAACCACTGTCGGATGTCAAACTTGGTGTTGTGGATGATGAGGGGTCGTTCTATAAAGGAAGAAATTGTGATACAAATTACTATGCAATTATGCAAGAATTTGGGAGAGCAAATGGGGTAAAAGTAACATTTTGCGAGATTTGGGAGACTGGGAATAAGCTAAAACGTGACGTAACATGTTTTTAATTAAAAAATTCTGTTTCAATACAATTCTTTATGAACTAGGAGAACGGTGGACTAAAAATTGTGAGATTGAGGGGATTAACTTTTGGGCAATTTTTGCATTACGTAATTTACGAATGATCCCAATGTACATTATGGTTAGGTTAGATAGTTATAATATGCAGTCCTAGCCCATATTATTATACTTAGGCTGAAAAGCAAATACTTCCTGCCATTTCAGCAACAACGTTTATTGCTTGACAGATTTGGTTAAGGGGTTGTGTATGTTGAGATGCGGGAAAAAAGGGAAAAGTTTGAATTTTTGTAAAGGTATGTAACCATATTTTTAAGAAATACTTGTTATACGTCTAGCGTAGTACTATATTCAATTTGCAAAATACACTTGAGAACATAAAAAAATATCAATAATTGTCGAAGTTATAGCAATTTCCGCAAAACACGTTTTTTCAAAGAGGTTTGCCGTGACTACGGTTCTAGTCCAACCGCTCAAATGAAAGTATCAAACTAAATCAAATCATTAGTACCGTAAACCGGGGTGACATTGATCACTTTTCGAAGTAATCATTACATATTTTTAGACGCAACGCATTTTTTTCGAGTTTAATATTTTTAAACCATGTACTGATGTATGAAGAACAAGATTGGATGGTTTTACCTAAAATTGTCCGTTTACAGCTATTTTTTCAAAAATGATTTCAAGTTGAAGTCCGTTTTCGTGTTCCGGGGTGACTTTGATAACATGCATGTTCACCCACATTATGTTATTGATGTCAATGCTTTTCATTCAAATATTTGTTTAAACTAATTCTGGAAAGACACTCATTGTTAAATAGATGTTAATTAGTATTATACAAAGTATTTCAATGTACTGTAAAATTCGAGTAACCAAAATTCGTATAATTTGTATCCAACTAGAATAAAAAATTCTGAAAACTTTTAAAACTGCTAAAATTGCTTTGTTTTAGTGTTTTATCAATGTACATCCATTTTAACACGTTGGAATATTAAACAATAAAAAAATGTTGCGAATTTTAGCTTAAAATAATTTGAAATTATTGCCAACTAGTTTCACAAAAAATGTATTAAAAATAAACAAACTCTTAAAACTACATTTAGCATATCCCAATCTAAAGGAAAATAAAAACTCGCTTGTGATTTATTACTCTTGAACAAATCCGAGAATTATTTGTTTTATAAAAAATAGACACTTTACGAAGCTTCGTAAAAATCAAGTGAAGTCAAATTTCGGTTTTTTGCAGTTTTTGTACCCAAAAACCGAACAATATACTCAAAAAGTATAACAAATCAGTATTTTATAAGTTTAGAGTAAAAATCAATTCAAATTAAAATGATTCGCTAGACTATTCTGGTTTAATACGCGATCTACGAAAAAAGTTTCGAGTGATCAATGTCATCCCAATGATCAAAGTCACCCCGGTTTACGGTATATGTACCTGTGGTGTTCTTGAACGATTGATTTAAAAAAAATCTTTTTGGAAACGGGGACGATTTTTCCAAAAAAAAACACTATTTTCACCTGAAAAAAATTATCAAGAAATTCATAATACTAATATACAAATTTTAACGAAAAAATGGAATCGTTCAAGGACACGGCAGTTAAATTACGAACAAGCAAAAAAAGTTTTGAAATCGGTTGAAAACTTTGTCGATAATCGTAGTCACCGCGAAGACGTTTTTGGGAAAATATGATTTCAAAATAATCGCGTTTAAAGTTTCAAGTATGGCCTGTGTTAAGCCAAAGGGGACCAAGCGCCATTTCAAAATACCTTCCTAAAAAACGCTATCACATCCAATGTAATGCTAGTAACATCCACATAAAATTATTTTTGAGTACTCAAATAGTAATTAAAAGCAAATTAGTATCCCTCAACTTGATCAGTCAATGGCAAGTTATCAAATGATTTTTTGCATGAAAAATACCAGAAAAAAATCATGGCGCTCGGTTCGGTATGGCTTAACGCAGGCCGTATATGCCACGCTTCCGTAAGGGAGCAAAATGAAAAACGCTGTAACGTTATAACTTTGCGTCTACTGCTGCGATCTCCATAAAATTTTTAGATAATATTATTAAGAGTCTGAACTTTACTTGCATTTTTTTTATTTTTTGGCCGACCTCAACATATATAATCCCGTGAAAGCATACAAAGTTTTAATTAAATCAAACAGCAGTACTTTCTTTTCGCATGGTCACACTGGGCTTGGGCCAGGATTTGGGAAGCCCCGCACTGAGGAAGTATTCAAATCCCTACTAACGTCTGAATTCGAATAAAGATAACCCGAATATTTGTATCCTTGCAGTACATATATATATATATATATATATATATATATATATATATATATATATATATATATATATATATATATATATATATATATATATATATATATATATATATATATATATATATATATATATATATATATATATATATATATATATATATATATATATATATATATATATATATATATATATATATATATATATATATATATATATAAGTCAATGTTTGTATGTATATGATTTATGAACTTCCAAACAGATTAACCGGTTGCCGTAAAAATTTATGCGTAGCAAACATTTGTTATGGAGCATGTGCTATTACTTGGAGTTTATCTGCCCGCCAGATGGCGCTTCGGAACAAATTGTTTTCCTCTTATTTCGTTGAAAGTCGCAGCAACGCGCGATGGGTATTAGCTAGTAATTTATATTGGAATTGTTTTATCAGTATCCCAATTCCTCTTATCTATGCATCAATAGTTGAGCATTTCGGAATTGCATATTGATTCGTATCCCGTTTAAAAAGCATCAAACAACCAAGCGGTATGATACAAGCGTCAGGAAACGCGTCACAGCAAATATTATATATTAACCCTCTGGAAGTAACTGGTGCCCTAAGACGATTTCGCTAGATTTTCAGAGAAGCGCGACTGCCTTCTTCTTCTTCTAGTTCTGGTTATTTTCCGTCAGCCTATTTCCGCTACGTGGCCAAACACCGACACCAGAGAGCTGACGACTCTTACTATCTCGACTAGATATCGACCCATCAAGTCATGGACCGGGGACCAACGGCATTACTTCCCTTCCGAAGAAAGCCGTGACCTTAGATTTTTCTCACTTTAGAAAAATCTGAACGACCTCGACTGGGATTGAACTCAGACCAACTGGGGTGAGTGGCGGTAACGCTTACCACCCAACCATCGCCGTCTAGCGCAACTGTTGGAAGGTTAACAATATAGTCCACTCTATAGTTACTATATTCATAGTTGGACGGAAACAGTGAGCGGAGCCAATTAAACATGTCAAATGCCGGAGCCAATCGAGCATGACGTCACATAACATGTTCTCCTTGGAAAAGTTATTGTGATTATGGTCATAATTATTTTACTCTTTTCTTGTGTTATCGAATGTAGAGAAACCAAAAGAACAAGACTTTTCTGTAACATCAAGAGATATTCGCACAAGTATGAAATCATCATATCCTCGAATTGTTTATCTGTTCGTACCTGTAAAGTTCTTACTCACAGCGTCAATGAAATTATTACGCTAGAGCGTGAACATTCGCATGGGATGCCAGTGTTTTCTTCCTGAAATAAGAGCTGCCAGTTTTCCGGTTTTTGTGTCCGCCTAACTCTGAATATAGTAACTCTAGTCCACTCCCGTAAACCCCATACGAATCATAAAGGACATAAATGTAACGCCATCTCTAGATGAAAAAGGATTGTAATATCAAACTATCACTCTGCGATTAGCGTGCGCCGTAAAATGAAAAATTTCGAATGCGTCCAAGAAGTAGAAGAGAAAGGTGGACAAAATTGTCATTTGCTAATGTGTTGATATTTTGTCTGAAACATTAAGTATGCAGCCGGACTCACGCAACCTAGGAATCAATAGATAGACAAAATAACAGTTGGAACTGGTGCTTACCGTGCTGTATATTAGGGCGTTTATCGGTGTAATTTAAATTTGCGTCGTCTGCATTTTGGGGTTACTGCTTTAAAATGAAACAATCTCCTCCGGCTGTGTAATTACAATTATAACAAACTCACGTAAGCTGATGATCAGATTTCCGGCGTTATCGTCAGCTGAATATATTTTCTTTTTCTTGTTCTTGTAAACTCTCTCTTAAGCTGGTCAGCAATGATGATTATCCTAGGGCCAGATCACTTGTGATGCATTTTTTAAAATCAGTAAATGCATTTCTTTCCTTCAAAAAAGAAATTCACAATTTGCTTTGCGTTACGTGTAAGACGTCAAAGCTCAGCGTAAGACGTTTATTACAAACTTTTCTGCAAGGGAGTACAAAGTTGATGCGAAAATGGAATTTCAATGCATTTTTTCTAATTTGATGCAAATTTATTATACATTCGTAGAGTGATCTACCCCTAGTGGGTATCTCATGTGGGTTCTATAATACATTTATTAGAATGTTGTCATGTAGCTTTTTCTACATATCCGCTACCGTTCACTCAAGATTTGTTTGCATCGTTGTTGTATGGTTCAAAAGTTTTCTGTTATTCAAACCTCGCTGGAGTTTATACTCAGCTTCGTCTTTCCAAAAAGTCGAGAAAGATTATGATTATCAACACAATCAAGGGTCTTTATTCATACAATCGCTTACCACAAGGAGCATCTAGCAGTGCTGCTATTTTTCAAAAAGTGATGGATCAGATTTTAAATGGTTTGGATTGAGTTTTTGGGCTTGATCAACTACTATGGTCGTTTCATTCCCAATCTATCCTCACTCCTTAACTCATTATAAAGTTTATAAAGGAAAACACTCGATTCGTTTGGAACAAGAAATGTGACGAAGTTTTTGAAGTTTTACTACCTTTGGTTGTAGTAACTGATGCTTCTGGATACGGTTTAGGAAGTTCAGTTGCACATGTTGTTGACCGAGAAGAGCGGCCGATTAGTTTCACCTCTTTTTCGTTGAATGATGCACAGAAAAAGTATCCAATTCTCCATCTGGAAGCTTTAGTAGTGGTTAGTACGATAAAGAAGTTTCACAAGTTTCTGTACGGCAAAAAGTTTACTGTTTATACAGATCATAAGCCCTTGATTGGTATTTTTGGAAAGGATGGAAAGAATGCGATTTTTGTGACGTGTTTGCAGCGGTATATAATGGAGCTGTCAATCTACGATTTCGACATTGTTTATCGACCGTCATCGATAATGGGCAATGCTGGTTTTTGTTCGCGTTTTCCGCTATCGCAAGAACTTCCGCGGATTCTACAGCGAGAGCACATAAAAACGTCAATATCTCCGGCAATCTGCCACTGTATTACGCTGTGAATGCAAAACAAACTGAAGGTGATGAGTTCCTTCAGAATATTTTGTCGCACATGAGGCGCGGCTGGGCCAGAAAATTGGACATAAGGTTCCGGGACGGATGTTTGATTTTCTAGGATCGCGTTGTAATCTCAGCTAAACCACATGACTCAGTTCTAAAGTTGCTTCACAGAAATCGTTCCCGAATTAGCAAAATCAAGCAGTTAACCAGAAGATCAGTTTACTGATTTGAGATGAACAACGATATTGAGAGTTTCGTGAAGTATTGTAGAGTTTGCAGCCAGTAGTTAAAAAGTAGTTAAAAAGAAATCAACATTTTCGAGCTGGATTCCAACAACTCGTCCATTTAGTCGGATACATGCGGATTTCTTCTACTACCAACAAAAAGTATTCCTAGTGATCGTTGATAGTTTTTCTAGGTGGCTCGAAGTAGAGTGGATGAAATGTGGTACGGATGCCAAGAAGGTTAGAAGCAGTTTTATGGCTGTGTTTGCCAGGTTTGGCCTCTCTGATGTTATAGTGACTGGTGGAGGTCCACCGTTTAGCTCCAAGTACCTTATCGACTTTTTCGAGCAACAGGGTATCCTATTGATGAAAAACCCGCCATAATTAACGGTCAAGCAGAAAGGATGGTTCAGGTTACTAAGAAGGCTTTGATAAAGTTTTTGTTTGATCCTGATATGAAAGGTTTGGATATTGAGGACCAGGTTTCTTATTTTCACGTGTACGGAGGTCAAGGATTTAGTCAATCCTAAGAATAGGTTTAGGAAGCGTTTGACGACTCATAGAGATGAGGAAGCTTCTAGTTTTAAGGAACTCACGCCTGTTCTTGACGAGTTTGTTAATCTTCGTAGTCCAGTTACTTTTAGAATTTTAGACCTATCGATATATAAAAAAGTGGTTGGATGCCAAGTTTTTATTATTGACATCGAAAAAAAATGAAATAAAATTAACTGTTTATTAGGGTGACTCAACAAATTTTTATTGTGGTTGACCAAATAATTTTTTTCCAGTAATTTCTGGTGAGCTGACTTTGTTATTTGACATTATTAAACCTTGAAAGTAAAATTGACTGTTGATTAAAGCAGATTAAAAAACCTATTTTAATCCACCTAGCGGTGCAATTGTGCCTTTCTCAATCATGAATCACGAGAATGTGTGCGTTGTTTATATTCATTAAAAGAGTTCGAGTTCTAAAATTTTGAAAAAAAAACAGCCACGGTAATATTGAACTGAAAAAAGGTGCGAAATCGGCAAAGTCCCAAAAAGTCGATTTTTACAAAAAAAAATTTTTTCGAGATAACATAAAATCTCGACGTTTCATGCATTTTAAAGATGTTTGGCATCAAAAATACGAATTCGATTTCTGAAATTTCATGGGGTCCCCCCTTTGAAAAAAAAATTTGAGTTCTGGCTTATATGGGAATTTCATATGTGACCGGACGATTTAGTCTATATTTCCGGACCCATATAAGCGATCCGTACGAAATTTTATAGACATCTGTGGGGATATTATAGCTATCATTTGGAACTAAGTTTGTGAAAATCGGCCCAACCATTTCAGGGAAACTGATGTGAGTTCGTAAATTTTGAAAGATGGCCGCTTTTCCCGGGCACTTCCGGAACCGTCTATGGTGGTCAATGTAGTCAACGAAAGTTTGGTTGGCCGTCGGTGACCTAGAACAACAAATTTAAGTTGTTTGAGAGACATTTTAGCGAAATTTTTACCTTTTTTGCTTTCATCGGAATATCGGTTTGAATCACAATTTGCTATGTGATCGCACGCCACAACCTGTAACTCCGGAACCGGAAGTCGGATCGGGATGAAATTAAATAGCCATTTACGGGGACGCAATACCTTTCATTTGAGGCCAAGTTTAGTCGAATCGGTCTAGTCATCTCCGAGAAACCGATGTGACTGTTATTCTGAATTTAGATACGACCGCCGGGGCTTCCGGAACCGAGGATGGTGGCCAATGTGGCCAAATAGACTTTGAATGGATGTTAGTGATCTAATACTACAAATCGAAGCAGTTGTGGTCATATTTTGGAAAATTTTTCACCTTTATACATTCATTGCAGAATTTATTAAAATCGACATTTTCTGCGTGTTCGTACTTATCACCCTGTAATTCCGGAACCGGAAGTTGGATCCATTAGAAATTCAATAGCAGCCTATGGGAACCTTTCATTTGAGACTAAGTTTGTCAAAATCGGTTCAGCCATCTCTGAGAAAAATGAGTGACATTTTTGGTCACATACACACACACATACACACACATACATACATACACACATACATACACACACACAGACATTTGCCGAACTCGACGAACTGAATCGAATGGTGTATGTCACTCGGCCCTCCGGGCCTCCGTTAAAAAGTCGGTTTTCAGAGCAATTGCAATACCTTTCTATTGAGAAAGGCAAAAACGTCATTAGGGTGGTTCAATATTTATTTTCTTGTTGTGTTAAATATAAACAAATGTGACTCTGAAGCAACTCAACAAAGGTAAGGCTGTCAAACGATTATACTCAGTCAAGCAGTTATTATATTTAAATATTGTATATACTGTCGCGAAATACCAGTAATACGGTTGAAGTAAACATTTGGAAAGAGAATATCGCCCTTTCAGTTCAACCTCTGGCGTTTGTACAACCGTTTCTACTCATAGATCTGCAAGACGACACTTAATAGTGATGATTGCAGAAATTAATCAAAATGTAGTCGTTTTACGGAAAAGAAGGGAAAGAGCCAGCTTTTTGAAAATTTAACCGGCTTGTCATTGAATTACCTAAATGATAGAAAACGATAATTTGTAAAATTATATGTTTTATTTGTGAATTCTGAGAAATTCGTATCCTCAGGATAAAATTTTGACTTTAACGTGCTATAAAAGTAAGTTTGGTTGATGTAGAAGATAATCACTTCCGAAAAGACAAACATGGTTTATTCCAAGTGGTCAATAACATTGCTGTCAACTCGAAAAAATATTAAAGGAGGACGAGTGAGTGTCATTCCCTCGCCCCCCCCCCCCTCTCCCCACCTTAGGTACCACATACCACTGCATGGCTGCGTTTTTGCTGAAATAGTTTTCTTATATCTTTTATGTCTATATCCTGTTCTGTAGGAGTGTAGGCTCTCAAAGTAACTCTGCAGAAGGATTTATCGTACTGTAACGGAAAGCGTTAGGGGACAACACTACAGTGCACCCCTGTGAGAGAAAGATTTTAAAGCTTATTATATACGAATAGCAAATGTTTAGAAAGGTATTGATGAGTACTAATAGCTCCTGAAAAGATTTCACAGATAGCGTGCTTTGTTTTCGTGAAAAATTAAAAAAAAACTGCGTTAGGGGACAACGCAAAAATGGTAAATTTGTGCGCCCCCCCTTTATCCGGCGATCAATTCACTCAATAAATCTACGTCCAAAGATGATTTTTTTTGTACAATATGTAAACAATAAAATGGCTTTGCAATTACTCCAAATTAATTTTATTGCAAACCTACCGGTGTACCGCAAAAATGAATTCAATTATTAAGAACGAGTTATAATTACTGGTTTTCATTGACGACCGTCATAAAATCATTTTAAAAAATTTCTATATATCTATGATTTGTGAGCCTTATACCTATACCAACATGTTTAGGAACAACTTTTACTTATATTAGCAGATTTATTTTCATGAGGTAAGCTATACAAGTGCGGGGAATGTGTCATTAGTTCAATGTTATCTGCTTGCTAATTCATTTTGTCATGCGGGGGTGGGTGTGTGAGGAGGACGAAAATCCCACGAACGAAGGACCCCCCAGTTTAATTTGGTATGCTTTGTGATATAGAGCTGGTTTAAAGATGATGGTGTTGAGAGGGGGAGGGGTATGAGGGCTGGATGGGGTGGTGGTCTGAAAGGTGTTTGTAGGGATTTTAAATGGAGGGGAGTGAACAATAGAGGGGAGAGGGAGTAACCCCTCTACGTATACCATCAACTACGTCCCTGTTAAAATCCAGAAACCTTATGCCAGACAAAAAAAATACTGTTTCAAACTGAAATGGACGTTTCTCGAAAGCATGTATTTGGTTTAGTTCAACAAATAGTTCTGATTGCATTTTAAATAGAAGCATTGTTGAAACAAAATAAAATTCGTTAGATCGAACTGATCCCTTTGCCAAAAACTAACAGAATCTTTGTTTGATTTCAACTAAATTTGAGTTGTTCTCTCCTTTAGTAAGCACTCAATTTTTTTGTTTCTTCGAATTTGTTGGTATTTTAATCAACAGTATTGATTGAATCAAACCTGAATCTTGTTATCACTTGTTATGGCTGTATCAAACAGAAAAATTGTTAATTAAAACCCTTAAAACACTAAAAAACTAAACTACTAAACTAAAAAAAGAAACATACTAAATAGTCTTGTGTCCTTATGCATTAAAATTTTGTGTTGTCAAAAACTTCACCCATTTGGTAATTTTGTATAGTCTTAAATTATATTTTCGTAATATCAACCCCAATCCAACTTTCTGAAGTTATAATTACAAACCAGAGAATATAATTGACAAAATTTCAAACTTAACCACAAGACTCACCTATATATTTTTGTATCACATATCTCGTTTTGCTGACAATCGGCGGGTTCACCATCGTTATAATCTGCTTGATATTATTCATCAAGTGAATTCCTCTACCACGACACTTGTTTCCGGGTTTGACTATCCAAATATTTAAGTATCCATCCAGCGAGTACTGCGGCCAGTGATTTTTTAACTGTTCTAGTACGGATCTCGCATCGGCCACGTAATTTTCTATCGAGTTCGCAGTACCCTCGTCCTGCATCAGCTGAACTCTTCCATTCTCATGCGTCAGCAGAAAATGATGCGTAAGAAACACATCCCAATCGTGGTCCCAAATCTTGATATCCTCTTCGACATCAATGTCATTATGCAGACAGTAGTCCAGATACTCTTTGCAACGGGACAGTGCAAAATGCAAGCAGGACCCCGGAACCTTTCCTTCATCGGAAAGAATCGCTTCCATTCCCTCTCTGGCGTGGGTTTCAATCAACCATTTAAGAAGACCCATCGAAGCGGTAAGGCGAAAATTGTCGATAAACTCGTTCAGTTCCTCCGGGTTCCACACATTGTAGCAGCGAGGAAAATACGTTTCCGACATTCCTTCCTCGTAGAACCAGTGGAAGTCATGGAGGGCTGAGCAGAGACCTTCTTTAGTCGTAAACGATGCCTTACTGAAGCGATTGATAATCAGCGTAGAATTTTTAGTCATCTCTAGCCAGTCGGTTTTCTCCCTACGAGCTGTCCAAAGAAGGTCGATTGGGGTGTGTTCTAGAAAACGAGACATGATGCTGCGTTCACATTTTGAGATGTGGTTTTTGCGAGATTCACCCGGTTTACGTTCCGGGAGCTGCTGAACCAGATCTTCCAAAATGAAACCCGATGACGAGGTGGTAGCTTGCGGTTTTGCACGAGAACCGTCTAGCTTTTCCACCCAACCTCGCTCGACTAAGGCACGTCGAACTGTGTGAAACGAACCACGTAATAAAAACACCCGGTGATGCTTCGTGGCATCGTGCACTCTCTTCCTAAGTTCATTCAAACGATCAGCGTTGATCCAATTATTTTTGAAAGGATTAATGAATTTCACCGTGGCTGTAAGGGGCCCAACATTCCCTTCGATGATTTTCGGTGCCACAACTTTGACCTCTTTATTCTCTTCATTTCCGCTGCCACTGACAGTAGGTTGCCCACTTTTGCTCTTCGACCTATTTAATACATTGTTGGCTACTGTTTCGTTGACTTCTACATCCTTGTCATTTTCACTTTCAACATCCTTCTCACTGGAACTGCAAGAGCCTTTATCACTATCACCATTAGTACTATTGGTACTACTACTGCTACTGCTACTACTGCCGCTCCGACAGGTATTGATTTCGTTCTCCATCATCATTGAAAGTGTGACACAAGCAGCCTCATTTTTAATCAAAATCGAAAAAACACTTCATATTTATGCCAGCAATATAGCACCCAAAACTTCCTCGAATAAACGCGGAAATACCGGCCTCTAAAGCAACTATTCGTCACCGACCACCACTATGCCACCAACGCAACAACTGCGCTATACTAAGCACTGGAAAAATCACAAAACACCTTCCTCCCACAACCACCCACTGTTTCCCGCCCGACTCACACCATCCATCACTTTAAAGGGGGGAGGGGGTACACTATCACTCACTATCACTCACCCGATGCTCAGTTTATTCTTTACTTCCTTTTCCTAGTACCTCCGAACGATTCCACGGTTTATCTAATACTGGCCGCTTCCGCGCCAGTAGCAGCACTTTTATGAACAGAAAATCCTTGCGGCCTCCCTGTTCGATCCTCACTGAGAGAGCTTTCGTTTCAGCGAACCAGTTGCGATTCTTGTACACAAATAATACTAATAAAACAATATGCGAAAGCATATCGTTTTATGGTGCCGAGCGGAGGAACCTGGGTGAAATTGTAGCATAGTTCACACTGTGGGCTATGTTAGACGATCAGCCATGTATTAATCCAGGGTTCAAAAATTCAACAAATAAGAGCTTTTGGAAAACCACTAGGTATGGGGCCGGAGGTGTGGTATGAAGAGGAGGCTATAGTTTCCTCTAATCTTTTCGGACATATATTTTAAATTTTAATTGATATGAAAATAGACTTAAAGACATACGAAGACAGCTTTCAGATTATTCAGGTGCATAATTTGATTTATAATACCAACCTCCTAACATTTTTCGTTTTACTATTACGCTTTTGAATACTACCCAGGTAACCAATAAGCATGCAAAATGCGTCTTAACAGTTACCTTATAAGCATTCAAGTCGTTTTAGGGAAAGACTCTCCCGGGGCAAAATGCACCCCTTGCTTATATCGAAAACTGCTGAAAATTTCTAGAAAAAGGTAACACCAGTCGGAAGTCCGCCATAGTAAACATGCTTTGTCAAAGTTTGATAACCGTACGTCAATAGCAGCTCGAGGAATAAACAAAAGACAATAACGTGCTCTTCTCATGTTATTATCGTGTCTCGTGCAACAAGGACTTCCAGCTCTTATAAATGTAATTTGTACTATTATATCAGTGCATTCCAGTTCTATTTATACCGTTGTTCATTATTCTGTCGCACTATATATGGAAAATCTACTAAATAATTAACTTTTTGCTAATTTTATATCTCTTCTCCATCGGGGGCAAAATGCCCTCTTCTTTGATTTAGCTGATTCTTTAATCGAAAACAGAAAAATTGTTCTGAAAACCTACTAATTACATTACCTAAGGCTATTTAATGGCACACTTTTGTGAAATCTCGTCAGAAAAAAACTACTTACTTGTTCACCGAGCATTCTGCCCCGTTGTTGTAGTGCATTATGCCCCGTTGTTGTCGTGCATTTTATCCCCGCACAGGTGCGTTTTGCCCTCCTTATTTTTCAAAAGGAAATTTGTAATGATTTTGAAGAATCGAATATTTTTCATTTTTTATCATTTTGCAAAGCGTAATGATTGTGATTACAGAGAAAAACGTTAGCTAAACGATTTTATTAATTAAATTCTCCCGATTAATGTTCTATAGCTGAGTTATGATCATATTTCCTTAGGGGGTGCGTTTTACTACATCTTCCCCTAAATGCTATTGGCGAAATATACGGCTACTCTACTGCCGTTCTACGCCCAATTGTCCCATGTTACAAAACTGGCAACTGAGAAAAACGCGATTGAAGATGAAAATTGTATTAGCAATCTGGAGAGAAACGGTGCAACAAATAAAGCTTTATTGTCTAAAATTACGTTCATGGCAATCGTTTTCAATATAATCAGTCCAGTTTTTTATTATAGAGATTCAGTTTTTAGTTTTTAAGAAAAAATGTTAAGTGGGACTGTTATGCCGAGAAATCGAGCGGAAACCGGAAAGTTCTACGCATATCAGTCCCATAACGATCTTTGTAAATTATGCTCATAACTCATTTTTTTACAAAAGTGTACGTCGTAAGTTTTTCTGTTACTCGGGAGATTTGTTGCTTCATCAAAATTGGAAATAGGGTAAAGTACCTATTTTTACTGTATTTAGAAGGGTACCTCACAAGATCATTAATTACTCTGCCTACACTCGATGGAGTGCATTAATTTGGCATTCACAGCCTTGCTTCGTTCTTAAGAACCAATCTAATAACACAAATGGCCTGAAAACGATGAAATGCTAGTGTTTGATCGTAACTAAAGTTCCAATCGAGTGCCCCAATTGTCGCCCTACCATTTGATCCAATTTGTTGAACAAAGATAGCAAACGCTGAACTAACCAACGGCTTCAAATGGGTAGCGTGATAATAGAAACATTGCGAAAATAGGCTCATTATCCTAGATGCGTTCGCCATGTTATGTAAGCGACGATAGTAATGAAGAGCTTTACAGGATTGTTCTCACTGCTGTGATTAATATTGCCACTGCCATCTCTTTTTTAATGATCCTGTATTTTTCCATCATTTTTTTCAGTGCCCAACATCTAGCGTAATGTACTTCTTAACTAAACGCTACGTAATTATTTTTTATTGCTTGTGGCACTAAAAACTGGATTCTAACCGCACTGCGAACTTACCATTCTTCCATTAAATTCTTCTCATAGACCGGTTAGTTCGACTGGTCTGTCTATGAAAGTACCATCTCTATCACTTGAAATACATGTTTTTTGACAGCTCGCAGTTTTGAGATCACTCGCACTTTAAAAGTGCGGAGTCCAGGTTGGTGGGAAGTGCGCAATATTGCGCACTTTTTTGGGATTTTTGTTAGTGAGACAATTATGCGTAGAATATCAACAATGGGACAAACAGACTTGGTATTTTTTCACGAAGTCTTCGAACAAACTTTATGATTTGGATGTGGTTTCTGAAAATATACATCAAAAAGGACTGTTTGATTAAAAAAAGTGAAAATGACCAAAAAGCAACATGGGACAATTATGCGTAGAACGGCAGTCTACTGCTGTGCCAAGAAAATGCTGTTGTATTGCTGTTGTACATTTAGAATGCTGATTACTGGCAAGAAGCTTTTAAACAGTTTTTTGAATACTGATTAACAACAGATATGCCTAAAGGATGCAAATTTACTGCAAGAAGCATCCAAAATGCAAATTATATGCTATTCTACTGCATACACTAATGCTTGTTGGTAACCTGGGTATAACCCTTAGATAAGACAAATGAAAAATAAGCACTTGGAAAAAGCGCTAAAACATACGTAAACTACGCTGAGGAAAATTTTCTCAATTTCATTAAGATCGGAATACCGTAAACCGGGGTGACATTGATCACTTTTTGAAGTAATCATTACATATTTTTAGACCGAACACATTTTTTTCAAGTTTAATATTTTTAAAGCATGTACTGATGTATGGAGAACAAGATTGGATGGTTTTACCTAAAATTCTCCGCTTCCAGCTATTTTTCCAAAATGCTTTCAAATTGAAGTCCGTTTTCGTATTCCGGGGTGACTTTGATAACCTGCATGTTCACCCACATTAAGTTATTGATGTCAATGTTTTTCATTCAAATGTTTGTTTAAGCTAATTCTGGAAGATACTCATTGTTAAATAGATGTTAATTGGTATTATACAAAGTATTTCAATATACTATAAAATTCGAGTAATCAAAATTCGTATAATTTGTGTCCAACTAGAATAAAAGATTCTGAAAACCTATAAAATTGCTAAAATTGTTTTATTCAGTGCTTTATCAATGTACAAAAAGTTTCATCCATTTTAATACGTTGAACTATTAAACAATACAAAATATTGCGAATTTTAGCTTGAAATAATTTGAAATAATTGCCAACTAGTTTCACAAAAAAATGTATTTAAAATAAGTAAACTCTTAAAAATATTTTTGGCACATCCCACTCTAAAGGAAAATAAAAACTCGCTTGTTATTTATTACTCTTGCTTAAATCTGAGATTTATTTGTTTTATAAAAAATAGACACTTTACGAAGCTTCGTAAGAATAAGGTAAAGTCAAATTTCGGTTTTTTGTGGTTTTTGTACCCAAAAACCGAACAATATACTCAAAAAGTATAACATATCAGTATTTTATAAGTTTTGAGTACAAATCATTTAAAATTAAAATGTTTCGGCAGACTATTCTGGTTTAATAAGCGATCTACGAAAAAAGTTTCGAGTGATCAAAGTCACCCCGATGATCAAAGTCACCCCAGTTTACGGTACTAAAACTTGAGTTACAGCGATTCATAGACCGCTACCCATTGACCACTCGTAGGCGGTGCGTAGTGTTTGATACGCTAGACCGTTGACTCGCTGCAGCGACAGTAAAACTCGATTATCTCGGAATTGTATTTTGTTGAAAAGTTCATTCGCGGCGACCACGATATCTCAGGAATTAATTAATCGATCAATCTGAAATTTTCACTGGTTGTTCCTTATTATATCAGCTACTCTTAGTAGGAAATTAATTTCACTGGAATGACCACATTATTTTTTCCAATCGGAAAACTCAATTTGTGCTACGTGTGAAAAATAAGTTGGGCAATAATGGGTTAATTCTCTCCTGTCCTTCACATCAAGGTGATCAGATGTTATTTCCTGCTTCTTGCACTTTCAGGTGACCAATGTAAATCTGTCGTCATTGTTATTAGCTTCTTCACCGATGTTGCTTATAGTGGTTTTTGGGCTGCTGGATGCTGCTTTTGCATTTGTCAATATGGCAACCGTTTGTGGTTCTGGTATTGGTATTGAAAACTCTTTTTTGGATTGGTTTGCCGTGGATGCGTCGGCAATCGGTAGAGATGCATTCTCCTCTGTGTCTTCCGCGCAAGGTTGTCCGTGGTGCGCTGTATGATTACAATACTTGCACGTAGGAGTTTGCCCCTCATGGGTGCATGACGTAGTTTGATTAATAGTGGCTTTGTGGATTTTGAGCTTTATAGTCAAGTGGGAGGGGATAGATCTTTCGATCCGCATCCTCACCACAAGAACACCGTTAGGTGTACCCGGGAAGAAATTTCTCCACGAATCAGGTGTAACTTAAAATGTGTGTAGAGTTATTCATGTATTCACAACAGCCCATCACCGACCAAAACGCCCCACCCATTGTTGTGGGGCATACCATCCTCTTTTTGTGGGGCATATTAGACCATTTTGCCCTGGGTGAAAGAAAAAAAACCTGTTTTAATCCACCTAGCGGTGCAATTGTGCCTTTCTCATTTCTCTAAACTATGGCACGGAGGCTTTTTATGTTCAACATAATCGTGAAAATGTCCATTACATTCTTAGTACACTTTGCACTTATACACAATGGCATGCCAGCCACGAACTTGATGAGCTACGTGTCGACGGTGAAACACTTGAAACAAAAAAATATTATACTCCATTAGCCTAATCAGCATTAGATCAATGTTATCTGCTTGCTAACTCATTTTGTCGTGCGGGGCTGGGTATGTGAAGAGGGCGAAAGTCACATGAACGAACGACTCCCCAGCTTAAATTGGTATGCTTTGTGATATAGTGATGGTTTAAAGATGATGGGGTTGAAAGGGAGGAGTATGAGGGCTGGATGGGGTGGTGGTCTGAGGGGTGATTTAAGGAGATTTTTAAAGGAGGGGCTTGAACAGTAGAGGGGGGGTGTAACCCCTCTCCGAAAAATCATCAACTACGCCCCTGTTAAAATCCAGAAACCCTAAACGAGTCGAAAAAAAAATTTGGCCGGGATTAGGTTGACGTTTTTCAGAGTGATTGCATAACCTTTCTATATGAGGAAGGCAAAAATGTGCCAAAATCCAAAAAAGTGAATCGTAGTCAAATTTTTTTTTCGAGTTTGCATCAAATCTCGACGTTTCATGCACCTTGAACACATTTAGCATAAAAAAAAAAAATCTATTTTCAATTTTTCCTATAGTTTATATGAGAAATTTCTGTGTGACCGCACTCTGAAACCCGTAATTCCGGAACCAGAATTCCGATCGATCCAAAATTCAATAGCAGCCGATGGGAAGGTTGCACCTTTCATTTGAAACTAAGCTTTGGCAAATCGGTCCAGCCATCTCTGAGAAAAATGACATTATTTGACACATACGCACATACATACACACACACATACACACATACATACATACACTCACACATACAGACTTTTTCCGATCTCGACGAACTGAGTCGAATGGGATATGACACTCGGCCCTCCGGGCCGGGATTAGGTTGACGTTTTTCAGAGTGATTGCATAACCTTTCTATATGAGAAAGGCAAAAATGTGCCAAAATCCAAAAAAGTGAATCGTAGTCAATTTTTTTTTTCGAGTTTGCATCAAATCTCGACGTTTCATGCACCTTGAACACATTCAGCATCGAAAATAAAAATTCTATTTTTAATTTTTCCTATAGTTTTTATGAGAAATTTCTGTGTGGCCGCACTCTGAAACCCGTAATTCCGGGACCAGAATTCCGATCGATCCAAAATTCAATAGCAGCCGATGGGAAGGTTGCACCTTTCATTTGAGACTAAGTTTGGGCAAATCGGTCCAGCCATCTCTGAGAAAAATGAGTGACATTATTTGACACATACGCACATACATACACACACACATACACACACATACACACACATACATACACACATACAGACTTTTTCCGATCTCGACGAACTGAGTGAAATGGGATATGACACTCGGCCCTCCGGGCCGGGATTAGGTTGACGTTTTTCAGAGTGATTGCATAACCTTTCTATATGAGAAAGGCAAAAATGTGCAAAATCCAAAAAAGTGAATCGTAGTCAAATTTTTTTCGTGTTTGCATCAAATCTCGACGTTTTATGCACCTTGAATACATTTAGCATCAAAAATAAAAATTCTATTTTTATTTTTCCTATAGTTTTTATGAGAAATTTCTGTGTGGCCGCACTCTGAAACCCGTAATTCCGGAACCAGAATTCCGATCGATCCAAAATTGAATAGCAGCCGATGGGAAGGTTGCACCTTTTATTTGAGACTAAGTTTGGGCAAATCGGTCCAGCCATCTCTGAGAAAAATGAGTGACATTATTTGACACATACGCACATACATACACACACACATACACACACACATACACACACACATACACACACACATACACACACATACATACACACATACACACACATACACACACACACATACAGACTTTTTCCGATCTCGACGAACTGAGTCGAATGGGATATGACACTCGGCCCTCCGGGCCGGGATTAGGTTGACGTTTTTCAGAGTGATTGCATAACCTTTCTATATGAGAAAGGCAAAACTAAAATTTAGGACTCTTTGAAAAATGTTTAATAGTACTTGTATCAGAATGTTTTTAATAAAAAATGAAACGAGTACTACTTTCTAACTAATATAACAATAAATTAGAGTAATTAGTGAGAAGATCATAGTGTCGAATGGTGAAATATAACTATTTTTGCTTAAGTGGGCCGTATTAGACCTGTTTACCCTACCCATATTGCGTTGCGTTGTGACGATGATTTTGGCGGATTGCACACTGACTTCATCGTGTTTGGCTGCTGATTATTTAATAAGAGTTGCTTAGGAAGTAGTAAGTAGGAATTCATAATACCACAGAGAACAAAAATATTTAAAAAACGTGTGTAAACATTTGAATTAATATACGATAAACACTAGCGCCGCCACACCAACCTATCCCAACTATCCGTCAAATCCATTCCGGAACCGAATCGAAATCCTGAGTGGATTAAGTAGGGAATCTTGCTCAAAGAAAACAACCGATTCCGTCTCTATCGGCTGATGCATATGAGCTGGAAATCATGCTGGAAGTTCGAACCGGTTCCGGACTAGTTTGACTGGGTAGAGGAATAACCGCTGTCAATTCTGTCAAACTCAGCCACAAAAAAACATGACGACAGTAGCGCACCTGGTTTGGATATCCCAACTACCTTCGAAACCGTTAGAGATTTTACACAAGTTGAATGCTTAAGAGGGACGTCTGGAAGTATTTACTAATTTGTTACTATGTTTTAATTGCCGCAAGGTTAGTCTTAAATTTGCCGAAAAATAGCCAATAAAATCGATACAGTATTTCCTATTTTACGAATCGGATGATTTGTAAAATATACGAATACGAGCGATAATAACGATAATTGAAGAGAAACACAAAGGTTTATTAACCTGATACACGGGCTGGTTCGCAATTGAAGAATCAAAGCAAAACTAAAACGTGTTGTGAGACACCTGTCTGTCAGGCCTGCAATTACAAAAAGGATGATACTTTAATTTTTATGAAGGAAGTGAAAGGTTATGTAATTTTTCCGGATTCCGACTATGATGTGCAAATTTCTATTGTGGACGTCCTAGATTACGTCGGAGAATCCGTCCATCCGACAATGCGGTTTTCGCAGCTTATCTTACTTGCAATAATATTCGGCGTAGTAAAATGAACCGCATATATAATTTCGGTGCGCTTGCCGGATAAGTGCAAGAACTGCTTCCATTTATGAAACACTGGATAGCCAGACGAGGGAACTTTGAAAAAGGTGGTATAACTTCCGGATGCTCCAAAATAGTTCAGACACGCGGGAACAACACACGGCGATTAAAAATATTCAAGTGCCCTAAGATTTTTGCAGTTATATCTTTGATAGATTTCTATAACTTACCTAATGTGGTTTTGCCATTTTGAGTTCCGTTTTGAAGAGATTAGAGAAATTTTCTTAAAAACTAAAAAAATCCCTGTGTTTTGACGGATGGCAAATTTCCCGTCATCATTTTTACATACGAGCTCTCTGTGGGTCAATCACGCTTTGATTCGCCAATAACGGAACTTGAAATTAAATTCATAAAAACAGGCGCGGCGAATTTGCAGTACGTATTGACCCGCGATCATCGATACTAGTCTGATTAAAGCCTTGTTGCGGCTGATTTCCGATCATCAATGGACTTAGACTCGCGTGGAGGCATGAGATTGGAGACTTGTGAGAACTAAAGAGTTTAGAAAAACAAAGAAACAACATGCTCCGGCTGGAATCCGAACTCAGCTATAAACTTCTACAGCTGAATTCAAACCCCAAACGGAACATGGCGTCCCCTTGCCATTCTAATCCCTTCAGTAAAAACTATGTTATCTCACCATTTGATTACCGATTTTTATTCAGAAATACCCATATTGTACATTTAGATTATTCAAAACACTCACAAAAGTTTTGAGTCGTGATGCCTAATCTCCGAACTACGTGGCGAATGTGCAAATTGAGCCAATTTATTATAATTGCAAAGGTGCCCTTTTTGAGTTCTACTAGGAGCAAGTCACGAATTCTTACGAAAAATTTCTCAGTCTTACATTGCCCATGATCGCATACTTGTCCCGTTTTCTGTGGGATTTCCTATCTTTATGGGACTGATATGCGATCATAGGTAGTACACAAGTTGTCTAAATATTTGGGAAACGTACATCATTAACAGGATTCTTGAGCGCGTCTCGCATTCGTCCTGGAAACATCTGGTCATTTTAGTTTAAGGAGTTACATACCTTTTTATTTTTCAGAAAATCGAATTTTTTTTATTACTTTATCTGAAAGTATACTATGATCGCAAGTCAGTCCCATAAAGATAGGAAATCCCTTAGAAAACGGGACAAATATGCGATCATGGGTAGTATTGCCCGTTTCGTCTGCCGATAGACTTTCGTGCACATTTTGAAAGCAGCAAAATAAATGTCCTCACGTTAAACTGCACGGGGGACAGCAAATAAACAAACCGAACATCTTATGCACAATCCTTGAGAGGGCGTTAAATGTTGTTTTTGTTAGCCACCGAAACAACCAAACTATGGTAAATGCGGTGTGAGCATATTTTTGTGTGACAAAATCATTTTGCTGTGAGTCTATCTGGGGGTAAAATTCGCAACATAACTCCTTGAGAATATTTTCCCATTTTTTTTATAGAGATCCGAAAAATAAATCGAAGGTTCAGCGCTTCCAAGCGCGCTTCGTCTTCCAAGAGCGGTAGTAACTTGAAATTTTAAACTCAATTATTTCGAAATGTCGTTTTTCCAAAAATGGTTTTTCCGTGACCACGATTACCGAAAAACTAATTAACTGATTTTCTTCAATTTTTTTTCAATTGGTCGTAATTAATTTTTCTCGTACCTTAACGATTCCTTTTTTATGCATAAATTTTTGTTTTGTGTATGAGAATTTTTAATACAATTTTTAGAGATCAAAGCAGTGATTTTTTGGGAAAAACGTTCCCGAATGCAGGAAAAAATTATTATTTATTCAACTAATCGTTAAGGTATGAGGAATACTCATATACTACAGTCGTGGTTCGCTAGTTGGACACTTTTTAACTGGACCGCTTTTTAGTTGGACCTCCGCTAGCTGGACCACTGTCAAACTAAAAACCATTTACTTTGACAATCAATCTGACAATTATTAGAGATGTGAATAGATGCAATTACACTGCTAACGTCTCCTTTGGAGAGTTTTTGACATGTCAGTCGGTCCAACTAACGAATCAAGTTCGTTAGTTGGACAGAGGTGTGACCCAACCAGCGAATCATGACTGTAATGGAATTTTTTGATCTATTGGTCTTCAATCGTGATCACCGCAAATCTCTTCAATAAAAAATAGGTTTCAGAGTCTCACAACTCCTCTAATTATCGATGTATTTTTATAAAATTATGCTTGTTTATTTCACTGAAAAACGTTGTACGAAAATATTATAAGTTTGATGCAATGCAATCATTGCTTTATGCCTTTACGTAAGTTCAAACTTTCTTGACATTTTTGGCACAAAAAGGTATGTAACCCCTTAAGGGTACTGTACACCTCGGGAAGTTGATCGCTAGATTTTTCTCCCCATGTATTTCAAATAGGAGATGGATTTTCATTTTCCGTGACGGCAAAAAGTCTACACCAAAAATCCGACCGGAAGCAATTCAACATGAATTGTTTCCGCGGGTAAAAATGTTTTTCTTACGTTTCAAAATCTGTTCTGTTCTGAAACAACTGGTATTTATAAGAAACAGCAGAAGTTTTATTTTGAAAGCTTGGAGACATAGTGACGGAAAAATTTCGGTTATCAAAATTCCGGCCCAAAACCCGTGATCAAATTCCCGAGGTGTACAGTAGCCTGTGCACGTGTATGCAAAGTAAGTGTGTTCCTGAGCCTGGGCTACATAAGATAAAGAATTGAGGGTTGCTTCTACGGTCCGATGAAAATAACTTTATGAGGAAACGTTATCCACGCTATCACGCATACATTCATACATAAACTAGAAAGTACATAAACACTTATATATAAATCATATTCACGAATGTGTTTATTCTCTTTCATCCTCATAAGCAAAAATTGCGATAACGATTTATGCAAATTTTCTAATTACTTTGCTAGCTTTATTATATCAAATAACTAATTATATATTTTTAATGTTTTCAACGACATTCAATTAGCAAGGGACTGGAAAGTGAAGTATATTTTTCAATATTAAGAGCCATAGTACGCATAGTACTCAAGAGGGAGCAAGGAGTTGAAGGAAGAAAGTTTAGGAAAGCGTAGGAAAGGGTCATATGAGCAAACTTAGAGTTTACCGGCGACTTAACCCTTTGTGACAAAGGGTTAAGTCGCCGTTAAACTCTAAGTTTGCTCATATAACCCTTTCCCAAGCTTTTTTAAACATTCTTCCTTCAACTCCTTGTTCTTCTTCCAATTCTGTTTATTTTCCGTCGGCCTATTTCCGCTACGAGGCCAAACACCGACGCCAGAGAGGTGACACTCCCACTATCTGGATTGGATATCGACCCATCAACTCATGGACCGGGGACCAACGGCTTTACTTCCCTTCCGAAGGAAGGCGTGACCTCAGATTTTTCTCACCTCTGAAAAATCTGAACGACCTCGACTGGGATTGAACCCAGATCAACTGGGGTGGGTGGCGGTTACGCTAACCACCCAACCATCGGCGCCGTTCTTTCTTGAGTACTATGGCTCTGAATATTGAAAAATATACTTCACTTTCCGGTCCCTTGCTAATTGAATGTCGTTAAAAACATAAAAAAGGAAAATTGACTCACTCTTAGTCGTTAATAAAAAAGGAAAACTAATAAGACGGACATGTTGCAGAATTTATGATCACAACACAAAATATTAAAATTTACTGTTTCTAACGGATGTTTTGAATAAATTGTCGAGCCGCAAACCTAGCGAAATCAGCTTAAGGTTCAAGTTACCTTTTTTAAGCATGTGTTAGAATTGAACGCTTGGTAGTGTGGGTAGGAAAATTTGTGTTCAGCTTTGCCACCGGATTATCCATTTAAACCTTTTTAAAACTCTAAAAGAAGAATATCAGTCGATTTATTAGATCATCATGATTCAATTCATGCAAAATACCTGCTGGAAAAACCATCGGCTTAGCTAAACGGTGCTTTTGAAAAAGTGGCTGTGGTTTTTTCATTGCGCAGTTGTGGTGCGTACCCCAGCTCGGTGTGGTAGTGTGATAAAAAATCACAGCCACTTTTTCAAAAGCACCATCCAGCTAAGCCGATGGTTTTTCCAGCAGGTATTTTGCAGGAATTGATTCGTGATGATCTAATAAATCGACTGATATTCTTCTTTTAGAGTTTTGAAAAGGTTTAAATGGATAATCTGGTGGCAAAGTTGAACACAATTTTTCTTACGCATACTACTAAGCCTTGAGGTAACTTGAGCCTTAAAGCAGCTGCGGCTGCTCGTTCAGTAAATAGACGGACAGAGACCAGCGCAAAATAAACAAAAAAAATCTTACCCTTACGGTATAAGAGCTTATCACGGTACTGAAAAAGTGTCTGGATCGGTTAACATTTTATCACCCACACGCAGCAGGTGTAGGAAACCGGGAGCAACATGTTAGAAGGTAAAGGGAAAGTTCAAGCCAATTTCTCCAGAATGTCCAACCATATTTGTCAATATCACGCGTTGAAATAGTGGCATTGCCAAAAAAGGTTGGCGTTTCGCAAAGTTGCGTCCAGGCGATCAAGGTAAGAGTAGAATTACATACACGGTTCAAAACTTCATACCGTGACGAACGCCAACTTTTACCAAGACCCACACTAGTAAGCTCGACACAGAGGTGTTTTACACCGGAAATGAAGTGCGAACTGGGCGAGAAGGCGCGAGCTCAGAAAGACCAATGAGAGTGAAGAATGCAAATAACATGCTTAGAAAATCGAAAAAGGTACCGGATATGACTGCACAAAGCGCAAGCTCTTATTGATTACGTGAAGCGTAAGTGTCGAGATTTCTACCAAACAACCTCCAATAAATGATTTATTTTTTATGAAGTGGTGGGAATACATGCAAACTACAGGAGATTTGGTGTAGTTGACGGAGTGGAAATAATTTCGTGTCCCTCTTTATTTTAAAGATTGTCAAAATTTCATTTTTCCTTCTTTAGGAAAAACCTAAACAATTGACAACCTAGTTTCAAACACAAATTCAAATTGGAAATTTAAAATAAAAACTCAGCTTCCAGCTAATGCAACCTGCCGTGACAAGCAAATACACAAAATCATAAAAAAGACATATATTGGAATTTCTCAAACATAGGATATGCGTTGCTTGCACATAATGAAATACTATATATTTTAAACATTTTTTCATAGTCTGCATCTTTTTTTTGTTGGCTGGACTGAGTGTGGAGTATTTTCTTTTTTAACAACCAAATTCAATTCATGTGATTTACTTTTTGTTTGAACTGTTCCAATATTCGGTTGCTATATGCAGAATGAATGATAAGCTATCTATTGTACAACAGAGTTGTGGATTCTCACTAGTTGAAAAATTGTATCCTACAAGTCTCATCTGGTAAGGATTTTCAAAAAAATCTAACGGGACAGAAGGCACAGACTTCGTCAACTTATCCTTTGAGAGCAAGTAATAAAAACACGATCCTAATACACTTTAGATTTTATCTCTAAACATTCAGAGTCGTGCTTCAGCTATTATGGGAACCATCAATTGTAAAGACAAATTAACAGAAACAACCAAATTTTGTGGTGAGAAGAGTTTATCCGTCTTTAATTTTAAACGCCTAAAACATCATAACTAAAATAGCAACAACAGAACACAAAACAAAATAGATTACATTTTCACGAATTTTCCAAAATGATGGGGCAGTGGATCGGTAAAATTTCAAATTAGATCGAATCCGCAGATATTACGAACATTACACATTTTGCTTGTCTGGCATCTATTTAAAACTTTTTTTTCATTTCTACATTCTGTTCTGATATCCAAGAAATTGTTTAAATAGCTACGAACATTAAGCCTATTACTGATCAAGCTAGATAGCTGTAGGTGTCCTTCTGTCCTTCCTGGCGCTCGAGATATTCCTTCTCTATCAGAATGTCAATACATTTCTGTGAATTAAAGAAAGAAAATACATATTAGGTGTTGATATTATCACCCTTTTTCTGGTTACGACGAATGCTAGATTCGTCCGAAAACGATTCGAACGAATAGCCTATTCGATTTTGCTGTCGTAATCGGGAATACACACCACTTTCGAACAAATTTCGCATTCATAGTAAACAAGAATAATGGTGTATATAGTAATTGAAGAAACGATCATAGTACGTTACGAAGTTCTGGATTCAAATGTGATATATGTAGTGGAAACTTCTGAAATATACGCGACACCATTCATTACCCAACTGCCAGCAGTTTAAAACAGGGAGCGGGCCATTCGGTATAAACTCATGTGACATAATGAACGTTTACCATAACGAACATCTAGCACCATTTTAAAGTGATAATCCTGCAGCTCATTTGGCATAACGGACATTGGAATAATTATCGTTAATTCTGGAAAACGATCATTTGACATAACAGACAATTCGGCATAATGTCCATTTGGCATAATTATGAGCAATTCTTTAGCGTTTGATTTTGAAAATTTGTTCATTTTTGCAATAATGGATTGCTTATCTATGACTTACGTCGTATTATAGTTTAGATTTTAAAAGTTTTTACTGATGCAGCACACAAGAACTGCGATCCGCCAGACGTATGTTTTGCTTCGGTTATCATTATTATGATCGTCAGTGATTTTTAACTTTCAGTACAGCGTTTCAATTAAAGTTATACTTCTTTCTATCATGAGCTGCTCTTTCAGAACCGCGCTTTCTCACATTTTTTTGTCCAAATCAATTTATTTATCGTTGATTCAATTAATTCCCTACTTTCATCAACACAGCTGTTTTGCAAAAAAAAAAACGAAGAAATTGATATACACTTCCCCTGTTTCCATTTTTACGCATGAAGCACGTTTATACCACAGTGTAAGGTTTTACGGTAAAAAAGTGAGCGTAACGTTCTAGGGCCAGCGGCCCAGTTAAATACCGACAAGGTGAATCCGAAACACGAAAATATAACTTTACTTTTGTCCAACACTGACCATCTTGAAGCGTATTCCCCCTCCTGATTTTTTTTAAAACTTACCTTAATCACTTGAACCTTGGGCTTAAATCTCGTCGAGAGTTGGTTCAGCACTTCGCCGACCAGATGAGTGTGGTTCAGAACTTTGCGCATCTTCATGATACGCACGATCGCTGCCTGTATCAGTATTTTTCTGTCCTCCTCGATGTGTTTGTGGGTCGCCTCCTGTTCGACCTTCAGTTCTGTTTTCAACGGGAAGTTGATGTTTATCCGAAGCTTCTTGCTGCAATGATTATGATATAAATTAAAGCCATGCAATGATAGTTAATAGGCGCTTGTTTACTTTTTGAATCCTGTATTGAGTTCGACACTGGATGCAGGTGTAAGATTAGCTTCGTCGTCGTAGCATGTGAGCAGTTTCATTTTCAGGAGAATCTGAAGTACTTGGATAAGACTCTCTTGGTTGATACCTGAAAAAGGATCCAAAAGTGAGAGGTTTTCGAATTGTGTTGGATAAAATTTTTTTTAACGCTCTGGCAATTGCATCATTTCCTACATTTAGGCCACCATTTGAAACTCTAAAGCGATTTCCGGAGAGTTAAGAGCAGTCAAATTATCTGAATTATTTAGAAGCTATAGACAATACAATGTGTATGTGAGAAAAGAGTCGCTAATCAATTTTCGTGAATGTTGGTAAATTTCACGAAACTTGATTTGTATGTAATTATACCAACAGGATCCTATCCAAACCTGGTTGTTTTTACTAGTTACCAGATCATGTCTTGTAATACATCTTCATTTCTATTAGTGTAAAAGTCGGTCATATTAAGCTGCCTGGAGTTATTCACTGTAAGAGTCGACAAGCCGTCTCTGAAGGAGGATTTTTCTGTACACGAATTATTTGTACAAACAAGTTTTATACTGGTGGTTCAACCGACTTTTTCATGGAAAGAACTTTTCAAGCGTTCCATTTGCCGGACGTAATCAGTTTTACACGTTTTACAGTTTTAGTAGACTAAACTAATAAATTCTAGAGGTTTTACGGAGCGCATCTTAGAGCTATTTCTTGCTTCGAATTCTTTTGCCCTGCAGTTTTTGATAAGCGTTTGCATGTCGCGTGTGCTAACGTGCATGTAACTTCGCGTGTAAAAAATCCTATTTTAAAACCGTTTGCCTTTCGCAAATTCGCGTGTGTTCTAGAATGATCGCGCGCGGACCGTTATCAAGTTTGCTCGATTGCGGGCGTAGGTGTGCGTTGTTAATCGTGAAGGGCTTAAGCGTTCGAAAGTTAACGTGTTTGTCACGTGTACTCGCATGTGACTTCGCGTGTACAAAACTAGATTTTGTAATCGTGTGGCCATTCCTATATACGCGTGCGTTCTTGGATGATCACGCGGACCTTCATTCTGAAAGTTGGTTTTCGGTGTACAATTCACATTCTGACATGGAGTAAGTTACCCCATATCACTAGAGTCCCCGGTCATGTCGCCATGTAACGTGGTGTCCAGTGGATATGAGAGCTTTCTTTTTTAATTGGACCAATTGAAGGCATGAACCTAGTCTGCTGATATCAAGGATAGAACATCATGATCGTGCGAGTGCGGGAGTGTTTAGTGAGCTGAGACATTCACTTTATCACCGGGATGTTATCATGTTTACGAGATCGCGGGAGTAGGTGCCGTGGATGATCGCGAAGGGCTCAAGCAT